>NW_028230436.1:30317585-30917585 GCF_043228905.1 Azolla caroliniana | reverse complement strand
TTGAAGCAAACAGCTTGAACTCGGAGCATTTCCTCAGGTAGAACATTATGTACTAAGTTTCCTGTAAAAGTTCCCTCGAATTTTGTCAATCTTCTCTCTAAACATGCGGCGAAGTAAATTGTGGAGAAATTAGCTTGTTGTTTTCATAAATCTCTCCTTTTTGATGAAATAAAAGATCTCTTTGCAATAAGCTCTGATATATCTGCACTCATCGATTTAAATATGTTTGATTATCTTTCTTTTTGATCTATTTGTTGTCATTGCAGGCTTTGCAGTTTCTGCGGCTCGATTGGCTTTACCAGACACAGGTTTAATATCATTTGGAGAAATGGTTGATCAGGGTCGGCACATCACATCTGCTGTTTCTATTCCTGTAATCGGTGATGGAGATAATGGTTATGGAAATGCATTGAATGTTAAACGTACAGTAAAAAGTTATATAGCTGCAGGATTTGCAGGAATTCTTTTGGAAGATCAGGTAAAAGTTATGACATTAATCTCATGACATAATATGAAACTACCGGCTATATAATGTAGATAATGATTGCATAGATCTTGAGCTTGGATACAAAGATATAATCAGTTAAATATAGACCCTAAACAATATTATGTGGCTGAATGTAGAATAGTAAATTGGGAAAACTCTGCATGTATAATACAAATAATAATTTTGGACTTCAGGACCAAGTTTGAGATGACAGACTTGGTCATCATGGATTAAATCTGGGATGCTGTGTGTTTGGTATGAGGCAGTGAAATTCTTCATCGTTCAACAAAGATATACAAAGGAGATCTTGAACGCATTTAGCATATTCAGTCCAAGTGCAACGAGATTCCAACTCCGAGATTTTAACACCTATGGAGATTAATGATAGGTCAATGAAAGTACTGTTTTGTCATGGTAAGACACATGAGACTGCCTACTATATGCCAATACATCGTTGGATCCTCTAGCATTGCTCCACTATTTGTGCATATCTTTACGGCCTGTTCCAACAGGGCGAATATTTCTTTGCATTCCAGCATACCATATTTCCTTAAGACTTCAGTGCATACCAGTATTGTGAAAGTATTGCACTTTTGCTTGTTAGGTGACCACAGTCCCAGTTAACATACCTTGTCATTGTGAATGACACCATATCAGATTGAAACTGCTCCGTGCTCATTAATTCAAACATTTTTGCGAACTCAATGTTTCCGAAGACTATTTCTTTAGTTCCAAAGTTGTACCTATTCTCAGGTCTGTTGATATATTTGCTTCCTCTTGAACTAGTAGTGCTGCATGAACAATCTTGTTCCTCGTCACTGGTGTATGGAGAGCTAATGTCGTTGAAGGTTACATCTCTGCTTCTTTGGATTTTCTTTAAAGTGGATTATAGCCTTCGTACCTTTTTGCTCTTCTAAGTATCCATCTAGGATACGCTTATCTGCTTCTGTGTCCAGCTTTGATCTTTGTTATGTTAGTATATGTGCAAAGGGCATTGAGCCAAAAACTTTCAATTGTGAGAGATCTAGTTCTCTATGGTAGAAGCACTGTTCAAGTGCAACCTTGTGTACATCTATGGCAGTCCATCTGCTGAGGATACACTCAACAGTGTTAGCTGTTTCTGTCAAATAGTGCTTGTTCAACTTCTCCCCCAACATTGCCGATAGAGGCCTTACTAAGTGAAAATGTGGTTTTATCTTGCTTTCCTAGCTGGCATGTTTCAATACCCATTGCATCTTCGGACTTTCAAATTGTCATAATTTGCTCAGTATGTACTCTTTGAATGTAGTTTTTAGAGTTGATGGGCTGATATGGCCTAACTTGTTTGTGACACATGTCTATATCTATTACCAAAGATGGACATCCACACCTCTCACTTTCCTATTACAGCCATGGGTGGTTTATTCTCTATAAAGTGTCAGCTTGTATGGAATCTCATTGGCATGGGCCGCGCTACCACTTAGCCTACTGAGACCGAATTCTTTGCAATGCTAGGCACATGGAGCACATCCATTTTTCCTGTTGGAAGCCATTTTATATCTATATATCTATCTGTCTGTCTATATATATCCAACACCCCCATTACAACATTGGTCTCTCAATGAAAGAAACCTACAAATAGATTTGATTTAAAATACTGAGAAGGTTGGACAAGGATGTGAACATGTATGCATTTCGCTTCTTGCCGTTTTGATCATGTGCCCGGATTAAACAGCCATTAGTGGGGAGCGACACCCTTCAATATTGTGTATCAAGTAGAGGGCAAGAGGAGGATCTTTTACTGAGTGGTGAAATCTTTATGCTTTGTTAGACAAAAGATTTGATAACGTATCTGCTATCATATTGTCCATAGAACAACATTGCAATAGAATTTTCTTTTTATTAACGTCTAATTTTGATGTAATGATAATGAATTGCAACATGCTTGGACTTTGAATAGAAATTGTTGTTTTGCTAGAGCATCAATGGACTCAGCTTCCAGAGAGTCAGCATCAAAGCTATTTGTCGCTATCACCACTGGTTCTCCATTCTCTTAAGATAGTAGTAAGTAGTGGTGGTGCTCAAAGTTGTAAAGTCTTTACAAGGAGTGTAATTCATGTATGAGACCCATGGCTCTGAACTTGAAAGTTAGACAAGGTCTAATTCGTGACTAGATGAGATATTTGAAAAACGGAACTTTACGTAGATGAGATATATGAAAAACGGAAAATTAAGTGGACGACTAAGTTGTTTGCAACTAGAGGTATTAAATACACATCGGGAAGGAATTAACCAGTGTAAATGGATATTTCCCTTTGTCAAGCATATGAATTGGATCGTTTTCAGATTGGTATAAACTTCCTAAGCTATAAATGAAACTAATTTGGGTCTCATAAGTCCTCCAATAATTTTCTAGTTTAGGGATATTTTTCCGAGCATCTTTGTAGAGGATCATCTAATCACTATTTTGAGAATTCAGTGATGGTCAAATATGTTAGCTTTTATCTCTCCATAAGGAAATAAGTTTTTCTTCTTTCCCTATTTGTTTTGTAGTTTATTTTGCTATTAAATTTGTACCAGACTCAACACCAAAACTTCTAAGTAGCAATGGTCCTCCTATGGCTTATGCATGGCCTGAAGAGGGTTTTGTGGGTTTTGAAAGAGTGTCACTTATAGAAATGTTACAAAAGAGAAGAAAAAAGGAAATATTTACGCTTTCGTATTTTTGAAAGGTTAAAATAGATAAGGGTATGCACATTTTCCGAATAATAGGGAAAAACAAAAACTATATTGTAATTAGTTCACTTTTTATAAAGAGAAGAAAGAAGTAAAGGTTTATGTGTTAGGGCTTTTGAAATATAAATGGATAATGGTAGGAGCATTATCCAAATAATAGGGAAAGAAAAAAAATTGTACTTTAATTTGCTCAAGGTAAACTCAATTTGTGTGGAAAATGTTGATCCATCCTTAAAATATTTACAGGTTTCTCCCAAAGCTTGTGGGCATACTAAAGGAAGAAAAGTAGTATCTAGAAAAGAAGCAATAATGCGGATCAAAGCTGCAGTAGATGCACGAAATGAAAGCTCATCAGATATAGTTATTGTTGGCCGCACAGATGCTCGTCAAGCTGTTTCACTGCATGAAGCTTTGTGGAGAGCTGAAGCTTTTGCAGAGGCAGGGGCAGATGTGCTTTTTATAGATGCATTGAATTCAAAGGAAGAAATGCTAGCCTTTTGTAACGTCTCTCTTGGCATCCCTAAAATGGTACACTTTTTATACCAAAAATTTCTGTAGAAGAAACCTGTATAAATGTCCTTATGTACTATTTTAGGAATGGCTGATTCTTCAAAACATTTCTGTTTAAGAAGCTGGAGTAGAATGATGTTTTGTTTCTCACATTGATGAGTTAACATCAACAGTTCTAATCATTGCTAAGTCCAATAGGCCATTATGGTTTTATAGAGATGCTAATACATCTTTCTTTATCTTTGTGTGAACCATAAATTTCTAGCTTCCATATATGCGGTATAATTTTGGCAGGATTGATCTCATATATAAAGACGGTTTCAGGCAAACATGTTAGAAGGTGGCGGAAGAACACCTATATTAACTCCTCTTGAACTGGAGGCACTGGGATATAAGATTGTGTCATATCCACTTTCCTTGATTGGAGTGTCGATTTCTGCAATGCAGGTATGTTGCTCCTCATTATGCTCAGAGAGTTGTGAAAGCAGCACATTTGAGTTCATGATGAATTCTCAGATGTTTTATGATATGGGTTGATATTGATGGGTGTGATGTCAATTCTTAGTGAGAAGATATCTCAAGAATTATTTTGGCTTTTTGTCTTGCTTGATTTTGGTGAATTTTACAATTTAAAGTATCCTTGCCATTTACATCCTTCCCTATGGGTATTAGGCTACAGGCTGAATGAAATATCATTGGTTTAGTGTAGCTGCTACTTGTTGTGCTTGGAAATATCATCTGATTGATTTAGGCACTTTGTAATTTTTCATACTTCTCTTGGTGAAAATACCCTGTCTAATAGATAGTGATCATGAATGTATGATATAGTGAAAACATGTTTCTCGTTCAGCTCTGTGAGGAATTTATCACTGTAGATGTCATCCTGGTTTGCATATGGAATTTATTACCATGGAATCTGCCAAAAGTTTTAAACAAATCCAGATCGTCCCAGTTTATGATCTTCCTTGTATAAACATGTTAAAACTCTTCTTAGAAATCCAGTTTGATGCAGCTCTCTGATCTTCCTGGTATAGACATGCTACCTAGGTGCAAGGCAATCTTATTAGGAAGAATTTATATCATCAGGGGTGGTGTGTGTACATTCTCCTTGAGCTATTTTATGGGAAAAAAAAACCATTGTCTTGTCAAATCATGCAAATATTCCCATTTTCTGTTTGAGAATCTAAATTGTATCATGTTTAGTGCTGCTTTGTGGTGAAAAATGAAACTTGAGGAATTCTGCGTTTAAAAATCCCAAAGGTATCAACTTCAAAACTATGGTTCATTACAGATCATTGGGAAGAGCAATTTGTAACATCACTAAATGTGGGAGCCAAAATACTGTTGACTTTTATAATAAAAATGACTTCAATTAGTGGTATCATGACAACCACATAAAATCTGTTATTTATGATGACTTTAAAATAAGCAAGTATCTCATGCTGGTACATTATCTTGCAATAGAAATTAAAGACATTCTTCATTAATCGTAGGATTCTGATATTAAGCTGGCTCTTGTCCTCTGTTTTAGCATATTCGTTCATTTACTCCCTTCATTCTGATCAAATACAGCTCACTATTTTGCATAATTATTTTGATTGATTTATAGATTCTTCTAGGAAAGAACATCTTTTCTAAAGTTCTGTAGTTTACCACTTCTAGACCAAAGTTTTATGGTATTGATGATTCCAGGATGCTTTGGTTGCTCTAAAGAGTGGCCGGATGCCACCCCCTGCTGATCTCCCATCTTTTGAAGAGATCAAGAGAGTAGTTGGGTTTAATCAGTACTATCAGGAAGAGGAAAAGTACAAAATTTCAGCGAATTCTGAAGAGCTTACAGAATCAGGTGTGCTTGCATATAAAATCAGTCATCGATTTTCTCAAAACTTTGCAACATTGCATTTTTAAGCATTTGCAATTTTTTCATGTATGATAGATGATGGTTCGAAACAGAATTTGCTCCGGAATGGAGATGTGGTAGTGAGAAATGCTATCGAAGATTTATCCTCCAGGGAAGTCATTTCTTCAGAAATTGGGGATGAGGAAACCAGGAAAAATGATTATGTTATACCTGATGTGCTTGAAGATGATAAAGAAGAGAGTTCATCTGCGCCACTGCCAAGGATTTGGTCTCGTACACTTCGTGTCAAAGTCACGGCAAACAATGGAGTAGTGAAGCTTGATGTGGGAGTTCCGGTAACTCATATTCTTTTATGAACTATTTTTCAAGCAAAATGGAAGAAAATGAGCTCATTGGAATTACAAAAATAAGTTTTTTAGTTGATTATTACCATTCTGAAGTATGCATAGAATTTGCGTAGCTGCAATAAGCCTCCAAGTAGTTCATTGTTTATGTTATGCATTTTCCAATTGGATATTAGAGTTCCATGGATGAAAACTTACCTGTTCTTACACACGGCAGTGGGAATTTAAAAACTATTTCATGCACTGAATAATGCATTATTTGTTGCAGATTAGACACACATCTGAGAGTGTTTCTTGACGAGACCATCTTTGTTGTGGCTTTTCGTGATTTCCAATTCAATGCTCAATTTATTTACACACTGTCAACAGATCTCTTTAACTTTATTATGGGAGTTTATCTATCAGATATTATCAAAATTGCCATCACATCACATTTTTTATACATAGAACATGCAATTGGGATTTATTATATTTCATCAATATGCAGTTGTAACACATCAATACAGACCTACTCATGATGGATAATTTGTTGGCTGTGCAGGCGGGATTTCTGGATGGCTTAGCAAATATCATTCCAGGTATTTACATAATTTATTATCATTTTTGTGTTAGTTCTAAATTCCAGAGGTGGATATGATGTATAATTGATTCTCCTCATTTTACAGGAGTCGCCGGGATAAATCTAGCGGAATTGTTGGATGAGTCGGTATACAAATATGATGGAGAAATGAGAAGTGGACAACAATTACTGGACATAGATAATGGACGAGGTGATCGGATCCAAATATTCATCGAGTAGATCTCGAATTCTTTCTACTGATCATGTTCTTGAATGACTCACAACAATGGAAAATTTGATGTCTGGAAAAAGTAGGAACAGACAATTACTGGAAGATATTCATTTATGTCACATTATTCCGAACAAAGAGAGTTTAAAAAGAGATAATGTATATTGTTTTTGAAGATTCGTGCAGAATTTTTGAATTTCGTTAGAAAGATTTATGGAGGGGTTTTGAAAAGGGGATGTACTTGGACAGGAATATATACAATTTCTACTAAATTCTTGTAAATTAGAAGTTATTTCTCGTAATAGATTCTGAAAACTAAACATATTCTCCAATTTCTTCATAAGTTTGTTGTGCATTGTAGCGTGATAATTAGGCTAGCATTACTGGTATTTTTGGCATTATGTAATTATGGACATTTAATATTGAAACCTGACTATTCATGTACGGCTACTTTATTCATGTACAGCTACTTTTATAATGGGTAAACTGTAAAAAGCTAATCCACACAGTGATTGCTTGATCTTAAGTTAATGGCAGTAGAGATTGGCAATTGGAAGCCTTGTATCAACTTCAACATTGTGAGTGCTAGAAACTCGTTTGTGATCCCCCAAGATCTAATACAACTAGTTGTGGCATTCTTTGTTAGTCATAAAGCTTTACTTCCTATTCATATGTGAGATGATGTTCCGTCTAAAAAGATTAGTCAGGATGTCAGCTTATGTCATGCAATGCGAAGTTCCTATATGGAGTACAAATGAATGTGAAGAACAAAGGTGTCAAGGTTGATAAGGTTCATCTCCCTCAACATGTAAATGGGTTGTTATTCCATGAGGGAAAGCAATAATAAAAGGCATTCGTAAGCCTAAGCATAATTAAATTATTGAATCTAGGGACATGACTATAGAATTCTAAACCCACAAAAAATACTACACACGAAATTCTAAACCCACTTGAAAAATATTTGACATTTTTTGAGGGATATGTCACACAACTAACCATGATGATACAAGGATTGCTTAAAAGATTTGACATGAAGAATAATTCATGAACAATACGTTGATAGAAGACCTTGTGGTAAGTGGCATCCACATTGTCTAGAATCCCCAAAATCTCACCTAATTGAAAGATTAGATGTATTGTGTGGTAGCTTTGAACATGAGACTAAATATCTAAAAGCTCTTGAAATGACTAAAGAGGTGTTGCATCTTTGCTTCTATGGCAATACTAGAACAAGTGCTTAATTATTTGACTTATGGCTTCATCAAGATTCTACTAAAAGATTTAAAGACATACTTTTCTAGGTTTGCATGTGCCTAAGTTCATCTTCTCCCCCCACATTGCCTTGAATAATGTGGATTCTATACAATTGCATAAGCTTATCTCACCCATCCACATTGGATTGAATAAATAATTAGAGATAATTTCTGTGATGGATTGGACTTGTAACCTCTAAGTTCTTACCTGCATATTCCTGCTAAAAAGATTAAACATTCTCTAACTTTACAGGAGGCATGGGCATTTTGCTTTTGTCACGTAGCAATGCTATGGTCTCATGATCTCTATCCTTTATACCTGTACAATGTTGAATAATTCAAGCATAAAAATGTTATTGAGCTTTGTAGATTCCTAGTGGTCCATTGAGGATTTTTCGTAATGTCGGAGAATATCCCAAACTATTTGGCCTTACCCCCTTCAAAATTTCAACTTAACGTGAAATTTATGAAAACTTCCTTAAAAGTTAAAGATTAGACCTTATCACATCTATAAAAAACTAACAAGGAATGTCATTAACATACTTATCTACACTCTTTTAAGTGTACTTATGTGCAATCCATTTCGAATAGGATTAAATATATATGCTTACAAAAATATAGTCTTTACCCCTAGCATTTCGACGTTAAGACTTCAAAAAAGCTTAATACATGATCTTACATAACCTTTGATGAATACTATAATGATTAATCTATGGGAAATCTCCTTGGAGAGGGATTTTTTCAAAACATAATTAAAACAAGCTACCATACGTTTGACAACAAAAAGAAAACAACAATCATGCTACAAAATAGAATTTTCTAACAATATGTTTTATGACTTACACTAGCAATACTTGAGTGCCATGCAAATTGATAACATTATTTAAAAGGTTCAATAGCTTTACAACATGGCTATATGTAATCTCTATTATATAAAGGTTGGCCATTATAGAAGAATAAAGGCATGCATTGGAAAAGGAAAAATGTGAGTTCAGTATATTACTGGTAGAGTAATCTCAAAGCAGTGTTCTTAATTATGAATATTCTTATTCATAGTCTTCCACAAGGGTTCATCAAAAGCATTTTCACATATTTGAATGAGTGATTAGATGGAGTTTATCTGCTGTCAATTTAAGCAACTTCCAACGGCCGAATTTTAGTCACGTGTGCACATACACATAACTTTATATACAATAACTGGCATGAAATGCACAACATAGATAATCCGATGTTTCTAATACATGTGTGTCCTTCTCTATCTGTTGGCAATGAAACTAGATAAAAACAAACAATTATTGCACTAAGCCCTCTAGAATGTGAATGCCTTTTCAAAATTGGCTCCATGAAAATACAATACTGATAGTAGACTTTGAAATTTATTTAAATAATTATTTTTCATTTGATTACCTCCTCACTATAATTATTTCATCATAGTTTTTATAGTCACAAACAAGTGTCGTCATTGCGTGCTACTCTTCTATAGTGTGAACTACAATTCTCCATGAATATGTGGATGTCATTTGATTCAAATGCATCCCTACGACACAATTCTAGGTAAAAGATCAACTCACTTTTTTGTAATGTCAATGTAATATAGTTATGTATTTATAAGGATCCTTCTGTTTTTTTCTTCAATGATATAGTCATGCATCGGCGTCAAGTTCCTTGTTTCAGCATATGCAATTCCTTCTAGAAGACAATGATGATGAGAGGAGCACAAGAGGAGGGAATCATATACATGCAATCCTAAGAGTTTGTCAGATGGAGTTATATACGACAAAGTACTTCTAAACAAGATGTGATAAAAGAGAACGCCCTATTTGTTTGGAGGAATTTGAAGCTAATGTTGATATTACCAAACTCCCTTGTAATCACATTTTCCATCATAGTTGTCTTATGCGGCATGCCATTGTTCAAAACCAACTATGATTGTTGCCCATTTGTAGCGGAGAAAGCTTACCACTAAATGCATGGATAAGAAATAGCAATAAAGGTAGTGCCAATCCTAGCCCTTACCTTCATTAGATGTCACCAAATCCTACTCAACACAACTCATATGTATCGTTGTTGCAAAGTCTCGCGCGTGTGTGTTACTTGGGCGGGACCACGAGGGTCTTGGACTAGGGAGTACTCAAGGGATAAATATTTATTTATTTATTTATTTTAAATCTTATAAATATAAAGCACTCTTCGAACCGACTCTACGAATCTTCACTCTACGAATCCTCACTTTGCGAATCCTCACTCTACGAATCCTCACCCTATGAATCCTCACTCTACGAATCCTCACTCTTCGAATCCTCACTCTACGAATCCTCACTCTACGAACTCTCTCTACGAATCCTCTTTGCGAAAGAAAGAGAGAAGAAAGAAACACGAATGATATCGGCCAAAGAAATAAATACGTGTTCGATTCCAACGCTACAGGACCCTTTATAAAATAGGGTTTGATTACAATGGCAACTTCAAGTCAACCAACATAAATACTAAATGCCCTTAGAGACAAGAGCAAAACCGAACATGACGAAGATGAACACACGAGCACCACCAAAATGCCAACCCCAACGAACCACGACCACCCGAACAACGAGAACACGGGCTCGCAACGATGAACGGGGCTCGCAACATCGAACCAACAAAGCTTGGGCTCACGAGCACTTCGAGTGCCAACGCGAAGAAGACGAGCACGTGGCGATGAGGGGATAAAGGGGTATGAAGAGATGAAGAGAAGTGGTGAAGAAGAAGAAGATGAGCTCCGAAGGAGAAATGGCGATAGTCTCCTCCTTACAAAAACATCGTCCCCCAATGTGCCCCCTTGACCTCCTTTTATAGGAAACAAAGAAAGGGGGGTCGCCAATTTTGTCTTCAATGCAAAAGGAATAAAATTCCTTAAATCATGCTTCATTATAAGACCAACTTTGAACCGTGCACCTCTAGCTAGAGGTCAATTTGACTATCCACTAGCCCATTAACTCTATTTTATATAATATATAATTCTACCTCTACAAATTCATAGCCTGTCTCCCCTCTACCTTTTATCTTTCCTCTCTCTTACTTTTTGCACGAGCTTCTATACATCGTTTTCACCTTTTCTTTTCCCTTTTATTTTGCATATACACAATTAATCGCCTTTGTGTGTGCACACATTGCACATGCACATTTTGACCCCCCTTTTGTCGGTTTTTCCCGCTCTTAAGCACGCCACATCACGACATCCACCCCCACCAAACCGCACATCCTCCAGTATGTGTCAAGAATGGCGGGCTGAGGGTGGTCAATAGTTCATTTCCTCCTCCTCATTGACCCCATGGCTCGTTGTTTGCTCGCCTTTATCTTCGTCAAGGTCATTGAGGTTTGGCTCCCTATCATGTCGCTTTTTGAAGATTTTGACCCGCTTCCCTGCTATTGGTACTGCCAGCTTAGTCCCATTGAGTTCAGCGAGATGGTAGGTAGCATTATCGTTTGCACTCCTTACCACGTACAACCCGAACCATCGCTTTGCAAATTTCTGCATTGAGCTATGTTGATTGTCGAGATTACTATCATATACAATCACCCAATCTCCTTCTTCGATCTTCCAAGGGCGTAGTCGGTGTGTCTTGTCGAACCAGGGTTTGTTACTTAGCCTAGCCGCTTCTAACCTCTCCGTTGCCAACTCCAAGTCTTCGGGTCTTCTCTCAAGTTGCCTTATCCTTGTTTCTAGAAGCTCTACTCGACTCATCTCGTTTTCCCATGGCATCGCTACCCATGACACGATCGTGTCTTCAATGGGCATCATTGGCTTTTGTCCATACATGAGTTCAGCTGGCATGAAACCTGTAATTGAGCTATGAGTTGTTTTGTCAGCCCACAAGGCATAAGGTAGTAACCGAGGCCAATTCCGACTCGCCCATCGCAAGCTCTTACAATGGCTTTCACGATGGGCCCGTGCCCGTGTTCTATATTTCCATTAGCCTCCGGGTTATAAGCGGTCGTGAGAGAGAGCTTCACTCCAAGTCGTTCAAAGAGCTCTGTAGCTTCGTGAGCGTTCAACTCTCCTCTGTCGGACACTATCTTTCCCACACATCCGTACCGGCAGATGACATCCTCGAGTAAGAATTTACACACCCCCGCCGTCGTTTTGTTTGCTAAGGCTCGCCCTTCCACTTGGTTTGTTAGGTCTTCTCTTGCTAGCACCAAATATTTCATTTGGCCCAGTTCCATCGGCATCAAAACCAAATCCACCATCCATTTGAAGTGTATGGTGTGTAGGTCGGGTGCAACTCGTCCCTATGGCGTATGTTGGAGTGTATCTGGCAGCTTTCACACGTCCCCACGAAATGGGCGACATCCTTGTACATTCCCGGCCACCAATACTTCTCCTTTAATTTCTCGAATGTTGCCCACGTTCCTCTATGGCCCGCTTATGGTCTCATCTTCCCCCAATAAATTACATTGTTTGAGATACCTTTCGTATCTCTTGGCCCTAGACTTATCTCTATCACTTAAACTAGTAATTTTACAGGCTCCATTTTCGGAGAACCAAAAATGTTTCTTATTACATTTAATAGTTTTACAAGGGTTTAGGGTCTTAGTTTGCCTCGGGCTATTGCGGCCCCACTCTTTAAAAGCCCGCATAAAAAATCCTCTTGGCTCTCCCCTTTGACGGAGGCCCGATTGCGCTCATGGTTGGGCCTCACCGTAAGGAATTCGACCGAATGCTTCCCATCTTGGCTCTTGATCCTCGCATATGCCGACTCGTTGTCTAGCACCTTCGTCTCCATGCGAGCCGCCATGATGTATGGTTCACCCAAGATGACCAGGTGCAAGGACGTCTCTTGAACAAAGAAATGTTGATCTATTTCTACGTCCCCCACATTCACACGTACATTTGGGCAAGCCCCGTATAGCTCCTCGGTTGCTCAGGTCGCCGCTCTAATCTTCCACCCGTGCTTCGTGTTGATCAACCACTTTCCCTTTTTATAAAAGTCCATGGACATAAGGTTGATCTTAGAGCCATGGTCGATCAATGCTACAACCAACTCTTTTACATCCCCGACCCGTATCGGTGTCTCCGTTGTTGCTCTCGCCCAATGCGGCCTCATGTAGTGACTATCCTTGCATAGTCTTCGTCTTCCCCGGGAACCTCAGTTGACAATGCATTTACAATCGCAGGCTTTGCTACTTCTTGCTCCGTCGAGAGCCGCTTCCTCTTCATTAGGTTGATGATGACCTCTTGGAGTTCTTTCTTAGCAATTCCGAGGACCTCTCGCAGAGTATACTCTATGCGACTATCGAGGATCCTTTCCTCCACTACCTTCTTCAAGTCCGTTGCTTGTTCGATCTTCGAGCAAAGCTTGAAGTTGGGGGGGGTTCCCCTTCTCTTTCCATCTTTCGTTGCGTGCTTGAGACTGGTTCGGCTCTTCCCTTTTTCGCGCACCTCGAGTGTCGTATTTCCTTGATGGACCGGCTCCCTCGTCATTTCCTACCGTCTTCTCTCCTACCATTACTTCGTAGTTTTGGCAAGCAACTTCCACTAAGTCTGTCTTTTCTTCCACCGGATCCTTCCACCCGGTTGCTTCTTGGACCCTTCTTTCCGCTTCGTCCGCTTCTTCTCTTTTGAACTTTCCCTTAGAGAGGCTTCCAAGGATTGATGGCCAAAAGTCAAACTCTTTATCCTCTTGCCTCATCACCTCTTTCCCCACTCGGATCCCAGCTGACGCCGAGTAGTGGACGACTTCAACATGTCGTGCTTCGGCCTCCTCCATTAGCCTTCTCATGCCCCCTCGGCCTTGATTCAATCCCAAGGGGCGTCTTGCCTCCGTCGAATAGACCCTATTGTTCCAAAGATAGACAATATCCCTTCTTAGGGCCTATCGAAAGTCTCCACACTCCCTTCGTAGGTGGTCAGGGTTGTCGCACCACATACATCTTTGTGCAACCGGGGGACGTCGATCTTCAGGGCCACCACTCTCTCTCCTAGCTTGCACTATTTGGAGATCTCGCACCATCTTTGTGAGCTCGTCTATTGACGGCCCTCCCGACGGTGCTTTAACCACGTTTCTCTCGGGGACGAACCTTGCATTTGCTTGCTCTCTTTCTTGAGGTATTCTACCACCCCTGGGTTCGTGTGTCTCACTAATGGAGCCTGTGGATGTTTGGCCGATGAACGGAGACCCGTCGTTCTATTCCCTTCTCTTATCGAAGAGACTACAAACCCGTTTTACCATAGCCAAATCCGTCGGGAGCCCATCATCAGTTTCGAGGAGGCACCCCACCTTCTCTCGGTCTCATGCATCAACAACCTTTATGAATAGTAGAACCTTGCTTGTGTCAAGCACCATCCTATCGAGAGTCGAGAGTCGTGCGAAGCGCTTCTCAAATTCTTGTAGAAGTACCATAGTATTTCTCCCCTTGCCGGGAAGCTCAACCTACTCCATTAGATCCCTTTTCGAAATTTTGAGTGAGTCATCAAGGCCGTACATCTTGAGGAGTCTTTCTTCGAACTCCACCCAATTACAACAGTCCGCTTGGATTTCAAGTACCTCTGCGTGGAGACTCGACGTTACCACTCTAGCAAATCCGATTAGCCGCCTATCTTCGGGGACGTTTCGCATAAGCATCTCGGCCTTATAGGCATCCAAGTAGCTCGTGATATCTCTTCCATTGAACCGACCCGTTGTGTTGACCACTGTCTCTATGGCCCGGTCTAGGTTGGTTATGCCTTCTCGGGCATTTACCAAGTGGTCCACCGCTGCCGCCATCGCTTCTTCGAGTTCTCCTCCTCGCATCTTGGTTCTCCCTTGCCGACCTTTCACGTCGGGTTCACCAATTTATGTCGCGAAGTTTCGCGCGCGTGTGTCACTTAGGCAGGACCACGAGGGTCTTGGACTAGGGAGTACTCAAGGGATAAACAATTATTTATTTATTTATTTTAAATCTTATAAATATAAAGCACTCTTCGAACCCACTCTACGAATCTTGGATTTGCTCTACGAATCCTCACTGTATGAATCTTCACTCTACGAATCCTCAATCTACGAACTCTCTCTATGAATCCTCTCTGCGAAAGAAAGAGAGAAGAAAGAAACACAAATTATATCGGCCAAAGAAATAAATACGTGTTCGATTCCAACCCTAGAGAACCCTTTATAAAATAGGGTTTGATTACAATGGCAACTTCCAGTCAACCACAAGCTCAATCAAAACATATTTACACTAAATGCCCTTAGAGACAAGAGCAAAACCGAACACAACGGAGATGAACACATGAGCACCACCAAAATGCCAATCCCAACGAACCACGACCACCCGAACGGCGAGCACACGGGCTCGCAACGTCGAACAAACGAAGCTTGGGCTCACGAGCACTTCGAGTGCCAACGCGAAGAAGACGAGCACGTGGCGATGAGGGGATAAAGGGGTATGAAGAGATGAAGAGAAGTGGTGAAGAAGAAGATGATGAGCTCCAAAGGAAAAATGGCGATAGTTTCCTCCTTACAAAAATGTCGTCCCCCAATGTGCCCCCTCGACCTCCTTTTATAAGAAAAAAAGAAGGGGGGGTCGCCAATTTTGTCTTCAATGCAAAAGGAATAAAATTCCTTAAATCATGCTGCATTGTAAAACCAACTTTGAACCGTGCACCTTAGTAGTCAATAAATGACTATAAAATTTTGTAGCAATATTCCTCATTTCTCTGGCATCCTCCGTAATGGATCCATCATCCCTCTGTAGTTGTTTCATCCCATCACAAATTATTTTTGGAGCTACAATTTTGAAAAAACATCAATAGACACTTTATCCCCCACTTGTGCCCACTTTGCAGCAAATGCATTATAAGTGCATTCAACCCAAGTATCTTGTAATTTACCGAGATTATCCTTTGCATTATTTAATTCCAACATCACCCACGTAGCCCATGGCATACGTTGCTAAAAATGTTGCAAAGAAGCAACCGCTCGTTTCATACTTAATATCTTAGTTTTGAGTTGACATTGTTCCTCCTTTGCTTTAGTACCAAACCAATTACTAACTTTAACCATTGCATCTGCAACTCTATCACACACCATCAATTGTGATACACATGTATCCTTCCAAATTGCTAAAACTTCTCCTCAAAGGGCAACATCCACATACAAGGAGGAGGGTATAGGTATCTTAAAGGACTTCCCTTTTTCCACTTTTTTCAAAGTAACAATAAGAGGTGAGTGATTTGAGAAAGTTGTCCCAATTAATATCTGTAATGATCCTCCTAATGCTATAAAGAAGTCGTCATCATAGAATCTGTCTAATCGAGATATATTAGTACCTAATAACCGTCTATTTGATCTAGAGAATTGCAAAGATTCAACATGTTTGCTAAAGGAGGGAGAGCACCAAGTATCTTGAAAACCATACTTAAAGCACAACCTAACATTTTGGCCTTACAAGGATTCGAGCCCAAAACATCTTGGTCTATGTGTTAGACCTTTAACCATTATAATAACATATATGATGTATAGTTATAATCATAGATTGACACATGTGTGATATTCGCGATATTCTCAATGTGCAATATTCTCAATATTCGAGAATATGAAATGGCCCTAAGAATATTAAAAAACCATTCGTTTTGCAAAATAGATATACGATATTTATTTATTTATTTATTTAAATAAATTTATTTTACCAAAAAACGAACAATTATTCATTAATAGATTATAGTGTCAAGAGAGTTTATGAAACTTATTTTAATTAATCAATTAATTAATTAATTTTTACAAAATGAATATTTTTATATTTACTATACAAATATAATTAGTATAAACTTTGAATATATGATTAGTTTGAACTTCAACTTTGAAGTACTATTTTTAATGTCAAAATAAAAATATCCATAAATTTTGAGGGAATAAAAAGTGAGAAATTAATGAACCTTTATTTTATTTTATTTATTTATTAAAAATAAAACGAATAGTTATAATTTATAAGTTATACATTTATTATAAAATTTTAGTAGTGACAAATCCCCAAGTCCCTCTTTTATTATCCCTATTTGTTGTCAAGTTCCTTTTTTTTAATCCTAGGAAATTAAAAAAGACAAATTTCTTTTTTTTTAGTTAAACGAATACTTGACCACCCATTAGTATGCGTATTCATTTGCATTCGAATGGGAAACTCGACGAATGCGAATATGTCAATCTATGGTTATAATAAATGTATTATTAGTTATTATTGATATTTAGAGTATTCTAGAACATTCTAAAGTATTCTAAAACATTCTAGGATATTCCATGATTATATTAAATATCAAAAATATCAAAAATATTCTAGAACATTCTAGAATACTCCATAAGGACTTATAAATAGGTGTCTATTCATCCATCACAACTAGGGACGAACGTTACATGCCTAGGGTTGTCCAACCAAATGGCTCCAATTTTGTCCGGACTTACTCGTTTAACACATCATCTAATTGGCTCAAGACATCAAATGTATCTTTATGATAAGGACTACTAGGCCTCCTTGGGTTATAAGAAGGCGGGGCAGAAATTGAGATGGGATTGTCATGAGCACTTACTTGGTTAACTTGTCGTCGTGGTTTATGTGGGCGGCGATGGAACCAGACGGACGACGACGGAACGGGAACGGGAACGGACGGACGGTGACAAAACCGGAACTGGAACCGAACGGGGACGTCGACCAAACTAGGACCGACACCGACATCGAAACTGGACCGGATAGACGGATCGATTGGATAGGTTGATCGCGATGATTTCGATGTGAAACGAACAAAATCATCTAGACTAAAAAACCTAGTAAAAATTTGTATACAAAGAGATCCAAGCAAGGCTTGAACCTTGCACCTTCAAGATAGGAGGCAGTAAGCTTACTACTAAGCCAAGTCATTTCTCTAGAAATGTTTTTTCTATCATTATAGTTTCACATGCAAATTCTCATATTAGAGCTTCAATGAGTGACATGGTTATCATGCATCACATGTAATGCATGAGTGCCAAATGGCAAACATGCATTACATGCATTGTATGCATGTCTTGTACCCTCACATGTATCATATGCATCAGGGCATCTATAAAAGAGTGGATGAAAAAGATCAAAAAGGCGAAGCGATGTATTAATCAAGAATTTAATAAGAAGAAAATTTGTTATCCAATTGATGATTATTATATCGTGTTCCTCAAATCTAAAGTCAAGGGTTCAATCTTAATCTCTCTCTCTCTCTGTTTCAATCTCTCTCAATCTAAAGTCAAGCGTTCTATCTTATCTCAATCTCTCTCTCTTTCAATCTATCTTAAATACTTTCTCGCTAAAGCTACTACAAACTTCGAATCCTTCCGGTCTAGAACCCCCGCAGTTCCGCCTCACGATCCGCACATAGTGACGGATCTTCACAACAACAAATGGATGCTTTATAAATTCCATAATATCTTTTGTTTACGAATGGATGTTGGATTTAAGACAAATTGTTCCATAATTTCTCCCCCTCCCTCCCTCCCTCCCTCCCTCCCTCCCTCTCTCTCATACACACATTTCTACTTATTAAAGCATTGCATAAGAACTCCCTCATCAGGTTGACTAACCTAACGAATGAGTACCTTGAATGTGTTATGTCACGTGTATGTCTGGTCCCCATGCCTTCATTGTAAGTTTTAAAGGATGTTTTCTAACCTACACATTGGGTGGATCCTCATGCTTTTGATTGTTAGTCAATGGTTCCTCATGCATTACTAACATTGCCTTTTAAAGGGACATGTAATTATTTTTGTGGAAAAACTTAGAATATCATGTAAAGCCCATTTTTAAGGAATGAGATTCTAAGTTTCATTATCTCAAAATAATATTATAAAGGTTTGCAGGCATTGTTGTTTAGACCTTTAGAAATATGCCTAGTTTAATTCATTAGGAATAATATCTTGTTAGCGCTAAACGGGGAAAGTTATTGTAATAATTAAATATAGAAATGTACAAGTAGAGATTATTTTTGTTGTTTTACTTTCGTTTTCTCTAAAAAAAAGTAGCTTGTTTCTCTATTTTGTTAAATTCTTGGAGCTCTCTTATAGGTTCTAAGTGTTAATTTATCACCACATTTAGAAACAAGACATAGCTCATCACATTGTGCTTTGCATGTAATGTTGTGTTCCAGGTGTCTCTCTCACTAGCCCAAAATGCTTGTCAACATGAAACAAGGAAGTGAAAGAGGGACATGGTCACTTAAAACTTATCTCTAAAGTTTTTTCAATATCGTATTAGTCTAGGATATTGTTCTCTTGGTTATCTCCTTTCATTGTTAAGTATCATGGTTGAAGAGTTTATTTAGGTTGTTTATGTAAGATGTTAAAATGTATTAGTACATGCTCCTCGCATGATCTTCATGCTAATATTTGGAGATGATTTGTAAACCATGTGGACATTTGTTTAACCCTACATCAAAGTATTTATTTAAGCCGATGGTTGGAATTTAGAAAAAAAGGGGATATGTAGTATGTCTTTGTTAATAATTCGATAATTAACTAAGGGTTAATTAGTGTTTAATTATGTAAGTAGTAGATCACATATGTGATTAAGCAATGGAACATTATGTGATGTGTGTGTGTGTGTGTATGTGAGAGGGAAAGAGCGAGAGGAAGATACACTTATGAGCAATAAGATAAATATGGGATGATTAACAAGAGTGTAGCTAAAGACCTTTCTCTATATTAAAAACATCAAGTTACAAAAGTACCCACAATAAGGTATATATAGATCTCATGTGCAAGAGTGCACATGTGTGAGTAGAATATAGGTACAAAGATATAAGTCCTATTATAAATGAACATGTGAGTGGAGGATCTAGAATGTATCCCACGTAAGTACAGAATCCTATTTAAGGCTTTCAAGTCAACACACTAACTAGATTCTATCTAGGTAACTACTAAATTATGTGGTTAACTAAATGACTAAACTTAGTTGAGCTTGATATCTCAACAATCTTGTATGGATAGCCCTATGACGTTTTCTAATACTAATGTAGTATCTTTTTTTTGGAAAAAAGAACACGTTGACATTTGACCTTCTACATAAGCCTAACAAATTATTGTGGTTTTTGCCACATCAAAATTGACCATAAACTAGCTAATTCATTTGGGAAGAATTAATGCATTAATAATAACTATCTTTTTGTAGTCATTATTTGAGACATGAAAGGTTTGTAATTGTCTTGAATTTTTCCTCTATCTCCATAACATTTGTGACCACAATGGTTATACTTGCCTAGTCGATATTTTCTTCAACCTATTTGATGTTTGTGACTAAAAAGGTAGGTGATCATTTCAACTTACATTTGTGCACAAATGCTTCATTCTTTATAAAGACTCAATGGATGATGTATTGTGTTCAATTTGTTGTTGTTTGAAACAAAACATTGACTAGTGATTGATGTGAGATCTCAGATGTGATGCCAATGATCATGTCCATGTCTTACCCAAAAAAGGTTCAATAGAGACAATGATAGGTGGGATATCGACAACATTGTGTGGCTGATAGCGGGTTTGAAGATGAACTAGAATGATGGAGATGTGCCTAATAAGGAACTACGTACTTAGACTTAAGTGAACCTTAGGTTAAAAAATAATCCATAAACCATGGAGATTCCATGAAAAACAGGTACATGAGTTGTAGGATCTTCCAAGAATGACAGAAATAAACATAGCACATTTGATTGTAGGGATGATGACCGCATAATCTTTGGCCTAAGGAGTTATTCTAAGTTATGAGAATCTCGTTCCAAATGTTCCTCTTTGTTGAGACAAGGGGCACGTGCATTTACCTACAAGATGGGGATGGTGGTAGATTTATTTGAGAATTGTATAATCATCCGGTACAATGAATGACTAGGTGTAGGAAGCTTTCTCAAAGAGTAGTATATGATTTGCTTGTAGGACTCTTGGGTATACTACAACAAGAAAAGGTGAATATGCTCTCTCTAGCAACTCCATGCTTGATTCTCCATTGTAAGTTCTTTATGTGCAAAGAAGGCATAATTACTTATCACTTAATGATATGTAAATGACACGTCCTTGTAGGTTCCTAACGTGTTGGGTTGATGTGACCATGACTTTCATCTTAATGTATCTTCTTTCGAGTTGTTTGTGGTTGTTTCATAAAGACGTGTAATGTATCTACATTCTATATCTTTGTTTTGCGCAAGACAAAGGGGCACAATGGAGCAAATTTTAAGGGACAATAGAGGAATAATTATTGGGCAAACCATGTACCCAAGCATGAGAGAGAGAGAGAGAGAGAGAGAGAGAGAGAGAGAGAGAGAGAGAGAATGCATTTGGGAGAGAGTGAATAGAAGATATATTTTTTCAACTTTAAGATTCACACAATGGTAAAAAGACATTTGAAAATATGAAGTTATAAACAGCTTTAATACATCCTTTCAAAGAAAAAATAACGATTATTAGTCTATAATGTTTTTACTCTTCATAAGTAGGTGGTGGTTGACATGCAATGATGAAGATCAATTGAATTAAAAGTTTGTTAATTGATGTAGAAATAAGACTCTTGGTGGTGTCTTGGGGTTTGATTGATACCTATTATGTGTACACATTGCATCTAATTCCATTAATAGTTTGTTAGTTTGTTGGTTGACAAGGAGGTTATCTAGACTGTTGTCTCGATGATTTTTGTACCCTCTTAGACTATTTTCCACATCAGGAGTGCATTAAAGCATTCGGGTTAGAATCAGATTTGACATCTCTTCGTTGTGGATTTACACAAAGTAATCGCGGGCGTACCTTACAAAAAGAAAATCTTTTGTACTGAATGGATTGGAACGGATACAAAGAGACTCAAGGAGACATGTAGCACATGGGGTATTTAGGCAGAGATTAATGGATAAAGGTGTGACAGTTTCAAAACCAAACAAAAAGAGAGAGAAAGGAATGAAAGAGTCCAAGTGATCCCATCCGGAAGCACTTACCTAGGGAGCATTCATCACAAGCAAACAATACACACATATGAAAGCACTTACATAAGGAGAATTCATCAAAGACAAACAAGACACACATATATGGAAGCGCTAACCTTGGGAGCATTCATCACACACAAACACCACCTATCTGGAAGCACTAACGTAGGGAGCATTCACCACACACAACACAAACAACTATTTGAAAGTGCTAACCTACAGAGCATTCTAAAACCTGAATAGGCAAGTTGTAAGTGATGGGCCAACGAGATTGCAAAGGAACACATATCAATGACTCGGTTTGTTTTTGTGTCTAGGATGAGTTGAGTTCAGAAACAAGGTAGGCAGATGAATTGAACATGCGAGTGAGGGTCATCGTGGGGATACATGTGCCCAAAGAGAGAGATTGGGAGAGGCCAGGGAATGTTGACTCATCCATTCCCGGTGTGAAACCAACCAAAACACACTACCAAAAGTCAATGGTTCAAATCCCCCTTCCCCCAAAACTCAAAGAACAAAATTAATTCTCTCTCTCTCTCTCTCTCTTTATATGTATACATATACATATGTAGGTATGTATGTATGTATAAATGTGTGTGAAGTCTGGAGAGGCAGAAATAGAGAGGGAGACAGAGATGGAGATGGGGTTGGAGTTGAAGACAGAGAGCAGAGGAGGGAAATGGGCACATGCTGCCTTCCACATAGCCACCACCATCGCCACACCTGCTGCTTATTCTCCCCTCCCCTTTGCTCTCGCCTCCCTCGGATGGACCACAGGTCGCTCTTACTTACTTACTTACTTACTTAACCCATCTCTTAACTATACACTCCCCCTTTCTCATTCTATTGAAGAAGCATTCATTGATACAATTCCTTAACATCCACCAACACTACTCACTCACTCAATCTCTGCACATATACTCAAATGTTCCTAAATGTTTTCGGTTTTCCAAATTCGTTTATCTTGATCACGTGTGCTGATGATGCCATGTGTTTCTTGGTTGGGTTCTCTCTGTAGGGTGTCTTATGTTGGTTGTTGGCACCTTGGTGACATGGTATAATAGCATCCTCTTAGCTTCTCTTTGGGCTTGGGATGGCTTGGATCATCCAACTTATCGGCATCTCGCCTTGAGCATCTTCGGTACTACTTTATCTTCTTCTCATTCTTTCTTTGTGTATGTGTGTGTATGTATGTTTATGTGCATATGAGTGTGTGTGAGTGTGAGTGTGTATGTATGTATGTATGTATGTATGTATGTATGTATGTGTGTGTGTGTGTGTGTTTGTGTGTGTTTATGTAGGTAGTGATAATGATTATATAGTCCTTCAAATGAAAGAGGGATTCAAAATAAGGTTTTGGTAATGTGAATTTGAATCTACTGAATTGTCCCTACAAATCTTTACCTATAGACCATAAGCTTTACATCGTCAAAAAATATTAACATTCAAATGTATACACATGATGGTGTGCTTCATATGTTTGCAACATAAAATTGGTTGGTGTGGACTTGAGCATTGGGGTTAATCACTCTGTTAATCATCAATCATACAATGTTTTCTCAAGTTCCCCGCAATTCCTTTGTATTTGTCATAAACACCCTTCAACAATTTACTCTTAAAGAAAAGAATAGCATTAAAGAAAGGCATCGATAACAAAAGATGGGTGTTACCATAGAGTTGTCAAGCAATGCAAAGATACCTTTCGATTTTAGTCCACAAATTCTCAATGTTTAGATAAGTTTTCAATTGGATTAACTTATCCATCAAGCAAGATATCAAACTCATTCTAATAGTCAAGATACCAATAAAGGTAATGTTGATCAAAGAAAAGTTAAGATTTGTCTAATGGTCAACATCAATCATTAAGTATGAACAATCTTTTTCTTCACTACTAGTTTGTGAACACTAAAAAGGCTAATGATGAATGTCATACCATAGTAATGACAAAATATGTGATTTGTAAGGTGGTACTTACACTTGCAATAGCATACACATTACCAATGACCTTCCATTGTTTGCATTAGCATTGATAATGACCTTTCATTGGTTCTCATTAATGGAAGGTAAAAGTTCTAAACATTTGGGTTGTGCAATGGTATGTTCAATTTAGAAAACCACATATTGGGAAATTTCCCAACCTATTTGGCTAAACTTTTATTGGACGCATATGAAGTTTGTACAAACTAATTCTTTTTAACTTTGAAGTTAGAACCCACCTCAAAATAAAAGGCAATGATCTTTATTTACATCGGTATCATTTCTGTAAAATAGAGTCAATTGAAGTGTATAGAATTAGAAGAATATTCAATGTGACTTTGTAGATATGCTCTTTAATCTTGACATAAAATGTCTTTGGCTTTGTAGATATGCTCTTTAGTCTTGACACAAAAAAGTCTTTTGCTTTGTAGATCCCATCTTCAAAAAATATCTTTGTTTATGTTAACCTCATAATCTCTTTGAAATGGTCTGAATAGTATTATAATTTTGGAAAAAAGAATCAACATTTGCATTCACGACTCATGACAGACAGATAGTGATGTATGAGATGGGATAGGCTACCCCATGGGAAGGGTAAAACTTTGATACTAAATTGTAAACCACCAAGCCCAACTATTAGAACCTAAGGTGATCTCGTAGTTGCTATGGTATGCGGGTGTTGGAATCAAATCAATTTTGTTTTTGTTATGGTAAGAGAGAGAGAGTTGTAGCTAAGTTGGTAGTTTAACAACAACTTACCACTAGGGCAAGATATTTTTATATAAATAACTTAACAATAAGTAATGTGCTTACTGGAAAGAAATAAACGGAAGACGAAAGATAGATATATTATTTGAGAGAGAGAGAGAGAGAGAGAGAGAGAGAGAGAGAGAGTGTGTGTGTGTGTGTGTGTGTGTGTGTGTGTATTTGGAATGCTAAAGAACATGGTCTATACAAAAAGAGAGTTTGTACATGGTACAAACATACTGTGATGATCTATAAATATGTTATCGATGTTGTTGTCTTTGAGCATGATTACATGTGCAAGTGCACGATTAGAATCAAAATCTTTGCATGGTTTGCCTTATTTCTTTATGAAAATGATGATGAATTTTCTTCATGACATTACATGGTGGAAGGAATTTAGAGAGCTCCAAACAAAACCTCACCATGTTCCAATTTCATAATTCATTTTCCGTCTTCTTCAATGTGACCACATGCATTTTATGATAATGATCGTGGATAATGTTTTATATATAGGGTTGACAATTTATAGCATGTGATTATGTTTATTTATTCATAGAAATTTAAGGTTTTTTAATGTTTATAAAGGAGGCATCCCTCACTCATTCGTGTGATTTGGATTATAAATAAATATGCTACAATTTAGAAAAATAAACAATCAATACCACAAGACGACTAAGCTCCACTAATTTCCTCGACGATGGGAACCGTACCTCCTTGGTTGAATTTCACAATTAATTTTGAAAGAATAAAAAGTGTTCATAAGAAAAGGATTCCTATCATAGCTCTCGTCCAAATGGGCACAAGTAGTGTTTTGAAAAGAGCTTTTGTGCCAACGCTTATGGAGTGTGGGGGAGCAAATTACAAAGTAGAATTATTGTGCTATATAATCATCACAAAATACCTCCTAAAGGACTCATAACTTAAGGATCAATCCGATAAATTACAGTTGCTTTGAATACACCAAAAAATAGTTGGTCAAGTACGTCCAAGAATTATAGTCTTTAATAATGGTAAGGGAACTTATATCATCTTTTAGTCAACGGGAAAGTGAAGTAAAAAGATCGTTGATAATCAAGTTTAGACATGTCCAAAAATGCAATTGTCCCCATTTTAATTATATGCATAAAAAACAAGCTAGTAAAAACCTACCAAAATTACCAAATTCTCTTCTTGGCACTTGTGGAAAGGCTTAAATTTCATGACCACTAACAAAGCATTGTAATGAATTTCACATGCAATATCATTTAGGTCACCAAATCTTTTATAGCCACATAAATATCCCTTTTTCTTTCTCCAGAGGATCCCATCACCAAAGTATGAAGCTTGAGATTACCCATCTACTAACATTATGTGATGTCACGTTTAACGGCATCAAAATACGCTAGTTAGTCTAAAGAAACTTAAGTTAAACCAATCCATTTTTTGGTAGCAATATGCAAGCAATGAAAAAACCTATTTTGTGAAAGAGGGAAGGCAATGATGTGGAGTTATTAAAAGATAATGTGCTTCCAAATATCCAAAGTACGACGGCTCATCTACAGCATTGTTTTCTTTTGTTTTTAGGGTTTCTTAGAAAGAGTATCTATTTTCCAACATTTTTGAGGTGACAACTTGGAAATAGTTAGCCATGACATATGTCATATACAATGTTTGTCTAATGAATGTTTGACAATAATACATGGGCCAACCTCTACATGGTCTAGTAACAATAGTTCCCTATGTCTTGCTCATTATCTAATATCGACCATTTTGTTATTTCTTTTCTTTGCAGGAAAGCGTGGCTACTATGCCGTGATTTTTTTTCAGCAGGTAGCTTCCATAGGGAACAACATTGCAATTCAAATCGCGGCAGCAACTAGCATGAAAGTGAGACCAATTATTGTGCAACTTGATTCGCATATGCACGGATAAAAAAATAAAAATAAAATGGCATAAGCATGGATTATAGATAGGTAATAATGTTTTGGGTGTCACTACTAACTTGTATATATGTTGTCATGATGCACAATAATAAACTTATGCAATTGTGGTACGTGGTTAGCTTGAGGCATCGATATTATGCACTGAAATCCATATGTTGTATGTTTCTACTCATACATGTAACATGGTGTGCACATATTGAATCTATTTTGAATATGACTCTAATATCGGATTTGCACAAATATTGGAAGAAGTTTATAGAGAAATGACCTCAGAGTGGTCTAGTAATTTCTCTAGGCCTCAATTTCATCATTATTGGAAGAAGTTTTTGTGTTTGATTGTGAATTTGGCTTAATTACCAAATTCTCAACATGACACATTGTCCATCTCCAGATACCATGGATTATAAATGCTAAATTTGAGTTTCTTGTGTAGGAAATATATAAGGTGTACCATGAAGGCAACAACATGAATCTTCAGGAATTTATTATAATATTTGGACTATTTGAACTGGGGCTTTCTCAACTCCCAACAATCCACTCTCTTCGATGGTTCAATTGTATTTGTACTTTTTGCACTATTGGCTTCACCATAACCGCAATATTTTTATCAATATATGATGGTAATGATCAAATTGTCATACTATTGTTGATAGTTTTACGTGTTAGACTTTGTTGTCACCATGTAATGGTGAATTCATGGTGATAGCTTAGGTCTTCATTCCTGAATAACAACTTCCATATGTACACTCCCATGTTATGTATGATTTCGAGCTAATGGTTTATTAAGGGTTCCAAACATTTGGATATCATGGGCTAACTTAATCGAACAAATCATGTATAGGTTTGAAACTTGATCGCGCAACTATTGACTACAATCTTCATGGAACCACATCATCCAAAGTGTTCGGAGTTCTTTCTGCATTAGGAACAATTGCTTTCTCATTTGGAGATGCCATGTTGCCAGAGATACAAGTAATTCTCTCTCTCTCTCTCTCTCTCTCTCTCTCTCTCTCTCTCTCTCTCTCTCTCTCTCATTGCTAAAATGCAAACATAAGTTATGATACTAAATTTGTGACAACAATTAGGCACTATTATGTCAGTAATTACTAGCTATAATTAGTAATTTACAGGCCCATTAATGCATAATTAATTTCTACTAAGCATAATGAAGAACAAATCTCTTAAATGAGCCAACTAATTAGTTTGATTGCAATATATAATCATGTAGAATGCATGGAAATTATGCGAATTGACATTTAATTTAGTAATCTTGCAAGAACTTCATGTATTTCCACCCAATTATCAAGCCGAAAAAGGAATGTGATTCGGTAATTATCAAAGTATGGATGGATATTCGGCAAAAACAAGTCAATATAGACTCCATTCCATCTTACTCTGAGTGATTAAGAGGAATACAAATTCTGCATTGTGATCAGGGCTAATTACGCTTCTTAGCATTGTGATTGATTGCTACTTGTGGTTGTGTCATACCATAGTTTTGTTGTGGTTGTTCCTAATCCCATTTTGATTAGTTTTTCTAAGTTCTAATCACAATGTTGGCTAGCATTATGTGGCTCTGTCTACTTTTCAAGTACAAAAGGGCAATATGTAATACTCTCCATATACATTTGTAATGAACTTGCTCATTAAATGTTTCAATGGATTCTTTCGCAGAGCACACTAAAGGAACCAAGAAAGATGAACATGTATAAGGGCATCTCCGGAGCTTATGTCACTATCATATTTACATATTGGTCACTTGCATGTGTTGGATATTGGGCATTTGGATCAAGTGTGAATCCATACCTTTTGAGCTCCTTTAGCAAACCAAATTGGGCTCTACTTTTAAGTAATGCCTTTGCAATAGTACAAATTGCCGGTTGCTACCAGGTAAAATCAACATGGTGCAAAACCATCTCTTGAAACTAATTACCATAGGTGTTAAAATTATATGAATAATAGATACAGTGTTAACCTTTTGGAATAATGTTATTGTCTTATCACAATAAACAAACACACACACATAAATAAATAAATAAATAATCTTAGAATATATGTGCGTGGAATATGCACATAATATGGTGTATATGGGTAATTCATACACATACAAAATAAACTAAATTTGCACTACACATATTGCTCTCATATGGATCCTTTTAACATTTTATTTTCATTGGGTCTTTTTAATGCCAGATATATTGTAGACCAACATATGCTAATATCGAGTCAAAGTTCATTGATGAGAAGAAGGGACCATTAAATATTCAAAACATTATGAATCGATTAATAATAACAAGTATCTACATAGTGTTAATAACATTGATTGCATGTGCAATGCCTTTCTTTGGTGACTTTGTGGCCTTGTGTGGAGCCATTGGGTTTACTCCCCTTGATTTTGTGATACCATCTATTGCCTACTTGGTGGTTAAGAGGCCAAAAATGCTACTAACTTGGGGGTTAAATACCTCCATTATTTTCGTCTACTCATGCGTAGCTATAATGGGTTCCATTGGGGCCATCAGATTTATCTCCATTGATGTTGGATCATATAAGATTTTCAATAATTCATAAGCCATTCTTTTTTCATGAACTACAAGTTCTCACATCACATCTTATTTGATCCTTTTTATTTTCCATTTACGAATTTGTTTACCAATTACAAGTTATTTTTATGATAAAACTCTACAACATTACTTTTCTGACCTAACTCTCACGGAAAACGTTATTTTCTTTTGGCCCACAGTGTGGGAACTCCCTTTATTTCATCAAGGTGAATCATTGACATTATGTCTAATTCTTTTATTCTATAAAGATGAGGCATCATAATCATATAATTTATCTTCATATTTGCTCATTAACATGGTAATCATGCATGATCAGACACCTTGGATCATGGTTGTTTACGTACCTGTATTTAACGTTTAAATACGTATAGTACCTTATGATTTGTATAGTACGTACTATACCTCAATGTTATTCAATCAAATATCTTGTACATTTGTCCAATACGGTATTTAACATACACTTGAAAAAATAGGTATAATGCGTATTTATAAAAAAAAATGTAAGTAAAACCCCAACAAAAAGCAAAAGAAAGAAAAAAGATTTTAGTGAAAAAGAAGCCAAAAGAAGGAAGAAAGAAGAATATATGAGACGACAACAAAGAAGAAGAAGAAAGAAAAGAAGCTAGAAACTTGTCCTGACTCTAAATGTGATAATCGAAGAAGATGGAAGAAGAAGAAGAAGAGAGAAACCTATCCTGAATGTGATAATCATAGATGATTCCTCAATCTATGAAGGCATAATCGTACATAATTAAAATTTGAAATAAAACATCGTGATACACACTTACACTAATTTATAGAATAAGTGAATGTCAATATCCATATTATTACAAGCATAGTACGTAAATTTTGTGTTCGTCTAGCATAACATTCGTTTTACTATGTTGTATGTTGGAAAACGAATTCAAATGTTATTCAAACATTCTTGTGTTTTTTTTTTGTTTTTTTCCCATTTTTTAAATATTTTTTTAGTTTTTCTTCCTTCCTTTTTTTAGGTTTAGTTACCTCATAATAAATAGTAAATCCAAAAGTATGGTATTTATCATTCTTTGAGGGTGTTTACAATACTCAAATGATTGAAACATTCGTGAATGCGAATGCACGTATGGTAGTATGGTTCATACTATGATTACAAGTATTTTAGGATGTGAAATGTTTGAATGTCTTATATGCATTTTAGGATGTAGAACTATATTGTGCATCACAAATTTGTGTAAACATAGATATTTTTTATAATATTACAGATATTTTTTACAAAGGTAAATAATTTTCAAATTCTAAAAGTATTTAACGTAACATAAAATACACATATTTTATAAGTATTTAACATATTTTAAAAAACGTATTTAACATATTTTTAAATTGGGAGGTACTATATGAGTATTAATACGTTATATACGTATGGTATCCGTACTGTATCTAACGTACGTAACAACCTTGCCTTGGATGTGTCATGATCTCACATTGATGATGGAATTGTCTATCAATTACTCTAATATTAAGGGGACGCATGCATACACCAACTTCTAAAGTCTCCTTCAAAGAGTCCTGCATACATTTAACAAGCTCATAGCAAATACATCTTTCAATGAGGCTTATATTCTCGATTTCATTGTCTTTTGAAAACCTTCAAAATTCATGATATACACCCATTCGTGTGGCTCAAGTCTTACAAGTGGGCATAACCATGCTTTTTGAAACGATATATTCAATGTCCTTTCAGAAACCTTCAAAAATCACAGAAACCTTCAAAAATCACAACATACATAAGCTGGGTGAGGGTGAGAGCCTCTTGGTTGTTGAGCCTACAATGATGAAAATTAAAGTTATCAATCAGAACATCACAATTCACACTGCCTATATTAGTGGGTAATGACAAAACATCGACTCAATACCTTACTATCATGTTTGTGTTCCTACAAAAAGAAGGGAAAGATATTTTTACAAGCAATACTTGGATGATAGCGAACTCAACACCTTTACAAACTTAATTTCTGTTTACCACTAATATAGGCCAATAGCCAACTCAATGTGTTGCACCTTCGTTGCTATGCATTTAGGGAGACCTGGAAAAAAGTCCTTTGACAGATTCCATCAAAAAAAAACATTCATTGGATGTGAATTGACAGATATACAAAAAGCCTCTCAGTGAATTTAGGCACATGGAGTAGTCTTGTGAATAAATAAAACGACTTGGAAGAAACCACTAAAACTAGGATTTTACAGACTGTAGATTTCCTTCCCTACAGTCCCTTTTTTGTATGTAGAGATACAACCACTCATTTGATTATGTACACTTTCCTTGTTGATCCTATCACACTAGGACCCAATGCCTTTGGAGTAGTAGGATCACATGATTCTTATATGAAATGCAAGAAAAAAAGCTGTACAGCAAATTCATTATTGTCCACTTGCTGCCTCTGCAGCACGTTGCCTTATCATTTCATTGACTGCAGCTCGGCGACGTGATTCTTGCTGTAGTTGTGCCCTTCGTAAATGCTTCCTTAGATCCCTGGACAAATAAAAATACACGTGAGAGGTTCAGCAAAAGGATTAACATATGGGGACAATTACCAAAATTATATGTTTAGTAGTAAAAAATTTAGACTTGGGCAGACAGAATAATATATATACAGTTGTTTGGGCGACAACAGCAAAATTACAGCTGAACGTTTAGATATTTACCAGAATATAATCACTAGGTTCTCGAAAAGATTTCATCATACCCATTTTCAGTAGGGGATTAAAGGCCAAAGGGTACTCAGAAACATACAAAACGTTTGGGGTAATTTTAGTACGTTTTCCTACTCAATTAAATATCTCAACCATGCATATTTGAAGCTTCAGAAAATACAAATATATATAATTGGAACTTACGTGCACCGAGGCACACTGCATGGTGTGTCTTTGCATGATCGAGCATGAGCTGTGAGAAGGAACCACATCCTTTTGCAAATAGAGCAACCACCAGAGGCTCTTTTCGTACACGAAAAACCATGTCTAAACAGGTCTTTCATGTTTCGGCATTTCTCGTACTGGCAAGCCCCATCACGACACTTGGATGCATGCACAAGCACATCCAGCATTATTCGTAGCTACATAAAAATTAAACAAACAAAAAGAGAGATCAAACAAAAGAAGGATCTCAAGAAGTGTGTTAGCATTAAATTTTGAAACAAATGAAGAGCATGCATCAAAAGACTATAGGTTACTGTTAGCATCATATGCATTCCCACACCTGATGCATTCGTTGTTTCGCGTTTTCCGTGGTCGGATCAGCTGTGATTGTGCGAGCGACAAACTTATGAGGATGCCTTTGAGCCTCTTCACTTGAAAAGCAATTGGTACAAATATCATAATCCGGGCATGTCTTGCATTTCCATCCCTGACCGGCATCTAACTCAGTGTGACAGATCGTACAGGACGACACAAAAGCAGGTGCACTTGGATTATGTAGATGGTACAATATCATCATGGAAGAATGTTTTGCTCGGCGGAGTGTATCATATTGATACTGATTGCCTTGACATAAACTTAGGAAAGCTTGACGGTTGTCAAAAAATTCGCTCTCCATAATTTCATCTTTGTCTACTGTATCCGTAGGGATACCTTGCACCTCCTCCTAAGGAAAGACAATTACACAATGTCAGATCTTCAAATACTTCTGCAAGGAAGTCTTATATTTTCTGTTTTTATCATGCTTACCGCAATCAATACATGACACTCTTTCTTGCCAAATGGATGTCGCTCATCATCACTAAGCTTTTGATGATCTTCAAAACAGCTGCCATAAATAAAGCCCAATAATGAAACAGTTCTACACACATTGGAAACCTCTAGATAGTTTTTAAACACCAGGATTTGTAATTTAAATGCAAGGATGCAACAGTCAATCCAGTTAATAATGACTCGCCTCATACTCAATTAGAGAGGTTTAAGTAACTTCAAAGTTCCAATATTTTCAGTTGGAATTCAAGGAAGCAGCAGTTTCAAATGTCTTACTGAGAGCAGAGCTGAAAGTTATCCCCACACTGTTGGCAGAACCACCGGTAGTCTGAGATAATGAAGTTACGACAACGTGAACAAGAATGGTGCATATGAACCATAATAAAATCCTCTTTCATCGCGGAAATTGATTGTCCAAGCTGAGGTAAGTAGGAAAAGAGAATATTGTTGAAACATACTTAAACATTAAACCTTTTAGAAAACATAATTTTGCAATTATAATGTCTCATTTTTCACTTCTCCTTACCTTTTGCATTAGTTGAAGATCCTTAGACATGCTGCCTCCAATGTCTGCTTGTGCTGAAGTCTTGGTTGTCCTCTTTGTAGCAACCTTCTTTGTTTTACATTTCCTAAGTGTGTGAAGACCTTCCTCCTCTTCTTGGATCTGCTGAAGAATGTCTTCTGCAGCCCCTGGTAAATAATCTCCATCGAAGTAGGGGAGGCGGGTAGCTGTTACTTGAGCTTTACACTCTGCACTTGTTGTGAAAAAATAATCATATAAATTCTTGCTACCAGTCACAATATTCTCCTTCTTTGCTTTGGCAATCATATTAACATACCTATGTCAACCATAAATATGAAATCAGAAATTATTAACTTAATAGAAACTGTAAGTTGTTTGTTACAATGTTTGAGAACTCACCATTCACGGAGCTTATCTGTCTTTGGTGTTTTCTGAATCTCAGGATGGCAATAAAGAATATAATCATCCCCTTTTAATGGAGGACATGCCCAAATGTAGCAGCTGCTGAAACCTCTCTTTTTGCAGTAGTCCAAATAAGCAATCTAAAATCATTCAAATTCAGGTGTAATGCTTGTTTACACCAAGAGAATTCAATGGATATTCACATTTGAAAGGAAGAGGCAGAAAGGACAAATTTAGGTGTATCCATTCTCTAAATTGACAACTTTTGCACAGAATGATTCCTTATAATATACAAAATATCAAATTTAATTTGGTATAAAATACAGGACATCCATTTCAATATAAACACGGCCACGGAGTTAAAGGAATTCTAAAATTGATATGTGTCTGACTTTTAGAAATTAATATAAATATTGTGTTAAAACCAATAGTAACATGCAGACTGCTTAAGACCACTTCTATGACATTCAGAGAAAAAATATATCAGGAAGACATACTAAAAGCTGATATTGTAAGAGCTGAACTAGTCTATACCAACAAAATTGCCCAGCACTGACAAGAACCTTTCCAAAGACTAACATAAAGAGAGGACGAGAATTCAACTGTAAAGCCCTATATCAACTCCTACCTGAACATTCTACATTTGTTAAAGCCTGGGCTCTATCCTCATTTATTTATGTTTTGTGCACTCTGCCCAAGGTATATGAAATTATATTTACATAACTCAAAGCAGAGCATAAGAACCACGACAGTGCCCAGTTACACATGTATGAATAAACTACAATGCATTTAATGTTAATATTTAATGCACTCACGCACATAAAAGATAGTACATATGCAGTACAATTTATGCAGTGAGTGCATTAGGCATGTACAAAATACCATGAAAGCATGTATATGTCAATGGTTTAAAGAATTTGATTACATGTGGGGAAGTTAAAGTTTGTCCACCAATACATCGTGAAAAACTTGTGTGTGCATTAGTCAACTTTACACTGTTGTAGTTTATGGTTAATCCTGCTAGATGCCCTAGTTTGAAAGCTACAGAGAAGACATTTTATTTGTGCATTTACAGTACCGAGAGACATGCCAATCACAGTATAAAATGGGTGGACTGATGTCGGAAACCACAAGACCTAAACACATACTTTGAGTCTCTTCATGGTGAGATTCATTGTGGACTACTGCAATTGAGCCATACCAAGCCTTAGCCTTAGCCTTAGGATATTCACAAGTTTAACAGAAAAAAAATACATATTAACATCTTTTGAAAGGCCAAAATGACCCGTGTAGTGAACCATAATCTTAAAACATTGTCTCCTCTTTGAGAACAAACCAAAATAAATATAGCTAAAGAATTGTTCTCTTTGTAAGAGGTGATTAAAAAGGAATCTCCTTCACCCAAAACTTCTTAATGTGCATGGTGTCTATGAACATCTACAGGATAAGGCCACACATTTATAGCATAGAAAGAAAGAGAATATGACAATAAACCAAAGAACAGTGAAGCATAGTTTCACAGGTATGCCTCAAAAATCAGTATTTTACTGCAACTTACCAAAATTTCATGATACACGTAAGTCCGGAGAGCTTCACCGGTGACTGCTTTCACATCTGGCCTAAAATACTTCACAGAATCCAGATAGGAAAGATACACATGTCGGTGATTAGGCTGAGGACTATCTGCACCAAATTCCTGCACGTACATGCCAAAAAGGCAGACTTCTACACCTTCAATTTTCTGGAAGAGCATCAACATCTGTAATTCAAGTGAAAAAATCAGGATCAGGATCATAGAGGAAACCTTCTCAATATGGAACTTGTTTTTCATTCACATAAATACAAGTACTAAAAGCTGAATTGCCATGCAATTACACGTATAAATGGTTAGCCTTGTTTCTACAGATAGATGCAGAGAGACAAACCTTGGATTTATATTGCATTTCTTTGGGATATTCTTGTTGGAACAATTCTAAAAATCTGGGCTTGATCTCCAGTTTCTTGTCTACAGATGATATAACACGGACAACCAGACCATCAGCAGTAGGAGTCTGCAGTGAAAGTAGATAATATCTTATGAAAACCGTTTTTAATACATAAAGCATCATTATTAACTTTTACATATCTGTCATTTACCTCCTCCAGTCTTTTCCCAGAAGCCTTAGAGCGTTCAACTCTTTCAAGTTCCAATTTCCATGCTAGTCTCTCTTCAACAAAATCGCTTAGCATTGTTCTAGGCAAATCCTTGGCTCCAAGCACCGAGTTAGCAGGTCGTGGCACCCTCTCTCCTCTCTCTATTTCAGCAATACAGCATTCTGGACAAATATACTCAGACCTTTCTTTGTTGGTACGCGCATTGAAGAGTACACATATTTGGTGTTGCCATTTCTTGCACTTATCACATTCAACCCACTGGAATAAGAGAAAGTTATTAAATGCAGCTGGAAAAATAAGGCATCATGGATAATTTATTCCACTTCTTTTACAAACAAATGACACATCACTTAGCTCACCCCTTCAGCCCGATGCTCATCATTCTTTTTCTTTTCAAGAGAAGACTTTTGAACCTTCACACCATCATTTTCAAGTACATCAAATCGACTATAGCAAGGCCCACAGTAATTTAGACTATTGTCACCAGTCCCAGAAGTGTAATAAACCGCATTACGCTTGATGCGGCAACCACATTGCGTACAGAATATAGGAATTGGATCAAATGTAAGATGCTCGACAGCACAGGCTGAGCAAGCAGTAGAAGACATTTGATGTTCCATGGCTTGGTTCTTCTCAGCCTTTCCTTTGCTCTACATAAAATTAGAAAGACTTTCAGTTATGAGTGCTGATGAATATGAAAACATAACAAAACTAAACTTCATACTATACCTGCCCAATCCATTTTCTCAGACTGGCAATATGTTGCCTAATTTGTTCTGGAGTCAAACTCTCAATATATGTGATTCCTGAAATCTTCTTTTTCACAGATTTTGTGATTTCTGATAAGGCTTTGGTAGGTGTTATTACAGATTGACTCACGGCAGCATCTTGCCTAGTCTCCACATCTGATGGCTCGTTTCCCAATTTTTCTGTCTCTACTTTTGTTACTAAACTCCCCACACCAGCACTGACTGAGGATTCTGTAGGAGACTCAACTTTTCGTAAAGGTGATTCAGCACCGTGTTTCATCTCTCTTAAATTTTTCTCTGAAGGGCCATTTATACCCATAGACAACGTTTCATGATGCATTACTTGATCTTGCATTTGTGGGCTGTTTGTGAGCTGAAGTTCCTGCTGTTGCAATGTAGCCTGGGGTTCATGAGGAGCTACGGCTTCATATCTTGTCTGCTTATCTTGCATTTGTGAAGTGTTTGTGATCTTATGTTCCTGCTGTTGCAATGTTGCCTGGAATTCACAAGGAGCTACAACATCTATTCTTGTACGCTTATCTTGCATTTGTGAGCTGTTTATGAGCTGAAGTTCCTGCTGTGGTGATGTAGCCTGAGGTTCACAAAGAGCTACAACTTCTATTTTTGCTCGCTTAATTGGGGGTGAATCCACTTCACTCAAAGCAACTCCACGAACCATTTTAGCTAAAGTCTGTTTAGCCTGGTTCTTATATGTTTTACTCCGTGCAACACGAACACGAACTGGACCACAAACCACACATTTGGAGTCCCTACATTTATTATGGTGTATAAGCAAAGATCTTGAAAGAGCACATCTAGGATTTGAGCAAGGATGACTCTGGCAGGTCGTAACATGCCTCATCATCTCACAACCAGATGCACAATGTGCTACAGAGCATTGACCTGAATTCTTACATCTACTGACATGCCAGAATAGCATTAATAACCATTGCCGCTTTTTTATTTCATGTAAACGCATTTGTACATCTTTAGCCTGAGTTGGAACCGAGCTGTCATCATTACTCACTACTTCTGACTGTCCTGTATCAGCGCTGTTAGCTTGACACGTGTGTTCACTCTGCTGATCAAGTGATGAAATTTGCTGGTATCCATTTTGCATTGTTTGATGATTGGATTTTGGAAAAGAGTGATTAACAGTATCTTTTCCCGCCCAGCTTTCCTGATTCTCAAATAATTGTTGGTGTTGTAGCAAGCAGAGTTTATCTGTGTTCATCTGTAATTGGTGTTGATCAATAAGCAATGCATCAACTATAGTATCTTGTTCCAGAGGATCTCTAAGAAGACATTGGGATTTTGCATTCACTAAATTTGGATCAGATTCCTTGGAACTTTGTTCAGATGAAGCCAGAATGCTTCTACCTGGATGCTGTTGCTCCTGAGAAACTACAGAAATGGTCGGGCTATTTGGAGAAGCACCAGCATGGGACATATCTTGAGCAGGGAAACTCTGCCTTTGTATATTTGACATATGTTGAGAGAAATAACTGTGTGGAAGCTTCACGTTCATCTCTGTAGACCCCATGGGAAATGAATTCCCTGGTGTTTGCATCAGTGAATTGGGGTTGGCGATTCCAGCAGCTAATCCCATTTGCACGTTTGGATTCTCAAAACTGAATTCTGTAGCGTTTGATCCATGTGTGCCATCTCTTGCAACACCTACACGTCATTTTTATATATCAAAGCAAGAAAACAGGCTTCAAATGTAATAAATAGCACAAGTTTCAAAAGGTTCCTATGCAAATTTAGGGTTAAATATTTATCATCTCTAGCATGTGCAAAGTGATTTTGGATCAAACCAATTCAAATTTATGAGAAAAAGTTAAATATACAATTGTATAAATCAGAAAAAAATTAAGACATGATAAGTACTACAGGGATGAGAATAGCACACAAAAGAAACAATAATATATATGCTGTTTCAGAAAGTCAGTAAAAGTATCCAATCAAGTTAATTGGTTGAGTATTGTCCAAATGATTTTGCCACTTGATTTAACACAAAGTGGGCAACATTTTGCATGTTGGAGTTGCAAGAAATTGCCTTGGTGAAACAAAGAAGAGAACAACCCATAATAACATGTCATTATTTCAAATTCAGCAAACTCTTGAGCAGGCCTTACGGGAGTTGGGATTGGCCTAAACTTCAAGTTTTCCTTGACCCCTCACCATTTTGCCTAAAATTTTGAATTTCCAAGTATTAGCTTTGAATCCTACATTGCAATTGTCTAATCTCACATGTCCCCACTATTTTATGGAAGTAACCTTGTTCAATATAATGTATTTGCGCAGTTTGTGGCAACAATACTGACCAATATTTCCTAAAACTGTGTGAGGCAATTATAGGACTTCCAAGGCTTACATTTCATAAAAATAAGGCCAGTTTATATTTTGACGACAATATGATACCTAGATCACTTAGGCTACATTGATATAACAACATATTTAATTATTCTTTTTAAACATAAACCTGGCAAACATTTATACTCCTCTTAATTGAGAAAAAGTACAGAATTTGTTGTCCTGATGGACGCACCTGCACCACACCTGAACCCTGGGAATTGTCCTGATATTCCTGGACTAAGTCCTGAACCACGCATTAAGTATCGCACCTGATCCTGATAACTTTTATCTGCTACATTAAAACCTTGTAAAGGAGCTGGCCCTAATGGAGACATGAGGGCATTGTGACTCAAACCAGACACTTGCCTAACACCTCCAACATCATTTGAAGGAGTTGTGGAAACACTGCCTGAATTCATCAAGACTCTTGGTCCGGTATGGTTAGAGAGAATCCTTCCTGTTCCTGAGCTTTGAAAGTTGCTTCCAGGAAGCAAAGTGAAACCTGGGTATCCACCTGAATGAGATGGAACTTCAGAAACATGAGAGGTTGGTAATACTGCAAACTGCGCAGCTTTTTGTCTATTTCTCCAGTGCAGCATTAAAGTGCATATTCGGCGTTCTAGGGTTATTAAATTTCCATACTCTTCCTGTCGAGAATGAGAACAGATGTGAATAACACTTCAAGTCAAAGTTTTGTTGCATTTACCAAATGGCATAAATCATACCTTTGAGTCTGCGCTAGAGTATAATGCACTTTCTAATTCACGAGCCAAAGCTGGCAATTTACTTTCTAGATTGTGCTTCTGGATGAGCCTTGCACTAAAGCAATTGGTGAAATAAAATAAAATGTTACAAGACTTCAGCTAAAAAAAAGGAGGGCTCTGATGGACGCAAGATAAAGGAGACTTGAGAAAAGAAAAGAAAAACTTACATGTGGGAAAAAACTTCTCTCCTGAGATTTAAATCACTATCACTGTGCCAAGATTTCCGTCGAGAAGCCATGCCCTTTTGAGAGATAGCTGCCCCATTCATCAAAAGTTGTGTAGCATGAGCATTCTGTGCAGCTATCTGAGCCTGATTCTGCATCCTGAGCTTCTTTCTAATTGAGAAACTTCTGGCACAACTGATTCACTTTTACCCAAGATTATAAAACACAATGTTAGCATATTATTCAAAATGAGAATAGCATTATGGACAGGAGAGTGAGGATTCTTGACCAAAAGAAAATTCGTCAGATGTAACGTTGCATGAACATAAACAAAACATTAATTTCACTGGTATAGATTATCAGAGAAAGTTTGTCACGAGAATGACATTTGTAACTTCTGAGCAATGTCATGGATTGCCCCATAAACAAGCTCTAGGTCTGAATAAGAAGCAATTTTACTACTAAGAAAAGGATGGAAATGATATAGGAACAGAAAAACAATGATTGTCCCACAATGACTTGTGCTGTATCCAATTGATGATATAGACTTTACATGATTAAGACAGGTAGAGCTAGATCTAGCAATCAGTAACTGTGGTTTAACATGTTAATGGCTTTAATTTCGGTTCAAAACTTGGAAGACAGTTAGGATTTGGTTTAATTTTGCAATGACGGTTAACTGTTTGATTTGGTTCATCTTGAAATGTATTCATTTAATGGTTTACAATTAATCAGTTGATTTTCAATTTTAATTTTCATGCAAATGACTTTCTGAAAAGTTAATGATTTAGATATGAGAGTCTCTTAAACAGGTCAGTTTAAATGGTTTCATTTTAAACAGTTTCAAGGTTTAATTCAAGTTTCATTTATTTTAAACGATTTCATTTTGAGCCAGACTGAATCATTGTGATTGCTAACTAGACCTGATTAAAATGCAAACATACTTGCAAAATAAAATAATACGATGTAAACATAAAAAACAATGACTTGTGCTTTATTCATGGCATTTCCATGTCTGAACTGGGGAGTTCTTACAGCTTCAGCTGACATATACAAGACTTGAAACTAGGTCAAACGACTAGAATAAAGCCTGTTCCAGATGCAATGCAAGGAAGAAATGACTTTTTCACAATCCAATTAAACAAGAATATGTGCATTTCCATAGCTCAAGGGAGAGATCACCACCCTTCAATTGACATGTAATATAGACATGAAATTAGGTCAAAACGTGTGGAATAGATCCCCTGCTGCAGATGCAAAGAACGGAAGACAGTCGAATGCAGAAGGGAATGATGAGCCCATTTCCATACTTTTAAGGGAGAGGTTCTCACCCTTAATTTTACATATAAAAACTTCAAACAAGGTCAACGCGAGTAGAATAAATCCTGATACAGGTGCAAAGAATGAGGAAACCACTTTTACGCAGTCGAATTTAACAAGAACCGGTGAATTTTCATAACTGAACAAAGAGATCTTTCATCTCAGTTAACCAATGACAGACTTGAAACTAGGTCGAAATAAGTCGAAAAGCCCGGTACAAGTCCAAAGAAGGAAATTTGGTCGATTAAACAGCCGCATTAAGCAGAAATCATTCCGTTTCCATACCTGAACTGAGAGATCTCCTTCTTCGGTTGACATATGCAGACTTTGAAAATAAATCAAAACTAGTCGGACTAAACATTATACAGGTGCGATTTGCGAGATAAAAGGGTGGTGAAACCCTGGAATCTTTCACATAAAAGGAGGAATACATATAGCTTCATGGAGAGATCTAACGTATCGTTGAAAGGATTGAATTGTGGGAAGGAAAGGGAAAAGTGAAACAGAGAATCTTTGGAACACATACCTGAAGAAGAAGCCAAGTCGAGGAGGATCGGAGAATGGAGGGTGTCTGCAGAAGAGGGTTGCAGGAAGAAGCTAGGGTTAGGGTTTTTTGAAGGAGAAATCTGAGAAGAAGAAATGAGACTTGAAGAAGAAGAAGGGGGAGGATGAGGAAAACACATGAGAAAAAATAAAAAATAAAAACTTTTTTTTAATTTCCTTCCAATTTCAGGGTATGAAGAAATGTTTTTTGGTCTTCTTTTTACTTGTTTTGGGCAACATGTAGATAACCACCATACCCAGTTAAGTAAGTAAAAGGCCACACACACACACTTGTGCTACCACTGCCCAACCACTTGGGGCAGAGGAAAAAACATCTCTTCTCCTTTTTGTTACCACATCAACTCATATCACAAGCAAACGAGACAGAGAGAGTTTTTCCGTGCTCCCCCTGAGGGCCCTTACCAGTTTCTTTGTCCATCTTGATATTGCGTTGCTCCGTTAGCTCATGCGCTACCACATCTAGGATGAACAAATCGCCTTTCCAATCGGACTTATTTTGGTCCATCGCAAGAAAAAATAAATAAGACAATGAATCGCCTTTTTTAACCACTTCTCATACAAACAAGATGGCGATGGGATGTTAAAACAATATGTCAACTGATAGAAAGGGAGAGGGATCGTTGTTGACCACGTGAAGCAATATTTGGTATCCTTTCCTTTTCATGCACGAGATAATGAGAAAATTCATGATAAACTTAGCATCAATTTTTTATCTGGTCCAATGTTGCTCGCTTTTTTGAAAAATTTCCACGCCCTTGTTGAGCAATGGCACAACACATGTTGACATTTGAAAGATTAGAGAAAAGTTTGGCACCATCCAATAAGGAATCTCATAGCACGAATGGTAGTACATTAGAGACAGAAATATTTTGTTACGAACATTGTAATGGCCTCAACTCAATTTATTGATGATTGCTTGGGTATCGTGGCTCAATAAACTCCCTAATCCACTTGATGTACTTGCATACTATATATATGATTGTTATGTGTGGAAGCTTATGAACCGTTGACTCATTAGGAAGCAAACAATGAGTGGCAAACATATGGTAGCACTAAACAAAGTCACTAGCCACACACACATAACCAAGCAAAATATGACTTAAGTTGTAGCCTTGTCATTGGTCAACTCTATTTGGCATCAATATGACATATGCATGTGGGCATGTCAACAAGTAGAATGTGTCACATGTTGTTGCCTTTAAGTTCAAAAGTTTGATACGAATTGGTGTGTGAGGGCCAAACCCCAACACAACAAAAAGAGTGAAATCCACCTCGTCAATAATCAATTAGAGGAAACATTTCGATTATGGGAACAGTTGAGCAGATTTCATCCTATTTATAGTTTATGACTTGTGAAATTCATATTAAACCATAACATTTCACATACGAAATACAAAATTATGTACTCTCTTTGTCCCATCGTTATTCCATTTTTATGTTATTTGTATCAATAACCAATCAAAGCCAAAATATATGTCATTTCCACTAGATAAGTTCTCTTGCCAAAGGTATCAATACATGGGCATAAAATGGTGGGGTGGAAGTGTTTTTTGTTGACCTTGCACAATGTGAATGACTCCTCTTCTTAAATGCAATATTTAAAATCACATGTGTGTCTTTGGCCTTTATTCATGGTGATGTTGTGCATATTTTGTTGATCCTCTTCTATACAATAGTCACATTCTTGTACATTTTAATAGACTAATTTTGCAAGTTAAATTAATAACTCATCTTTTAATAAACTTACCTTCATTATTCTCTAAAACAAGATTAATTTCTGCAACTTGGATTTTCATTAGTATAAAGGATGTTACAACATCAACAAGTCAAACTGCTCTATTTTTTGAATCAAAATTATTTTGTTTTAATCAATGTTTATGTTTTATATCTTAAATTTATGGCGTACAAACCACTTTTAATATTTTGGTATTTCTCTTTCACAGTGTTATAATAGTGTTGTGGGTCATGCTCCAAAATGTTTTTTGAGGTGGTTTGTGTTTATGTAACTTTACACGATGTCATCAAGTCAAGCACTCAACCTACATACCCTTGTTTACATCCATTTTGATATTGTACCTATGTTCATGCTTTATACTTCATGTTGTCGTCACCTCAACCCATTTGACCTACATGTCCTCGTTTTCTTATCCAACATGCTTGAAACTATGCATAATGTCGTCACAAACCACCAATATATGTGGACACCCTCTTTACCTACCCTGCATTTGCGATGGCTTTATCCCAAGTGTCACTTTGAATGTATTGCTTTATCACTATTACTTTTCTTATATCGCTTCTAATGTAAGGTGCACATAACTTTCTATCAATAGAGAGTTTTAAGGTGGGTAGCTTTGTATTGAGCTAGAATAGTTTAAAATACAAAAGGCCCTGCATTAGTCAAGGAGATTGTTGTTTGGGGTCTCATCGGTCAGGTTGGTCATCTAAGGACATGTCAACATCTCTCTCTCTCTCTCTCTCTCTCTCTCTCTCTCTCTCTCTCTCTCTCTCTCTCATATAAAAAAACATAATAAAATACATCTTGAAGGTTACAAAAAGGGATAATACATGACCAACGTCACATCAGGGATCTAGAAACCCATATTGGATATTGTTGGTCATCCAATGGGGGACATGTAAATTATAGTAAGTTTAAATTGTAGAGACACTTGCAAGGTAAAAGATAAAGGATGCAAGGCCATTATGAGCTATTAGGTGTAGAGAGAGTTAGGGATCATTTGTTGGGTGTGAGCACAAATGGGTAGGAACTAACCAAAACATGTGTAAAACCCATACGAAAGCACACAATTGTACGTATGAAAAGTGAGAATAACAATTGAGTTTGGTTGCGATAAATATGTATGTTTGTATGTACAACCGATGGAGTCTAGGAAGTGCTCAAAAAGCAAACATGTAGGAGGTTTAAAAGAGGGCATTTGAGGTAGAGTACCACATAAGGGGATCCTTAACTCCCTCTCGGACATCAAACAATGTAAGGTAGCCCTCGACTAGACTAATGGCTATTGCTTGTTGTATTTTATGTTTTCAAGGCTTGCAGATTGGCAAGTTCTAGATAGCATATACTATTGAACCTCATGGCTTTGACCCGACAAGGGTTTATACCACTTTGTGCACCAATTACAAACTACGTACTCTCGCATAGTCTTGTCTTCCTTCCTTTTATGTTGTTCAACTTTTTACATCAACAACCTAGCAAAGCCAAAATGTATGTATTTTCTACTAAGTATAGACTGATGAGATAGAATAATTTCTTACTTCCCTTGTGTAATGTGAATGACTCTTCATAAATGGGAGATTTCTAATCGAAGAAAATACACTTTCAAATCCTTCTTTTTGTGGAATTCATCCATTGAATGGTATGCATAATTTCTTGATCCTTCTTATGTGTAATATTGTAATAATCATGTTATCATGCATTTTAATAGACAAGACGCTAGTCCACCTTACCACCCCTAACAGAGGTGAGAGACAGATCCAAGTCCCATGTGCAATGTTTTGTATGTACCTCCAAGTTTGAACATGGATTGTACCTTGAGTTTGAAGGAGTCACACATGTATGAAGCTAGAGCTTTGCCACACTATTAGAGTCTACCCAAAATAATATAGATGATCCACTTCATGAAGCTAGCTAACCTTCGTAAATAGGCAGAAACAATTGACCCTCATTTGATGCACACAAGGTTGTTTTATTATAAGTGACCGATTGATGAAACACTCTTAAGTTATCTCCATTGCAAGATTGAGATAAATTGATCCTCACCGGTTGTTCCTTATGAATTACCTCACATCAAACCCAAGGTTAGAGAGCTATGACTAACATTATGCTCGTAACATCCTTATCCTCTCTAAAAGATTGCACTCTTGCAATGAAAAGTCAAAAAAGTTGGTTTTAAGAGCATATTCTCACTCTTAGGTAGCATATTTGATAGAACCATCCATCCATTTAATTTAAAACTCTTGAATATACTTAGATCATAAACATTTAGTTTGAGAATCGAGAATTCTATTTGGTTTGTGAGGGTTGGATGCCAAATCCTAAAAAACAACCATAGTTCTAATGGGAACGAAATTATTGTAAGAACCCAAAACCTTGTTGAGACTAGTAACATGAAAGACATGATGGACTTTGATGCTAGCTCGAAGGTCGAGACAATAGACATTGTGTGATTTATAAACCAAGCAATATACACAATTTATATCAACACGGTTAAAGCAAGCAGGGCTCTAAAGTAGTACCAATTAATACAAGAACACAATGACATGGTTAGATATGATCATGATGTTTTAGACATTCTCACAAGAAGGGAGATGTTGGTGTTCTCCCACTTTAGGGATCCAACGAGATCCCGAAGGACGTAGGAGGGTGGCTGTTAAGAGTCTATTACTAATCAATAGACCAAATCAAGTAAAAAGGAAGAAAATAGATTGGATAGAAGAACCCGTTCCACCCGACCACCCCCGAGCTATGATCTAGACATAGCCAACCTACCACCGACGTCCCATACCGCCGGATATTAGGATGACTAATACCTTGGAAGAGATAAACACGATCGTCGAGACGAAAGCCTAGCCCGCACCACCGGTGTCTACGACAGCAGCCTTCCGACGTGATCATCCTATGAGGGTAGCTAAGCCTCATATTTATACCTTTTCCTAGGCCCCTTGAATAGATGTGCCTTTCTAAAAGGCTCTCTATTCATTGGTTGTCTAAATCATGATAGTGCATGCACATATCATTCATTCTATCCAATCATTAGTCCCCTTTTTAATAATAGTGAACATACCCTTCACTAATGTAAATATTAGTGACTTACCCTCACCAACGTTATGTGTACATAACATACTCCCCTACTTCAAAAGATTGCACTCTTGCAATATAAAGTGAGGAAATTGTGCCTTAAGCGAATGCTCGCGTTCCCATGTGGCATCATCAATAGGTTTATCCATCCATTTGATCTTGAATAGCCGAATCTCTTTAGAACGTAAACGTTTAGTACGAGAATCAAGAATTCGTTCAGGAACATGAGGTTTGTAAGAAAAATCCTCTAATGTTACAAGATCTTGGATTGTGATGGTGTTATCACCAGAGCCTAAAAATGGTTTTAGACGACTGACGTGAAAAACAGGATGAATACCAACGTTACGAGGTAAGGCAAGGTGATAAGCAGATGACCCAACTCGCTTAAGGATTTCAAATGGGCCACAATATCGTGGGGCTAACTTAGCGCACTTGCCCGTAGATAATGACGTAGAATCAGTCGGGACACGCAAAAAAACTTTTTGACCAATAGTAAATGCACGAGGACGTCTATCCTGATCAGCATAAAATCGAGCACGATCTTGAGCTGTCTTGACATTTTCTTTGGCAATATGCAACATTTGGTTCATGTCTTGCAAAAAATTGCGTGTACTGTCTAATGTATCACGATGAATCGTGACATCAACTGGGGCACGTGGCTGAAAACCATACATCAACATAAAAGGACTATATCCAGTGGATGTATGTTTAGAGCTATTATAGGCAAATTCTAAGATAGGAAGGTATTGCTCCCACTTAGAAGGGGTTTTTGCTACATAAGCTCGAAGCATGTCCTCAATAATTTGATTAACTCGTTCAGTTTGTCCATCAGACTGAGGATGATCTGCGGAACTCATGCTCAACGTAGTTTCTAGTTTCTTAAAGACCTGAGTCCAAAAGTCACTAGTAAACTTGGAATCTCGATCACTAACAATATCCATCGGTAATCCATAAAAACGAAATAACTCATCAACAAATTGATAAGCCAACTGTTGAGCGGTTACCGTGGTTTTTGTAGGAATAAATCTAGCTAATTTTGTTAGCCTGTCAACGACAACCCATATGGCATCATGACCCCTCTGTGTACGAGGTAAACTAACAATAAAATCCATCGAGATACTTTCCCATTTATTGTTGGGAATATCTAAGGGATGTAAAAGACCAGCAGCTTTAAGTCGTTCCGACTTATTAATATGACATTGTAAGCATTGAGTTACGTATTTATGCACGTCAGAGCGCATCTTAGGCCAGAAAAAAGTACACGAGATGAGAACGAGTGTGCGTTGTATTCCAGGATGACCAGCAGATGGTGCATCATGACATTCATGAAAAATTTTCTGTTTAACATTTGGTAAATCTGGAACACAGACCTTTCCACTACGGTAGAGCAAACCGTTTGTAATGTGAAAGGTCGCCTTCGAGGGTAGGGTGCTAGTATCGGCATCTAAACCAGATTCGGCTTTCGTCCAGTATTTTGAGAAATAACTGTCATCAAGGTATTTCCCTCGAAGGTGATCTAAAAGATCAGATTTTATTTCCGTGAAGCTAAGCATGTTAACTTCTTTAATGCGACTAAGAGCATCAGCAACGGTGTTCATAGAACCCTTGCGATATCGTATGGAAAAATCAAAATCTTGCATAAGGTCAGCCCAACGGCCTTTACGACCAACAAGATCGGGCTGGTCACAAAAATACTTTAATGATTGATGGTCTGTTGTAACCACAAATTTATTTCCATAGAGATAGTGCCTCCATGTTTTAAGTGCGTGTATCACCGCAAACAACTCTTTCTCTTGAACCAAATACCGAGATTGAGCAGCATCAAGCTTCTTTCTTTCAAAAGCAATAGGGTGACCACCTTGATAAAGAACGGCACCAATAGCATAATCACTAGCATCGGTTTCAATTGAGAAAGGCTTAGAAGGGTCTGGTAATAGAAGAGTGGGAGCCTGACACACATGCTCCTTGAGTGTCTCAAATGATTTGTCAAGTTGTTCATTCCATGAAATTGGTTTGACAGACTTACGTGGATGACCTTTTAAAAGGTCAGTTAATGGCGTAGTCCATTTGGAATAGTTACGAATTGATTTTCGTAAAAATCCAACAAACCCTAAGAATGATCTAAGTTCACGAATATTACGAGGAATGGGCCAAAGTTTAACCTTTTCAATACGAGAATGTTCAATTTCAACGCCATTTTCTGTAATTAAATGACCTAGGTACACAATAGATTTTTGGAAGAAGTCACATTTTGAATGTTTTGCATAGAAAGAGTTGTCACGCAACTTTCGCAAAACAAATCGAACATGTTGAACATGATCTTGCAAGGTACGGCTATATATCAAAATATCATCCAAGAAGACGACAACAAAATCACCGAGTTGATCTCGGAAAACATCATTCATCGCTTGTTGGAATGTGGCTGGAGCATTAGTCAACCCAAATGGCATGACTAAAAACTCATAATGGCCATAACGCGTACGAAAAGCGGTTTTAGGAATATCATCCTCGGCGATGCGAATCTGATGATAACCAGTTCGTAAGTCAATTTTCGTAAAATATCGAGCCCCGTGCAAACGATCAATCAAATCATCGGCACGAGGTAATGGATATGCATTCTTAATTGTCATTTTATTCAAACGGCGATAATTGATACACATTCGCCACGAACCTTCCTTCTTCTTGACTAATAGAAGTGGCGCACCCCAAGGTGATTTACTATACCTAATGTGGCCCATACTCAAGTATTCCTTAAGTTGTTTAGCGATCTCATCCTCTTCTAATCGACTAAGTCGGTAAGGTGGAATGCTCACAGGAGCAGCCCCAGGGATGAGTTCAATTTGATGGTCCACATTACGTTTAGGTGGTAAAGTAAGCGGTAATTCAGTAGGAAACACATCTTGAAAATCCTCTAAAATAGAGTCGAGCAATCGTTGCTCAAAATGTGGTAATTGTGTGGCGTCAATATTAAAATAATAAAATTGAACCGCAGGATCAATTACACACGAATAAATTAATGAACTAGAATACTCACTTAAAGATTTAGAAGACACAAGTGAATGAGAAGGAAGTTTGGAACATTGAATAAAATGTTTACAATTATTAAGTTCAAATGTGATTGAGTGATTAACCCAATCAATGGACAAAGAAGGGTTTTTATTAAAAAACCAAGGATATCCTAAAATGACATCTGCGGATTGTAATTTCATAACATGAAAGTCAAGCTTCTCCAAATAAGTATCTATTTGAATTGGCAGTTGACAAACAATGCCACTGATGTATTGAACGTTTCCATTTGCCATGTGAACTTGATAGATATGATCACTTGCGTTTATGTGGAGCTCCATTTGCTGCACAAAGTGATCATTAAGAAAATTGTGAGAACTACCGGAATCAAACAAGAAATGTGCTTGTGTTCCATTGATATATCCGACTGCTCGGAGTAAATCATTAGGTCCAAGTAAATGTGAAGGAAAAGTGCATTCACATAAACTTAAGTGATTGGTATGAACTTCAACAATATCAAAAGACTCACCTGTGTGACTCGTAGATTTGTCTTGAGGAGGGGTGTTCATTGACTTCCTCTCAAGACGACGACAGGTATCCTTTGTGTGGCCCCGCTTCTTGCAATATGCACAGAAGAGGTTCGGTTTCTTTGAGTCGCGGTCAAGAGTGTCACTGGATTGCTTACGTTTCCCAATGAACTTGACATTCGGAGTTTTGGCGAACTCAGGTTTATTGTGGTCTTTCTTGGAAGTCCTATGGTATCGCAGCACAATGTTGACGGCTTCCTCGAAAGTTGTGGGGTCCTTGTCATGGACAATCCAATGATAATCCCCATTGGGAATACCATTCAAAAAACAAGCGACAAACCATTTCTCACCCGTAAGTCCCGATTTTTGGATCTGGGTCCGAGCGTGATGCACATAATCCTCGAGAGAGGTAAATGGCTTACTAGACAATGTGAGCAAGTGTTGCGCTTGTTCGGTTTGAGAAGGTGGCTGCAAGAATTGTTTCTTAAAAACATCAACGAAACCTTCCCAAGTTGTGGGTAAGTTTTTTGCGGTCCTTAGGCCACGCCACCAAGCAGCAGCTCGGCCACCTAACTCACGACCGACATAACCAATTTTTACTGCATCGGGCTTGGGATGAAGCTCAAAGTGAGACTCCCAACGACCAAGCCAAGTGCTAATAGCCTCCTCGGTTCTTTCTTTCTTATCTCCCTTGAAAGGCGTGACTACGAAGGAAGGTTCACCTTCTTTCTTGGACTCAATAGTTAATTCTTGGAATTTCTTTTCCAATGCCATATTGGCCTGTCTCATTTCGGCCAATTGATTCAAGGTAGTAGTGAGCAATTGCTCAATAGTGATCTCAGCTTGTGTGCGAGATGCGGATTGGGGTTGAGAGGTCTCATTTGGAGAGATCGTTCCAACTGCGTTCAAAACTTGTTCCATGATGCACGCTGTGGGTATGCAATAAAATAAGGAGGTTCAGAAAATACACAAGCAAAATGAATGCTTGAAATTTTGATTGAAAGAACTTTATCCAAGAAAGTATCTCATGTCTTTACCCCTCTAGACATATGAGATGTGATTCGAGATCCGATAACTATGGTAACACTATGGTGTTTTAAAAACCATGGGGGAAAACATAACTAAGATGTATTTCTCGGATCTCTATCTTGAGTAATCATGGCGGCTCCCCGAGGCTCAACCATGGTTCTTACATCAATGAAATTTCCTAGATAGCCTTATATTAATGCCAACCCATCATGTATTATATGGTCGAGAAAGTGTATTACGTGAAAAAACAAGTGCACTCACAAGTAATATTCTAGTCTTGCGAGCAATAAGCAAACGTGATGATAAAATGATAAAATAAGGCACTACTCATAAGAGTTAAGTAGTGACGAAAACAAGGGTAAAAAAAAAGAACCCATGTGTTACCTACGAAAAAAACAATGTCACAAATAAATGGGAAGTGCAAGGTATGCACATATACATCCCAATATGATTGTTATAACTTGCACAATTGTGACATAAGCCACAAATTGATACAAGTGATGACGGTGTTGTGCGCAAAGATGTAATACTCAAATCCATGAGTAAAACATCAATAAGGGAACTCATATGGTTTTACTCGTTTTCTAAGGCTTGATGATAAGAGTTAAACCTAGATGACTCGTTGAAAAAAAAAATCGTTCAACAAGCCACTCCATACGAAAAAAATAGTCTACACGTAAAGGTTACATTAAAAATAAACGATGTAAATACTTTATACATGAAAAGGAAGTGGAAAAAGGAGAGTTAATTGTGGGCGGGTAAATAATAATTACTAGAAAATCATATAAGTGAAACAATACTTATGAAATTAAAATTTAATTAGAATAATCGACAATTAGGTGTATGGAATCAAACATGCCCTAAGATACGAAACCCTAGGGTAGTTGACATGCACCTCCTCAAGACCACCACATATCCCTAGAATCGGCCAAGTAATGGCTAATTAAAGAGGAAAGTGGCATAGGTAAGTGACATATACCTCGTCAAGGCCACATCATCCCTTAGAATCGGCCAATTGATGGCTAATTAAAAAGGAAAGTGGCATATGTAAGCTACATATACCTTGTCAAGGCCACAACATCCCATAGAATCGGCCAATTGATGGCTTAATAGAGAGTAGAGTGGTATACTCAACATCATATGCAAAACGGCCATGAGATAAGCGTGTGCGATTAGAGCAAACACGCTCGACCCAATGCACAAGAATAATTATTATCGTAAGAGTTCAAGAGAGGAGAGAGTGGGATATATATCGCAATATGCAAAAGGCCATGAGTTGAGCGTGTGCGATTAGTGCAAACACGCTCGGCCCGATGCATAATAATAAGTAAAATCGTAGCGTAGTAGGAGGTAGAAAGAAAGAGAATAAAACGTAATACCAATTTGATTCGACCATAAAGAACGCATAATAGAAAAAGAGAAGAGATCAAAAAAGAAGAATACCGGGTTTAGAGTGTTGTTTTGATCCTGAGAAGAGCATGACGAGCCTTGTTAGATCCCCCTCGCTCACACGCAAAAAACATCAAAACAACAAAAAAATTGTTAGTAAAAGCTCTGATACCACTGTTAAGAGTCTATTACTAATCAATAGACCAAATCAAGTAAAAAGGAAGAAAATAGATTGGATAGAAGAACCCGTTCCACCCGACCACCCCCGAGCTATGATCTAGACATAGCCAACCTACCACCGACGTCCCATACCGCCGGATATTAGGATGACTAATACCTTGGAAGAGATAAACACGATCGTCGAGACGAAAGCCTAGCCCGCACCACCGGTGTCTACGACAGCAGCCTTCCGACGTGATCATCCTATGAGGGTAGCTAAGCCTCATATTTATACCTTTTCCTAGGCCCCTTGAATAGATGTGCCTTTCTAAAAGGCTCTCTATTCATTGGTTGTCTAAATCATGATAGTGCATGCACATATCATTCATTCTATCCAATCATTAGTCCCCTTTTTAATAATAGTGAACATACCCTTCACTAATGTAAATATTAGTGACCTACCCTCACCAACGTTATGTGTACATAACAGTGGCTATCATGGCTAGTGTATGCATCTATAATGCAATAAGTAATAATTCCTTTCACCTTTTCTTTTCGTCTCTCCACATTGCAAGCTTGTGTTAATCATGACCACTTGGCAAACATGTAGAAGTCAAATGTTTGATGGTGGAAGTGCTTGTTATGTGACCTACAAGATATATTACCAACTCAACCCAAAGGTATCTCCAAAAACTAAGAGGCTTATTGGGTAGTTCAATGATTTAAAAAATACTTCATCACTTTCATGAGGATTCCATACAGGATTTTTTTTGTATTTAGGTAAATTTCTTGAGTTGTTTGTGATGCATATAGCTTCCCAATTTGGTGAGGTTTGGGATAACCAAAGCTCAAGTTTTAAGCTTCAAGGACAAATGGTTTCAATGACTACAAAGACGAAGTAAAGACATTGAATGTTTTGTTGTGGCCACTTATTGATGTTATGTAATGCACGAGTATCTATGACTCTAAAGTTATGTTATTACCATAGTATGAACCATATGTACCATACTTTTGGGTTAACTATTTATTATGAGGTAAATAAGCCTGAAAAATGGGAAAAAAAAAACATTTGAATAACATTCGCATTTGTTCTCCAACGTAGGAAAACGAATGTTATGCTAGACGAACACGAAATTTACGTACTATGGTTATTACCATATTGCTATCCAGTGATACTCATTGAATGTTTTGTTGTGGCCACTTATTGATGTTATGTAATGCATGAGTATCTATGACTCTAAAGTTATGTTATTACCATAGTATGAACCATATGTACCATACTTTTGGGTTAACTATTTATTATGAGGTAAATAAGCCTGAAAAATGGGAAAAAAAAACATTTGAATAACATTTGCATTCGTTCTCCAACGTAGGAAAACAAATGTTATGCTAGACGAACACGAATTTTACGTACTATGGTTATTACCATATTGCTATCCAGTGATACTCATTTTTGAATCTATGTTTGAAGTGAATTGCTTTTGACATTGAATGATCTTCTAAAAGTCTACATTGAATCTCTTCTAAAGAAAATACAACATTCTAGATAGAGGATGTATTACAGATCATTGCAAATAAACCATGTATACAGAGTCAAGGACTGCAATAAGATAGATATTATGACCTTTTCAAAAACATTCATGTAAAATTCTAAATCACCAAAAACCAAACCCACGTAAATAACTTGCTTGTAATTAAGCATTGTGTTTTTCACAAAAGTTGATTACTTTGGTAAGCTTTATAGTAGTTTTTTTTATATTGAGATTTACCATTCAAATCCCGTATATCTTGATAAAGTGGGAAGAATTCAATCTTGGATGGTGATCAAAGTGAACACAAATGTTCGGAATAGTAAATATCACTTTATCCGCCATTTATCAGATCTCGGTTTGGATATGTAACATCCAATATGCATGAATATAATATGTATATATATATTTATCCTATCTTCTTATCAAACATTTTTTTGTGGAGTTTGTCGCCAATTCAGCCCAATCAGTATTCCTGCGTCAATCTTAACAATGAGGGGATTGCTTCATGCAGTTAATTTGATAAAAAAACAAAACTTCATTTAACCTTTAACCAAATATTATCTTCACCTTGTACCAAACATCATAAGATTCACTTCAGTAATTGGAATGTCAGAGATTGGATCAATCGGCCTTTCACTTTGGAGTGAACTGCCACTAGGAAGAGTTACAGGAGCTCTTGTGAATTCATCTGCAGTTTTAAAGGAGAATTTCAATCATCTCCATGATAGCAATAATAATTCCATCGAAGCCAAACAAAAGAACATAAAAATGAAATGAAATATGAAAAAACCTCACCACATAAAGAGTTCCATGAGTTGGGGGGGATTGTGACGATATAATTCAAACTTGTATACATAACACAAACAAAAATGATCAGCATCATAGCATATGCTGGGAATGCAACAGCCCAGTACCTGTATTTAGGGAACCGAACGTCAGTTAATATGCATGCAAGGTGTAAAAGTTAATGTTATCTAATACAGCATTTCTAGCTAGGTTTTAGAAACTTTATGCTATTACCACACATACCCATAAAAATCTATAAATATTTACAGCCAAGAACAATTACCGACTGGGATAGTACGTAATGCCAATTAAGTAAAGCCACGATTCTGGTAGATAAGCCCATCCAAAAAATAGAACTGCAAATATCAGGGAATAATCATTCTCTCTCTCTTCCATACTTGTCTTTTCACTCTTCCCCTGAAAGGACTGATTCGCAACAGCATTAAAGGAAAAAACTGTGTGTCAACCAATTATGCCAACAGATCAGTATTTAAATGTATTGAAAACAAAGTGGAATTGCCAAGAAGGATGTGATGTGATGTCCTGTGCAAAGACTCACTGGAAAATGGGAATAAAGAAACTCCAAACATCAAAACAATGACCAAAACGGATCACAATAGGTGTTGAACAACTCATCGCTGGAGAAACCTATGAATGGTCACAAGAAAAAAACATACTCTCTCCACTTATCTCACACTGGTATTCCATAGGCATATCAAAGTTTCACAGCTGCAAACCTAGCACCCATTAACATAGACACCAAGACACATTTGATGGGAACTTTGTTCTATCATTAACCACTTAGGTGTTTGTAGCTATCTTATTACTCGTCTTGGTACAAAATTCACATTTTAGCGACCATATAATCTTGAGACACATCAGCACCAATTTCTGTCCATGTTTTGTTTGCCACATCAGCTTGGAAGTCCACATTCGGCAACCGTTGATATTGTGCCATTCGCCTAATCCAGCCCCTCATATAAGTTTTGTAACCAATTATCATGTGCAAAATCACCATGTAATTTCATCTCATCATTCCTTCTGAGCCTGTCGATGGTGTGGTACAAATTTCTTTTATGGATTTCTGGTACAAACCTGATATTTTGGAGAACAACAAAGGTGTGTCACATCAGCACAGAATTTGTTTGCTACCAATAATGGTGTGGCATATCATGGCTCTTGAAGACAATGGATGTTGTATAAGCTTAGTTGCATCATGGATCCTGAGGATTAGCATAGATTTCCACTGGCTGCATCTACTCCAAACTTAGACATAATCACATCACATGCTTGCTATGGACGTTTTTGAATTTTCATACATTGGCTCACGATTATTTTTGCAATCAATGACTATCTGCCACGTAAGCGTGGATTATCTTTTGTGACCAATAATTTTGTGCCATCGTGATACTCCGCTTGGAACCTAGACAATGGATGTTATGCATGACTTTGCAGCTGGAGAACCCAGGCATCAAGATGTCTTTTTTTTGTAAGCAGTGATGGTCTTCCGCATTAGCATGTATGTCCATTATGAATAACAGTGTTCAGATTCGAGTAACAGCCACTGAATCAAAACCCATCCTTAGTCATACTATGTTTGACCTGTGGATGCTATGCATGACCTTTTTATCGTAAACAGAATAGAATTATACACACACATATATGCACATCATATATGTAGAGAGAGACCTACCTGTTGCCACAATGGTGGAAATAGATCCAACGAAGCCATAGACCTCTGCTGGCTTGGCACCTTGCTTGTTTCTGTCCCCTTCACCTTCAGCCAATATGAAAACTGAGGCTTTCTCCCTTGATATAGACAGCGCCCTTCTAGGGCTCGCCACAGAAGAAGAAGAATCCGCGGCCATATCGATTCTTGCTTCTTGTCGGAGACGGTAACAGAAACGAAGAAGAACAGGGGATTGACGTTCGTTCTAAAAGAGGCAACTTCTACCAAAATTATCCCTCTGATATCAAATAGCCCTCCAAATAGTCTCCAAAAATACCCTCCAAATATCAACCCCAAAAATACTCATTTCTCAAAATTCTCAAAATACCCCTCTCCCTCTGATCCCTCATTCTCTCGTAAACATCTAGAATGATGAGTGTTGTTCTCGGAGGGGTATTTTGGTAAATTCCCCTTACTAGAAGAATGATGGCATCGATCACCAAAGCTTGTCTACATGCATTCTCATGCTCATTATTGAGAATGAACTCGCTTGAAACATGAAGCCTTCGATCAACCAAGCCTTCAAAGTTTTGAGTTCACGTATGATCCATGTCTCCACAACATCATGAATAGTGGATTTGACCACTAGCTTTGGACATTGTATATGAAGATTGTTGTTGACGAAGAATGTATTCACCATCTAGAAATCACAAATGCAAGAAGCATATATAGGAGATATTATTAATTTGCGTTCTTTGTGTTTTGGAAAGAGCAAGGTGTTTTCTTTATTTAGGTTTTGTATATTTTATAACCATTATCCTTCAAATGCACAGTTCCAAAATGACCATGCACTATAGATATGCTTTATCCATTCTTTTTGTTTAAGTGATGATCCTTCCCCATTACTTATTTTTTCAGTCATTGAAGTTTCTATCTATAATAACTAAAAATCCATCATTTTTAACATTGTGGTGTGACTATATGAATCTTTTCAATAGGTACCCATTGCATTTCTAAGATGCACTTGGAATCAACATGTGCATTGCAAAAGGATATACAAGGCTATCTAGAAAACTATCTAATGATAGCATGTTCCAAAGCACATGCATATACTTGGCTTTAAGTGCAAGAGAAAACTTTTTCACATTCAAATAACCATGGGCTATATATATTGATGCTTGTACAATTATTATGATTATTCGACACATCTACCATGGATAGTGATAGCTATACCACATGGCAAATGCAAATTACATCCAAATGGAAATATCCCCTCGTGCAATGTTGATATTTTTGATAATATAAATCCCCATTCAAGCTTGGACCTTGGAAGGGTATCAAACATTGTACTTTTAGGCAAGCTAATTATATTCACCACCCAAAATCTAAGTATGAACAAAATAATTGATAATGACATAATAATCTAGCAAGGTCGGCTCTAAGCAAAGTAGATTGCATGATAAGCCATGAATTATTTATATGGTAATGTGGCTAGATTGGAATTGAACTATATTTAGGTGGCATGATACTCTTAAGTTGCATGTATGAAAAACATCATCAAAGCTGTGCATTATACTTAACGCTCGTTGCGTTGCTCTAATTAAGTTGCATTGAAATATTAGCTCAAGTTATAGCTTCATGAGATCATGAATATATACATCACAAAATTCCAACCTTGAAAAATGGAGGGGATACTCGGAAATACACATGTGAATAATTGTATACCATGAAGGGCCGTGGCATATGCTTACAATGGGGTCAGTGTTGACTCATAATCTTAGTGACATTAATCTCTTTCAACAAACACGGTACTTGGAACATTGTCATCATTTATATCATCATTATCAGAAGCTCTACTAGGAACTTTATTATCATTATCAAAAGCTGCACCAGGAACTTTATCAAGGTTATCATCATGATCAATGCTATCATCATTATCCCTCCCCGGAGAGGATTGGAGAGACGGAGTACGGGGACCTGTAGCAACAAGGAGCCCCCTAGAAAGCAAGTTATTTGTCTTTGAGAAGGAAGCACCCTCTACTTTCCGACAATCTATCTCCTCTTTCACCAAAGCAGGATCGTGCCTTTGAATAACAAATATCGAAGAATGAGTGTGGTGACTACAAGTGATGAGGGCATCCCCTATAAGACCTAGCTCCGGAAACTCTACTTGCCTCCCCGTTAACGTTGCGATCATCGGAGACGGAGTCCTTCCTCGGCCCATTACCAACAAGGTAAAATCTTTGATCCTTCCAATATCAATCGCTACCTCGATCGGGTTGGTATTAACTACTATCTCCTCAAATGTGACAGATCGTGTCATAGTAATTTCTTGTTGCGATTCTATCATTGTGACCAAGCTTGCCTCCTTCACCACTGCCAAACACTCTTCATCTAGTTTCTCTTCCTCTGCCATGTTGCGATTCAAAGTCTCTAAGGAATTACCGTGCGCCATGGAAAAAGGAGAGCTTCGAGAGAACCTCGAGTTTTGCACATCCCCTTCAATAATATCACTATGACATGAATGTTGATCGCAATACTCAGACGACAATATAGATATTGATACATGATCCGTTATAGGTCCTTGAATAAACCTAAAGACCTTCAATTTCACTCCTGGATGCTCTACCATGCGATAGCCAAAGGCAAGTGCCTCTCTATCATCAGGACCTCCAAAGAACAAAACAGCCACATTGTGGTCCACATGATTTGAAGACAGAGAAGCCATGCCGATTCCACGATCCACTAAGATTCCGACCGAACAAGGGGCATGTGAAAGAACTTTCAGATTCACATTCCGTAGACCCGGATTGTTACCCTCCCAAACACCATCTACTGGACGGGCATGCTTGTGAAAAGGTATCACAATGAAGCAAGCTCTCTTTTGCCCAGCTATGGCACAAATATCTTCATGCATATCATCAAAATTTGATATAGCAGTCATGGCTTGGACGGTTACTTTGCTCAACTGTCCATATGCTTCAAAGGCAAGCACAACACTATCCATGTTGTCGTGATAATCACTAGATGGCAACCCATTTGTTCTTACCTTTTGCACTTTCATGATCGAAGAAGGCCTTTCGGTTAACTGAAGCAAATGCAAAATATACATTCGGAGAGTCCGCTTTCTTGTTCCTCTAGAAGCTTCAATGAGATTAATTATGGCATGAACATTTGGCATCCCGTGCACACATGCCAAAACACGTAGTTCTGCGTCATCTTTACTTCCTGGAATGTAGAGAACTCTTCGACTGTAAGGTACTTGGTTCCGGGCTGGTTTATACAATGCCATAACCGTAGGAGTAGTAATAAAGGTCGTGACTAGGGCCATCAAAACCATGATAGCAAATGTCTCATCGTTAAGGACCTGCGTGTTTGAAATTATATAAATGCAGAAGATAGATTCTTTTACTCTTGGGAAGAAATGGAAATGGTGCTGAACGATGGAAATGAAACAAGTGTTTTTAAGCACATGAAAAACAAATGCATTGATTACCTTCCTATCCTTGCCGATATTGAGGACTATGAGCTCCACTAGACCTTTCGTGTTCATAAGAAATCCTAGGGTTAGTGATTTCCGGATATTCATCTTGTGGACAGAAGCAACTGCGAAAGTACCGAATACTTTCCCAATACATGCTGTGGCAATAACGAGGACCAGAAGACTGAAGGATTGTGCACTGTGGATAGATCTGATATTTGTCTTCAATCCACTGGAAGCAAAGTACAGCGGTAACATGAGAATGGTTACGAAATCTTCAATTTTCTCTATCATCATGGTTCCAAATGCTCCTTCTTTTGGTATGATCAGCCCAAACACAAAAGCTCCAAAAATAGCATGAATACCTACAGCATCGGTTGCAAAACCCGAAATCAAAACTCCACCAAGAGTTATTGCAACATGAAGCTCATTGGCAGGCTCATTCTCCACGGCTTGTCTAGTAAATAAAGCCATAAGGGGCCTGATAATAACAAACATAACTATCACAAAAGCAAGCCCACATAGAAACACCCACAGGGCAATCAGAGGGCTCTTTCCAGAGCCTGATAAGGCAACTGCCAATGCGAGAAGAATCCACGCTGCCATATCATTTACTGCTGCTGCTGACATGGCCATTTGTCCCACATCTGTAGTGAGAAGTTTCCTTTCTGCTAGAATTCGAGCCAATACAGGAAACGCTGTTATAGACATGGCCACTCCCATGAAGATTAGAAAGGGGACAAATCGTCCATCCGAAGCAATAGTTCTATGTAAGACAACTGAAACTCCTACACCTGCAATGAAGGGGACACAGATTCCAGCCGCAGCTATACTCAATGCTTGTTTTCCTGTCCTTCTGATGGCATGTAGGTCGAGCTCGAGACCCACGAGAAAAAGGAAAAATATAAGGCCTAGATCTGCTACTGTGTCAAGCACAGTAATACTCTGCTTGGGAAATATATGGTTGACGTAGGTTTTGTTGCGACCCAATGCAGAAGGACCGAGTAGTATCCCTCCCTGTTGAATTTAGGATTAATCGATTAATATTTTTTCAATGCATACATAAGTAAAGTTTTATTACACTGTGTCAAGAACAAATTTACTGGGAATGTATTACTGCACAAGAAGCTATATTAAATTATGTCAAGAAAAAATGTAGATTTTCCAGCATATGACACTAGAGAAGCTATATTACATGATACCATTAACAGTGCAATTACTATTGGAGCAAATAACAAGAGATTAAGATATGAATTTACAATGATTTCCGCTATGACCCGCGGTTGTCGAAAGGGGCGAAGAAGGAGAGCCAAGAAACGAGTGACAACAAGGACTAAACAGATCTGGACGATCAACAAAGGAAGAGAAAAGTTCATGGGATTATCTCCTTGCCAAACACCATTAGAAACAGCTGATATTGGATCTGTACATATGTTCGACGATCCTGTCCCATTGTTATTCAAAGCTGAAGAAGTTGACATATCGAGAAAGCATATATCCAGCGATATCAACAGTATTTTGCAGAGATTGATCCTCTAATATGTGGCTTTTATAACCTTTGATTAATTTTGCATCCTGTTCAGCAGAATTAGCCAGACAAATTTATTTAGATAAAGAAATGATTTAGATCAGAAAGGAAAATACATACATACATATACATATATGACAACAAATGAGACAAAGGAAAACGATACAAAGAAGAACAATAAAGGGATGGAAAATGTACAGAAAAAATGACAGGTTAATTACTTATTATGAAAGAATATATGAAGAAAATAAGGGAGAAAAATTAATAATACATGCGACCAAAAGAAAGGAAATTTTGAAACAAACAAGAACAAATAAGGAAGGGGAGAAGATCCCAACAAGTTCAGCCATTGAAGAGAATCTAAATATATAAGAAGAGAACAAGAACAAGAACAGAAGAAGAAAAAAAATGAAGCAAAGACAATATAATTAAAAAGGAAAAACCCTAAACATAGCCAAAGAAAGGAAATTTAGATAGACGAAGAAGAAGCAAAGAAGAAACGGAAGAAGAAATCTTGAAGAAATACAACCCTATCTTGTGACCAAAAAGTAAAAGGAAAATATGTATATGAACAACGAGAAGAAGCAAAAATGCAGAGAAAAATAGAAAAGACTTACCTGTGACGAATGCAGTCGATATATGCTTTATTATAAGTTGGACATTCTTCTTCTTCTGCAACCTTTTGCAAGAATAAGGAAAATGAGGAAGAAGAAGAAGAAGTAGAAGAAACGTTTCATGTTCTTCATGGCAAAAAGACCTTAATGTTAAAGATCAAGCTATGGCAAGCGGTCATGCATTGATATTGATAACAGAGACAAAAACAGAATATTTCCCTGCAAACGTGTACGAAAGAAAGAGAAGATCATGGTTTTCGATTCATTCCAATGTTGTCATTCCTGTAGTGACAAGTATATTAATAGCGAGGATTCACGATCAACGAGTGTGGGTGTTAGAAGCTTCGATAGTTGGATGTATTCGGTGCTGATAGAAGAGGAATTAGGGTTAGGGTTTTGTTTCCAACGTTATTTCGCGCCGATGACGTTGTTGTTGTTAATTTTTCTTCTCTGCTGCATGGAGGAGAGGAGGAGCACGAAGAAGAAGATTAAGGAGAAGGAGAGGCGGCCTAAATTAGGCCTCCAAAATCCGAGGTTGGCGCATGAGATTGTATCCCCCACTTCTTGGCCCCAATCCCAATCTTACATATTTATGTGTTGTGTATGAGCATGTATGTATGTATGCATCTGTATGTATGCATATGGAGGCTGTCCGGGGCCCCACGTGTGAACACGCCCGCCCACTCCTTTCCTTGTGCTTGTGTGTACATACATACATATTTGTTGCCTTTCTTTATCTCTCTCGTCCATCTCGGTTTTCGCCTTCCTCTCATATCATGCCATGAGTTTTGTCACTATCAACTCCATGTACTTACGTATCCCTCTAACACCGGCCATGGTTACCGATACAATGCCCCCCCCCCCCCCTCTGCAACTTACCGATGCCCGCTTTGATCATTGATGTGGCCTTCCTTTGTGGCTTCGAGATCATTCCCCACAAAAAACTATTGGGATGTGCTCGACACAACCACCTGATGTCCGAACAAACTCTACTTTGGTCCTATGACACTCCAAATGAGAAAGAGCAATGGACGGTGCGTCATCAACCACTTGACGTGGGAGACCATAAATGTCTTATCTGTGATAGATACAACGCTATGTACAAGAATTCTCGTTCTTGTAGGCATGATCTTAGGGATCAATTATTCTAAATGCTAGTTTTGATTGTTTAAGAGTATTGATGGGAATCTATTTTGTCCGAAGACCTGCGGCAAACCAATAGGACTTGGCGATCTATTAGGACTTTACCTCACAAGGCTTGTGGTAAAACCTGATTTCCATGCAACAAAAGGAAATAAAATATTTTATGTGAGCACAAAATGTCTGGGAGGTCTAGTAGCCTCGTGCACAACACAATATCACTAATGGCTTGTTGGTATATTAAAAATGAGTAAACTATAGAAATACATCTTCATACGTGCAATTGCAATCAGACAAATGTGAAGAGATTTATTATTTCAACTTCGAGGACATCTATGTGGAAGATAACACATATCAAATTTACTTGATATTCTGACATCTACTATATAACATGAACAATGTATCATCCACGAGGAATGCATTACTCTAGTCATTTATACATTTTGTTGTGTTGGTTTGGATTCCATGGATAATCCATTACTGTTGGAAAATAATGCAAACCTCAAGGATCATCTAATTCCAATTGGCAATGTTGCAAGTGTCGTGCATAAATTGAATCAAACAATCAATAATGCAAGTCAAATGGATAATTTGTTTCCAATTTGAATTGACAATAATGCATGTCCCATGGACAACTTAATCTTCCATCCACTTGATATTTTGATAGATCGACATTAGGTATTGGCAAGGGTCACAACACAACCCTGAATGTCCAACAACTATCAAGGGATCGTGTGGTTGGTAACTCGGTGAATGCTTAATTGAACATGTAGAAATGAAAGCTCCATTTCACGACTTGAAATATTGTTTATTCCCACAAGAAGAACAAAATCTAAGTGTTTCGTATATTAAATATTTTTTATTTTCCAAAACAAAGGAGGGGGAGTTACATATGATCATTAAGTTCACAATAATTGACTATGCTCTACATGGTATCATTTTATTATGCTTATGTAACCTGGAATTCTTCTCAACTCCATATTTTGACTCAATAAACTTGCCATCACATATGGTTTGTGATGATTAGGTTGACATTGCATAGCATGTCACTACGAGTAGCCTTGAATTGTTTTCGAGTTGATCATTCATAAAAGGTGAGCAAAGCATGATGATTTATGCCGCGTCAAGTTTTGAGCTACTCATGTGTGCCATGCTTTTTCGTAGCTTTGAATTGTTCTCGGCTCCTCAAAACATTTGTTTGAAAGTTCAAATAACGAAATTTGCAATGTTATGACAAATAGATTCACCTTATCTCCCTACCTTTGCTTCTGAGACCAACCGTTTGCATTTTTATGCATCTTGAATTCATGATCATCCATTGGATGTGATTGAACATACGATCATCAAGTCCACCTCGATTCACGTTGCTTCTAATGCCAAAGAGAAATGATGTTGTATTGTTTTTTCCCCAAAAGAAGGGGAAAACATTCACATAGCACAAAAAGCGCGGTTGAACCAAGACTAGATGTCAACCACACAAGCTTCGTTCAATATAGACAACCAACAACCGTTGTGCTTGCAGGCATCATCGACTTGAAGTTTTCAACCATAACGAACCGCCTAAACCTAATCAAGGGGTCATGAAAATAAGGTAAGCAGAGATAAATGGAGTAGACATGGAGACGGGCAATGCAAGGCGTTACCGGAGGAGGAGGAGGTGGGTGGGGATACATGAAGAAGAGGACAATCACAAATATATATGTACAAGAAGCACAAGTTGATCGAGTTGATCCACATCTCTTTGTCTTTTTTCTATATCGGCTCATGGGCGAGGATTTCGACACGTAGGGGATAGCACGAGTAGGATGGTGGTGCCTCCGTATAAGAGCTTATTAACCAATTAGGCGTCGCCACATGGAGATCCGACCAATCGGACACGGCCACATAAGCTTCATATGTCCGAGTGTTTACTTACTTTACTTCTCTTCTTTACGTTGAACATGTAGAGTAGAGAGGGAAGTGGGGGCCTACTCAATCCTGATCGACGGACGGACGATATGTGTAAATTAATTAAGAAGGAAATGAATGAAGAAGATGGTGATTTTACTGCTGTATTTGCAAACTCTACACACAGAGGGGGGAAACCCTTCGAGCAGACGACGGCGACGACCAGGCCATGGCGAGCAGCACGAGATTGTTCCGATTTTATGCTTCCCGCCTCCTTTCTTCTTCCTCTGCTTCGTCTTCTCAATCGCAACCTCTAACTGTAGTTTCCCGGACCACTTCCTCCCTCGCAGATCGCTCTCCTCCTTGGAGCTTTTCTGCGACAAGAAGCTTCAGAGGTGGTCGACATGAGGAGTATAGCAGAAGGTATTCATCATCATTTTGATGTTTTTTTGATATCATTGTCATTATTTCCTGCTCGCTTCTAGCGTCGAAACGTTGCCCATTCATTCCATGCATTGTTGTATATTTCCTCGTCCTTTCTGATTTCGTCTACTTCCTGGTTACTTCTATTTCCCATTTTCCTAACCATTACCATCACTGTTTTAATTCTACATAGGTCCTATAACTCTTTGCTTTCCATCTCAATGCTGCGTATATGTGCAATTTCACGAGCAATCAGCCGACTAATGATACACATTATGTAGTCTAACAAAGACCATATTTTTAGACATTGGAAAGACAAGTGGATGCTTTAGTCTTCCACATGTATTAGTTAATAGAGAAAAGTTTGAAGTTTCTTACACTACAAGGTCCATCATGGTTGCAGGTTAAAAGTAATGCATTTTCATCCTCTTCCTCTGGCAAGTCGTTTTTTGTAACTCAGTGAGTTTTTAATATTTACGTTATTCATGATGTAATGTTTCCATCGGTTGATATGAAAGTATGTGGCTGAAAATTTCTCATTTTGCAAATATAATGTCGTTCAACATGACCAGAATTGAAACATATGTTAACTTTCAGACATCTGGAAAAGTTGTGAGATGGCATGAACATAAAGTTTAGAGGCTTCAAGAAGTTTGAAAAATCTCATATAATTTTTGCAGACATCTGGAAAAGCTCTCAAATGAGACAAGTATAATATTTAGAGACTTTAGGAAGCATGAAAGATCTCATATAAATTATGCAGGCATCTGGAAAAGCTTTCAGATGAGAAGAAAATAAAATTTAGAGACTTGAAGACGTTTTAAAGATCTCACATTAACATTCAGATATCTAGAAAAGCTTTAAGATAAAATGAATATAGATTTAAAGACATTCAGACATATGAAAGATCTCACCTAAAGTTTGAGATAACTCAAAAAGTTTCAGCTACACATGTCACTTCAAGCCATTAAAACATGGTAAGAAACCAAATTTTCAAGAAAAAAATTCAACTTTTCATCTCTGAGGTTCTCCATAATCATGATGCTACTTCTTTTGGAAAGCAGGTGCAAAAGAAAAGTTGAATCTCTTAGAACTTGTTAGCTTCAATATTCATACTATTAATTTACTTGAATTTTATTCTTTCATTAGTTTGGCCTAATTCTAAGATGTGTCCAATCTCTTTTTTGTTTGTTATCCACCATTCATGAAGGTTTGTAATGCCCACACCAACAAATTGGGGTATTCGCATTGTTCCGGAAAAAACTGCTTATGTCATAGAGCGTTTTGGAAAATATGCAAAGACATTGGATCCAGGCATTCATTTATTGATACCCTTGGTAGATCGGATTGCCTATGTACACTCCTTAAAAGAGGAAGCAATCATTATACCTGATCAGAGTGCTATCACAAAAGATAACGTCAGCATATCAATAGATGGAGTTCTGTACGTGAAGGTGATGGAATTAAAAAAGGGAAATTTATCATGCTACACTTAATTATTGACAAAATATCCAAAATTTTCCTTATTTTTCAGAAGTCTCAAAATCTTTGTCCCTCTGCGAAATCTCTATCTCCCTCTCTCTCCAATTTTGGAAAGAAAGGAGAAAAATTGGCAGGAGGGAGAGAAATTTGCCAAAGCAAGAATATTTTGAGAATTTTGAAACCTGAGGGGTATTTTGGGAATTATGAACATATGAGGTATATCTTGATAATTTTGTAAAAAGGTAAGGTTATTTTGGTAAATTTCTTTAAAGACATTATATTGAAACGTCTTGTGGTACAGACAGTAAGTATGTGGATCTGAAACTTGTCACTTTAATGCAGATAGAAGATGCTGTGAAGGCGTCTTATGGTGTTGAGAACCCATTGAATGCTGTTATACAACTTGCTCAAACTACAATGCGCAGCGAGTTGGGTAAAATTACTCTAGACAAGACTTTTGAAGAAAGGGACACACTTAATGAGAAGATAGTGGTAAGTCTAAAAACTGCTATTTATAAATTTTAAATAGGAATTCAATTCCTCATGTCACAAGAAGAAAGCTTAGAACAATGTTGGGCATTCACCCAAATCTGAACCTGAAGTAATGTTTGTGAACAAACTTATAGCCAATTATTGCTCGACAAGAGAGGCCTTGAGTTCTTCCTTAATGAGCAAGTTCCAAGACTCAATCCATATATGGAATCATTTATCAACATAAAAGCTTTTGCGAATGGGTTTGTTATCATTGTGGGGTTTATGGGAGGTCACAGATCTTAGAGCTCCGCTCTCTCTGTCCACAGATACGCACAAGCCCTTAATAACTTTGACAGATGCTAAGACTTCTGCATTGGTGACGGTCAGGCTTACTGTTTTTCGTCAGTACAGGGAGTCACACTCAATGTCAAGCACTCGGACCAAAAACAGGCCCTAAACAGGGGATGGCTTTCTGAGCGTGATAGGTAGCAGAGGCCATCAACACAAGGGAGGGGTATTATGCAGACCAATTTAGGAAAATTTACTCCTTTATTAATCTTCTTCCTTATTGAGAGAGTCATTCACTATCCTCAGAGTAAATTTTGTGAGGTTATGTCAGTCAATCAGAAAACAAATTGATCAAAACAGCATTACTCGATCATACACAGAAAGCAAGTAACAGAGAATATGCATTGTTGCGTCTCTTCTCAGCCTTTCCACTCTTCAATTTTTTTTTTTAATACAACGGTGAAGGGCGTGCTACATGCATGGCCTGCTGGAGATAAAGTACTTCTTATTCCTATGACAGGTATCAAAATACGGCCCCTGAATGGATCTTACACTAGTTGGTTGCTTAATAATTTTGATCAATGGAAATCTCAAGGTTCCATTTTCTTATTCCCAAAATGTACTTTCTTTTATTTATATCTATGTCCAAATAATATCATCAGAATTACCTCTTCAATTCAACGGAATTACATGTCCTCCACTGGATTGCTAATAGTTTCACAATATTGTATTTATATTTTTAGACTTATTCATGGATCATACTCAGGAGAAGTGGTAAAAGGTCACTTCATATACTTAGGCCCTCTCCAACCGAGTCTCATACCAAAATAAAAATATTGCACTTGTGCTTGTTACTTGATCATGTTAACCCATTAGAGATGAGAAAATGTGCAGTCAAACCTCAATTGAAAAATAGAGCAGCTTGGGAAGGACAACCAAGATAGGCAATAGCTAGTTTTGCTTGAAATATATTGAAGTAGAATGTATGATTTTCATGGATTGACGACCAGTATAGTGGGCTAAGATAGCCCAAAGCTTGCTCACCCACATTGAAAATGGAAGCTGGGGTGGAACGCTGAGCAGAAAAAGAGAATATGTGAGTAACTCGTCAATATGGATGATTGAAGAAACATTGAATGGCCATTAGTTATGGTAATTGTCTGCATGTTAAGGAGCAAAATATCAAAACGATGTGAGATAGTCAGAGCTGAGTTGTGAACAGACCCAATAGTCACAAATGCACTTTTTCAAACCGTATCTTCTATACATCATACCGGGAAATTACTGAAGGAAGCATTGCTGTCCACAGTTGGCTCTTGCCTAATCTATGTGACTAATAGAGGCAGGTGAAACCAATTGTTGGTATTCATGAATGAAAGATTGGTTCCAAGTACATGGCATGTGTTTTCAAGAACATATAACTTCCCTAAAGAATGTTCTTTGTCAGGTCCCACATGCTATCGTGGTCTTTAGGAGATGCCGATATTTCTTTCTTTCTTCTCTCACTTGTTGTTGCATTGATGGTTTACACCATAGCTTCAAAGCTATGAAATCAAGAGAACCCTGCCTGATCCTTTCCATGGGCTTGACCCTGTGACATAGATTATAGCAGTCTCCCATGGACGCTAAGAACCTTTCTCTCTGTTTGACCCTTAACATAACTGAAAATTCAGGGTTTCAAACTTCAGATCTCGATTTTTCTACTGTATGTATGAATCACTATCATTTTTCTCAGGAAGCAATCAATGTTGCAGCCAAGGCATGGGGGCTCCAATGTCTACGCTATGAGATAAGTGAGTTGCAGATAATCGTCTGTATTGATTCATAGTTTATTATGTTTGAGATAATCCAATGTCTGTAAAACACATAGAGTCTGTACAGAAGATAACATAATAATCTTACAGAGGACATAACTCCACCTCCTGGTGTTCAGCAAGCTATGGAAATGCAAGCAGAAGCTGAGAGGAGAAAACGGGCTCAGATCCTTGAATCTGAAGGTAAAAACTAATATCTCCGTTTGTGAACTTCAAATAATTTTTTGTTTTGCAATCTAATTGCAAACTTCAAACAAATGATGATCTGATATGATCATGCAGGAGAAAGACAATCTAATATCAATATCGCAGAAGGTAGTTAATTTATCTCTGGAGAAAGGTTCAAGTTTGCAATAATGTATACCGAAAATATTTATCAGTAGATTCTAAAGGAAATGGCTGTATTTTTGCACATTTAATCAATATTATTTGTCTCTATGCCAGGAGAGGGTAGATCAGTTGTTATCAAGGCTGAATCTACTGCAAAAGGGTTACGGCAGATAGCAGAAGCTATCCAAGAAACTGGAGGCCAAGAGGTGAATGTGAACTCTGATTTGTTGTGCAAACTGGACTGGGTGATAATAATATTCTTCGTTTATATAATATTTTTTACAGAAACCTGTCAATCACTCCATTAAGAAGATTCATACATGCCACATAAGATTTGCATTGTCTTCACCGTCCTTGTCATAGTCAAAGTCAATGCAATCTTAATTACAATTTGTCATTTTTCTATTGATCAATCACCACTTACCAGGGTATTTACCATCTCTTATCTCTCCAAGTTATACTGCTTTGATCATCAAAAACTATGGGGGATCAAACCCATAGGATGGCCTTTTGACCACAAGGGTTAATTCATGCCTACCAGTAGTTTATGCAGGTTTTTAACTACCTCCATGGATCAAACACTAAGGAACACTCATCTCATCCATGATGTTGGATCCGTTAGGTTGGAAAGTAATTATATTCTAATTAAAATATACACTTGAATTTGTGGATGGTGTTGGATATGAAAAAGGGAAAAAGCTTTGCGCCACAAAACTCTCTTTGGTGCTGAAAATCTCTTTTTTACACAACAGATTTGCCCAGAACCGTATTTTCTTGAATAGGAGGTTTACTTTTTCCACTTCAAATTGGTTTCATCCATTTTCTTCATGAATTTATCCTGTCATCTGATCTTCCTCCTATGATTTAGATCTCTCATCTTCAACCTCTTATGTATGTTTCACCCTTGCAAAATTAGTGTTATTTATGTTTTCTTGACCAGTTTCCTAAATTCTCGTGTCTTTGTGCAGGCAGTGTCATTGAAAATAGCTGAACAGTATCTTGATGCATTCAAAAACATTGCAAGGGAGGTCTGTTAATTTCATTGTGCCTATTATGTGTACTTTTAAAAATATTGATCTGCTAGTTTAAGGTTTACAGAAATGAAGATATAATTCCCAATTATGAGTTCTGGTTGATCAATGAATACGCAGACAATGGGAAAATATGCAGGGGGTTTGTGCATATATAGGTGATGCAAAAACGGGGGGTTTATGATAGAAAAATACTGAGAAGAAGATTCAATCTGAGAGTAGCACATAAAAATAGGTACAACATGAATGGATTCTACAAGAGTGTCTGTTGATTCTGCAGACATTCAACTTTGTTAAGCAAATGAAATTTCTGTTTATGCTGGTAACATGCATCATACTTAGTAACATTCATGATTATCAATTAGATCTATTGTTTGAAAATGCTGCATATTCGTCATGATATTTGGCAATTTTCTATCATGAATTATTTTCGAACCTCAAATTTGCAGTTTTTACATCCAATCAATGCAGGGAACAACCATGCTGCTTCCAACCAATGCGGGTGATCCGTCAAGTATGGTAGCACAAGCCCTTACAATATACAAGAACATTGTTCATGGTAACAGAACACACATTCCATCAAAGGAAGACATTAATGATAAAAGAGGTTCATCCAAGGATGGACATGTTCAAGATTCTGGCAGGATTCCTGGGGACAGTACATTTTCTTTTCCTTCAGATACTACAGGGGAGATCTTCTCACTTCAGAAGAAAGATCCATCGTAACACAACCATAGAAATTTCAAGTAATTCTTTGAACCGAAGATAATCGTGTTGTCAAAATTTTGCATTTTCTTAAGCAAGCAAAGAGGAATACTAAAGAGGAGTGAAGGTTTAGAGGGTAAGGAAAATGATAAGAAATTTTGAGTTCATGCCAAGGGTCTATTTAGGTGTTGCAATTAATGGAAAGTTTCCACGGTAAGGCTTTTGGAGCATTACCTTACAATTGCTGAATAATAAAAGAAATATCTTACATTATGTATCGAATACGCGCACAGGAATGTACTTGTTTTCCATCCTTGACTTTTTGTATGATAGTAGTTGATAGTATGTCAAACCGATACTTTCCATACTCTACATCATCTGAGCTCATGTACCGGTGGTAGCACACTGAAATTATTGTAGTAAAAATCTGGCAGATAGGTACTGTTTTTGAAGTATATTTCCAAACCAGATTATATTAAATTTAGGAGTGTGGCAATCCATCATTTCGAAATTGAGAAGTTTTATGTTCAAACTTTCTTATTTCTTTATGCTAGTGTCTCAAATTTCACAAAATTTGTGTTTAGTATTCTAACAATCAAGCATTCAAGTGCATTTAGCAGAAGTTTTTAAGTTGTAGCTTCCGTATTTCTTTAGGCTAGTTTGTCTCAAATTTTGCGAAATTCTAAGAAATGTCATTCCAAGTGCATTCAGTAGGTTATGAGATTAGGAAACTCTTGAGCCTTCAGGAAACATTGCAAATGTATACTTCAGATATTCTCAAAGACTAGTATGTTTCAGCTTAGCTCGTGTTTGTCATAGATGGATGTGCGTTAAAAGTAAGTAAACTTGCTAACATATGTTTCTGAGATCCTCTAAGATTTAGTAGATTCCCAGGATTTGTGTATTTCATTCTTATCGTAGTTTGATGTCATTATGCGCCTTCAACAAATACCCTAGTCTATCTTTTGATTGAATGACCACTGATTTCCTACATGGAATATAGTGGTTAATTTTGTGGGATCAAAAATTTATCTTATTCATTTGAGGATAAAGTTAGCTTGATGAACATTTCTAATTAAGCAATGATAACATCATGGCTACAGATTAAATACATAGAAATTTGCAAACAAGACGTATAACTAAATTTGTAAAAGAGGTTGAGGTTTCATATTCTCTAGTATCTAACAAGATGATATATATTGGACACCTATCCCATTTTACAATATTTCCAATTGAAAACAATCAAAGCTTGGCAGATCTTCTGTTTATTTCAGTATACAATTATAGTTATTGATTATAAGAAAAAATCTATCAATCTTTGTGAAAAAGATCAAAACCTTTGCTTGCCAATGCAATAAAATCTTTTTCTTTTAATTGTCACTCGTTTGCAATGATCTAGTATTGAGCTCCAAATGAATTTTTAGTCACACAAAATATCCTTCCCCCTCTACAAAATACATTAAAAGCTTGCATTTACCAAGCATTCTGAAAATGCAACATATACACGTATTCCTCATTCAATTAACACGCTACTATACTATAAATTCGTGTTTAGTTGTTTAGAGCATGATAGTAGTATAGAGTCCCACAAGAATGCCTATGGTGTGAATACAATGTTATCTTTGTATGTGCTTTTCTATCCTTAGAAAAGAGTAGAAGTGGGCCTCGGTAAAATTATTAGCCAACATATTATCATTATGTCATGAGAGTGATAAAGAAAATGATATTAGAACCTTGCTTGCTGAGTAAAGAAAACGATAATGTATCAAAGCATATAGGTAAAACAATTGCACTACTAACTAGAATATACCGTGGTTCCCTAAACATCCAAAGATGATTGGCTTGGTAAAATCATTAACATGCAACAATTAACCCGAACAGCTTTGAGACAATCATATACTTTTGAGAGAAACATATTACCCCATGTGTTACATCACTTTGTTATTTGTACATATACGGTTATGAACTTCTATATAGATTTCATAGGACATAAACACCACCAATATGAAGTCAGAGTGGAAAGATTTTCCACAGTTGATTAGCTGTCTTATGCCATGTGTCAAGCTCCAAGGTTTTACCTCCCCCAGAGACAGTCAAGTTCAAGAGAGTATTACTAGCACATCGAACAGTCTTGAAACCCTCTCCAAAATCTTGGCTTTCCGTCCACATTATGTCATCATCTCTTATATTAGCTTCATAATCCATCAAACGCACCTGGTGTCAATAAGAAGCAGAAAAGATAAACAAAATCGACAAACAATGGAGAAAAACCCCAAAATAACTTTCAAGTGCACCTGTTATTTCTGAGTTTTTTGGCCAAAATATACTCTAATCATGACAAGTGCAGCTCTTAAAGTGCAACCTTTCAAACAAGATTAAAGGACTTCTGGCTTCATGCCTCACTTAACATTATTTTCAATAAAATATCAATAAGATAGTAGCCTTACTGGTTTTGTTTTTCAAGGCAGTTTTTGAAATGGATGATGGAACCAGCTAAACACAAATTAGGAAAATAAATATCACCAACGTAGAACTCTAAATGAATACTTTTCTTGTATTAATATATATTTGGGATGGGATCAGACTTCCTTTCTCCTTATGAGGGGCTCGTTGGGTGGGGATGCAACCCGTTGCAGAGTGAAACTCCCATTAGAGAGTAGAAATAGTTAAAAACACAAATATAGATACATTTTCCAGGCTACTATATATATATATATATACACACACATACAGATATACAATTTTTCTTATTTTGTGGCAGGTTTAGAGAGTAAGAAAACTCCAATTGGGATGGGTATACATGCTCACTCATATACTTGCACCTGAAGATATATAATGTGATATTTCATCTAACCAAGGCACTTCTGTTTTCACTTATGTGCCAGGGGAGGAGTAGAGCTCCAGGACTCCTGTGGCACTTACAAATCATCCTTTCCATTTGTCTCAACTCTTTATAATGACCAATCACAGTGAGTAATTATTCAACTGTCATAAAATCTGCGAAAAGCAATCACTTAGGTGTCCTTAAATAGTATTGAAATCGTTCATACCTGCTCACCCTTGCGTTTTCCATGCTTCAGGATCTTCCCTGTTCCCTTGTTAATAAGACTAAAGGCGGGGTGTCCATAGTTATCGTTCACTCTCAAGCTATAGGAATCGTCCTTCAGCCATTGCTGCAAAAAGAATGCACTTTTATGTTTCTTTTCAAAATATATATTGCATGAATGTTACGAAACCATTATATTTGCACATTAAACATCAAGTAGCACAAAGTTCCCAAGTTCAAATTTAAGACTAAACCCACAAAAAAAGAAGATTAATTATAGAAACAAATAGCATCATTGATTTGGGATTCTGATTGAGGATGACTAGCCTGGCTGGTTGAACTCCTCTACTAATCAGCTGCAACTAAGATTAAGAACATAATTACACTTGAAAATAGTTAATACAAAAAAAAACAAAACGATATCGTGTATGAATAATAATAAAAACGTGCTTATACGTATGAAAATCACAAAAGAAAAAGCATGTGGGAATATATGTATAATTAGTGAAATAAGCTTATATGTTATGCTCGCAAGTATGGATGCTTCATGAAATTAAATTTCTAAAACAAAATATAATAAATCTATAATACATATATGTATCTGACAGGCATACACATACATATGTACAAATGTACCTGGGACAGGTCAAGTGTATTGGCGGGAAGCAAGGCGAGGCAATGGTGTTGGACGGCGAGGTTGAATCCTGGGTGGGACTTGCAGAAGACACGGAATACATGGTCTCTCAAGGGGATTCCGCCTTTCTGTTGCTGCCACAAATCCGACCAAGATGGATAGAACACGCCTTCCTCCTCCTCCAAGAGGCACAGTCCGTCACAGCAGATGGTGTCCACGTGGAAGTGAGCGTGCGGATCGGTTCTCAGGATCTGTTGTAGATCCAATGAGCTTGTTGTACCCACCATGCCTGCCTGCCTGCCTGCCTCTCTCTCTCTCTCTCTCTCTGATTGTGTGTTTATAGTATATACACACACAGCGCTGGGTCGGTCTGCGTACTTCAGCCGCTAATATATGTATCATGTATGTATATATATATATATGTATGTATGTATGTATGTATGTATGTATGTGTGTGTGTGTGTGTGTGTGTGTGTGTGTGTGTGTGTGTGTGTGTGTGCATTTTCATACACACACACATACATACATTTACCGTTATACGCATAGTATGAACCTTACGTACGATACGTGCATTCGCATTCGAGTATGGTTTGATACCCTCGAAGAATGGTAAATATCATACTTTTGGATTGACTATTTATTATGAGGTAAATAAACCTAAAAAAAGAAAAAGAAAACTTTAAAAAAGGGGAATAAAACTAAAAAAAAACTCAAGAATGTTTGAATAACATTCGCTTTCGTTTCCCAACGTATGAAAACGAATGTTATGCTAGACCAACACGAATTTTATGTACTATGATACATACATACATACATTATTACATACATACATACATACATATATATATATATATATATACAGACGTTGGTAAGGATATTGTTATTTCCCCAAACTTATTCCAAGAATGCCCCTGGGGTTTCGAAACTCCCAAAGTAGTCCCCAAATCGCGTCAATATAGATAGATAGATAGAATGTAGATATCTTCCCCTAGTGCATAACCTTAAGGACTCAATAAATCTAACATTTGACCCATCTTCTTGCAAATGAATGGCTCCATGGCTTACATATTGGTTTTTGTTGTTGCCAACCATGTGGCCATCCATGAACCACATGAGCTGATAGCCATCATTACTAACTTTTAAAGCTTCATTAATCATTGGAAATTGAAATGATTGGCCGCACTAATGGATTCAATTGATCACAATGCACATGGAATCATGGATTCCTGTTATCATAGTGCCCTTAGTACTGTATAGTATAAAATTATGTATTGTGTTTGCAAACGAAAGAATATGTTCTACTCATATGAATTCTATATAAGTGATAGTAGTTAGAAAAGTTGCGAAACATTATGAACTTGATGATGAGGAGTGATGGTGACATAAGACAATAATCCAAGAAAGTGGTGAAGGAACCTCTAGCATCGAGCCCACACTCCAACATTCTACCTCCATTACCTTTTACTTCATGCTCAAACATATTCCCACTCTCAAATATTCTCCATAAATTACCTTTTAGTTGTTGCTCAAATGGTCCTCTACCTATGCTATAAGCATTGAAGGACCCCTCTCCTAACGTAAGGATTACGGTTGGGCATGTATATAAACCTCACGGGGATGCCCTTATAGGTTATTTGTGCGTGGTCAGACCATTGATTAAGAGAGAGTAATCTTGTAATGTGACTCGAAGAGCATCCCATTCCAAGAATCGACTCGTACATGCAAGCTAAAATTCGCTTAGCTAGAGTAACCTTGAGGCTATGGTTGCTACTACACTTGGCATTAGACAAACATAGGTCCGGCCAATGACTTGTCCATGTTAGTCCCAGATGCAACAAATCTTCTACTTAAAAAGATCAGTATGTGCATGTGTAGAGTTGGCATGGTACCTTTGAGTAAGGTGGGATAGCAAGAAAAGAGATACAGATAGCAATAGCAATAGCGAGAAGCAATGTGTCACACCAACTGTCATACACAACCGTCAAAAAAAAACAAAAGTATTTTGGAGATAAGCTGTTATAAAATATGAAAACAGAATTTTGGACAATGTTTTTGAAAAAAAGCATAATAGAATTATATCTCTTCCAATGATGGGCATATGCATTTTATGCTCTATCTAAATGTTACTTGCCCTTCATGCTCATCCCCTTTAAAATGTTTCTCTTTCATGTACAAAGAGATGGATAGAGAGAGAGAGAGAGATTGTGTTACAAAAAACACGGAGACACAGTGAGATTGTATTTTAACAGATTCTAGAGAGAAAATGGACTCTCAATTCCTTCAAAACTAATGCACTTCAATTCATCGCTAGTGTTGGTGCTGCAGGAGGCAAATAATGAGAGAATGGGTAACCTCAGACATGGCAAAGCGATGATGACATGGAACAACAATCCATGTGTTTCTTGGAACTTCAAAAAAAATCGACCATTTAAACCCTGCGCTTCATGTCATTCGTCACTTCTTCCCTGTGTAGGCGCTGAACAAATTGCAAAAATTCTAAGCAACAAGAAAAGGTCTACTGGTATTTTTCACAGATTCAACTATGCGTCCATACACACATACATATACATATTCAAATATGCATGCATACAAACATACATACATACTTACAAGTTTCATTCATTCATTCACATACACATTGACATATGCATATACCATATCATACACACACACACACACACACACACACATGCTTTTGAGGATAATATTCTTACCTGTTTGCCAAAACTGAATGGTACATATTTAAACTTGATCATGTGGCGTAGCTGGACGCTTCATTGTGAGAGTGAAAAGAACTATCCAATAGAGTAGCAGTATCGGCCAAAAGACAGGAACGTCAAATCTTGAAAAGAAGGTCATGCCAAATGCCACACAAAAAGCCTTTGTAAATGCATACCTGGAGTTACAGAAACACAAAACATAAGAGGATGATAAAGTTGGAGAGCAAATCAGCTAATTTTTTAAAGAACAGTAATTTCTCTAGCATGTTTCCATTTCAAAGGAAGCCAAGTTCCTCGGTAAAAACAATGTGCAAAGAAAAAAATTCATTTTGGTGAATGCTAGATAATATTCATGAGTTCATCCATTCAAAATGATTCTCACTGTATACACTTCTCTTCATAAGAAAAGCAGCCATGTACGATGGTGATTGTTATGATGAGAAGTAAAACACGAATTAGAAAACAATTAGACTAACCATAGCATACACAATTGATGATGATCATGAAACTAACCAGAACTTAAATTCGGGAAGGCGTCGAATGAAAGGCTTGAAGTCATCCGAGACATTGGAAGGAAGGAGAGGACCATCGCTGCTGATCTCTGGATCAATTTGAGGAGAAAGAAAACCGATAAGAAGGTTCAGAAGATAGATCCCTAGACCATAAGTCACGATATAGAAACCTTGGATATAGCAAACACGCAGGCAGTAAGCTATGGAAAAGAAGAGAGAAACGATCCACGGTAAAGAAGAGCGTGAGGAGCAGATTTGTCAAGATAATACTGAAAAGATCGAGAGAATTGAGCTTGCCAATGCAGAAGAAGATGGGCGGATTGATCTTCTATAGCACCTGGGCCTGTTTGATGTGTCGGAAAGCATGCTTCCATGGGTCCTTCGTCGTCTTCCTCCTCCTCCTACTATTCATTAACAACTCAATGCGTTTAAAAAGAGTTGATAGAAACATGGCCACAGTTTATGAGAGTTTAAAGATCCCTACACGTTCATCTACAGTCACTTCAAACTGGGGAACAAAATACAAGCAATGCGCTCACAACAAGCTTTTCCCTCAACCAACCATTCAAAATTCTTGCTAATTGATATCTTTTTGGGGGCTATTTTTATGTAGATCATTCTTAGGGTTGCCATAAAGCCGAGTGCAGGACATGCCTTTCAAGGTGCCAATATGAAGTTTGTTCATTTCTAAAATAATCATTTGTATGCTCCATGATTGGATTAATGATATTAATGGAGCTAGCATGTAGATTTACCCAACAAAGTTTGACAAGGATAAATTTCACATGTTCGGATTTTGTGAGTACATATTGATGAGATCTTTTTTATTAGCAATGAAATGAATGTGAGTACATATTGATGAGATCATTTTTATTAGCAATGAAATGAATTTTGTGCGTGACATCACAACCATTTGGCCTCGCAAATGGATTGTATGAAGAAGTCCATCTCTTTAGTCAAATAATTTGTAAATAAGCATTACATTTTTGTTTTTGTAATCATAACATCTAGACATTTTCAGATTTTTCCCTCAATAGAAACAAATATAAATGAGAACGATACTACAAAAGGACAAACAAAACATCACGAAAGAAGACAAAAATGTGCGTAAACTCAAGTCGATACTTCATCTAATTCTCTATCATCGTGTGCACTAACCTAAATTCATTTGTGTCTCACTATCTTGCTAGCTTGAATATCTCCTTACTGTATTGCAACACTGGCATTAGAAAAAGTTGTCTATCGGCATGTTAAATTGTTGCTCTTCTATATTGGCCAATTCTCATACCCTATACTTTTTTCCTTCCCCAAATAACATGACATCTTGTTGTATTCAGTGTTGTGTGAAAGTAGAAAGGAAGATGTAAAATTATTATGGGTGCATTGATCCATTGTCACTTTCATTATCATTACTTCGTAACATCTTCAGCCTCAGACTAAAGTGCAAATTCCCACATCATGCAAGACTACATAATAATGCATGTTGTATGAGGTCACAAATCCCAATGCCCATCCCAATATTCTTTAATAAATAAGATACAATGCCATTCCATTGGACATCTTGAAGATGTGCATCAATACCAATACACAACCATCAGTTAGACCAAAAACATATCGCAATTTTCTTTTACATTTATTTGCTATGCATGAAGTCAATAAGAAAAAGTTATCTACAAAGACACATCATTTAGTTTTTAAGGTTCATGTACACAAGAATGTGCCACATTTGAATGTTAGAATTAGTCTTCTTTACATTACAAGGAAGAGGTTAGAAAAGAGAAATTCAATTTACTTCTCTTCATTTATTATTTTTTGAATCACAGGCTGCATCTGCTTTCACCTGTTTATAATACTGCCATTGCACTCCTTTGTCGAGCCATACATTCTCATCAAGTTTTAACCATCATTGAAATGTGACAGTTGTGCATATACATACATTTGAACAAGACTCGCCTTCTAATCACAATTGTTCAGTATTGGATGATTTCTTATAAATTCCTTACAACCTTAACCAAGCACTTCCAATTGGGATGCCGCTTGTTCTGCTAACGAATCTGCCTGAGCGGGGCCAATAAGCTCATCAAGACGTTCTGAAAAAGGAAAACACTTCAGTGTCTCTGTTTTACAAACCTATGGTATTGTCACCTTATTCAATCCAAAAAAATGCATGCATTTGGTTCCTTCATCTCTTAAGAAATGCTTACAGATAAGAAGCACGTCTAAAAATGCTATTCAACACACATAAAAATATCACACAATTCGATGTATTTGCCAAAACAATGCCCCACTATTTCGTATCTCAAACAAAAACATCCAAATGAAACATCTTAAGCACCACATTAAATGCATAGAGAGAGCAAAAGGAGTGGGCATTTTTTTAGGACAATACAGAAAATGTGTGGGCACGTGCAAATTATGTTTAATTTCAGTGGAATGTTTACAGCAAAACCCTAATGAATAGTACAGATGTTCAAAACATAATGATATAGAGTGAAGACAGCTGCTCAAAGCATTGGAAATGTGCATGCAACATGCTGGATATGATTTTGTATGCCATACTTTGGAGATGAAGGATAGCCCGCGTCATTTCCTTCAGAAGTGATGCTGTCTGACGCCCATGGTTTTTTGCATCCATTTGCTCAAACTCCTGATCAAGGTTACAATTTTCATCATATTTATTTCTTCTTAACTGTTGTTCATCACAATTCACCTTCCTCAATACCGGTTCTGATCCTTGTCTTGTCTTAAACGTTTCAGCTTGATAGTTTCCAGAATCAAAGTTTCTTCTCAAGTCCATTGGTTTCAATACATCATCTTCTTCATCTTGGGCTCTCTTCACATTTAAATAGCTGGCTTGCTTTCGCGCAAACTCCTCAACCACATTAGGGTTGACCCAAGATGTGTCAAATGGCATCCTGTTTTCTTTTGTGCTTGAATCATTATCCCTCCAAGCTGTAAATTCAGAAGGACATGATGATAAAGATGTGTTATCCTTTGTTGGAGATGTTGATGGCCTTTGCATATGCTTGTTGTCTTTCATATACTCAATATGTCTTGAAGTAGATTGTTGAAGTACCAATGGAGGTTTTACACACCTACTCTTAGGTTGGGGATGGGATTGAATGATGTTTGGGCAAGACTGAGGACGGATAGCTGCATTGCCAGTGAGAGAACCATTTAGTGTTCTCATCTTTTTTGAAGAGGTTTTCAGACGTGTTATTCTTCCCAGCCTCGAAAACGATGCCGTCCAAAAGGGAGGGTGTCTCTTTGTAAAGGTAGTTAAGTGTTGTCGATCCTCAAGGACACCCATAAGTTTATTATCGGTATTATCTCGAAGGTCAATCAGTCTCAAAGTTGTCCATTCCTCCATTACATCGAGTAACAGCTTCCCACTAATTCTAGTGAGCTGATTACCCCTCAGATTCAGAGCTGTTTTTTGTACATTAAATCCAAATTCAACATCACGGAAGATTGCCTCTTTTGTAAATTATATATAGCATGTAATCGTAATGCAATATCCTTTAAAAATATATATAAAAACTAAAGGATTAAGGAGGATTTTGTTACATTCAAGTGGGGTGCCAATCCTCAAGACAGTGCAGATGGTCTGTACAGTGAAGTCTGAGAGGCGATTCAAAGAAATGTCAAGGGCAATCAGACCCTTTGGTCTCATTGTCAGTGCATTCACTCCTTTTGAGCTTCTAAGACTTGCTTGCCAATCTCCTTGAGTCCTTCTACATACATGTGCCTTCAATATCACAATCTATCATCAATACACTTAAAAAAGGACCCTTACATAAGGTTCATATGCATATGAAAAAATAAATGTTTAGGAAACACTGATGAATCGGCACCTTGAGGATTACACCTAAGAGAGCAGAAACTGCATCAGTTAATCCACATGCAGAAAGATTAAGAATCTCCAACTGTGCACATTCTTGTAAGCTTTTACCCTATTAAGTAAGTGAATAGTTCGTTTAAGAGTTTCACAAATCTAGCTTCATCAATAGCAAATTTTAAATTGAAGATATAGGAGCTGTAATCAGTATCAGAATCAATTGTTCTGTTTAACATTAACAACTAACCAGAATTTGGAGGCCGTGATCTCCAAGCTCACTATTTGCGAATGACAATCGCTTCAACGTTGGTGATTGACCTAATTTCAACATATTGGGCGTTAAAAGAATAAGATACAAATTTTATTACATGCATTTTGGAACTGATATTATAACTCAGTCACAGAATTGCATATTCACTATTCAGAAAAAACCAATGAGAGTTGTCTTAGATGAGTTAGCCGGAGAAATCCTCAATGTACAAATGAAATTTTATGTGGTGGCAACTTGTTAGGTAGCAAAAACTGTAACATGTTATCAGGGAAGTAACAGCGGCTCACAACGTTTCTGGTTATGTATATCTTAAAGGTAGTAAATAAAAATTGGTCTAAATTATTTTGGTTTGCAGGTAGAACAATGTCAGAACAGTAGGGATCCTGAGCGGGGGGAGGCAGACCATCATTTTACAATAGAGAATCTCATACATTCAGTTGTAGGAGATTTACATACAGATGGATTCTGCAATTATTTTCAGATCTCTCTGCCATAAGGCAAAGCCAAGTTCTAACTCTTGCAGACATCCCCCACTTGATAAAGCCCATGCCAAATTTCTGCAGAAGAAACAAGGTCAAGAACCTTTAATTCACTAAACCAAGTTCACTTACTTGACAATTTTTCACAAAACCATGTTGAAGCCTATTGCTTACTTAGAAAATGTATACAGAGTTTCTGAATGCCTGTCCCCAAGAAATCCCAGCTTCTTGTTTTCTGCAGGAGATTCAAGGCTACAGTATCTCAGATGGAGAAACTAATTTAATGTTGATCCATCATTTGACTACAAAACAGTTACATATATCCCTAGTGAGAGTGAACCTTCATTCCTCTTTTGTAGCTCTGCATGCTTCTGGAACAAATGTAAGGTAGAAACACTTGATCTTTTCAGTGCTTTGGCAATCCCCAAAAGATCCGACGCAATCACTTCATTCACATTTTTCTGAAAATAAATCAGTACATGAAGTGTACATATAAATATATGAAATAGGGAATAAACTTCTGATTTGCAAAGTTAATTAGATGGTGAATGATAAGCCAGAAGCTAATTGATTATGCTCTCTCCAAAGAACCAAGGATAAAAGCACTAAAAAAAACATGTGCCAAACCCATGAAACTTACATTAAGGAAGAAAGCACCCTGAAAGATATATCCAAAGCTCACATCTAAGGTTTTATAAGGTGATAAAGAAAAATATAGGAAGCCATTCAATCGTAAAGTGACAAAAAGGTGTTCTGAAGGAAAACGAAATCAACAGCTATACTCCACAAAGATACAAGAAATATGAGATAGCTTGAACTCCATGTATGTTATAGGCATAACCTTACAAACCAAATTTATAGCTAGTTTTAATTTGTTAAGGGTAGGATGGTCAGGAAAATGGTTACCCTAGGGACTTGAACCAACCCATATGGACCTATGACACATGGAAAACATGGTCTGGGATCCTTAGGCATTGAGCTATATAAAGGGAACTAGCTACCCTTTCATTACAGCATCGTGAAAATGTTGTCCATACTCTATTGGTGAGGCTAAGCTCTCTTCTTCAGATCCATTATTTAAACAACCATGGTATATCATAATGTGATATTTGGTGGTATGGGACACCAATGATATTTTCTGTGTCTCATGTCCTTTGCTCAAGGGTGGTTAGTGTGGTTAAGCACACTAAATCCATTCTTCTCCTTAATCTCTTCTTCTTTTGCTCATCCTTAGTGTGATCCTTAATAATGCACCAAGAAAGATGCTTATAAGTAGTATTCCTTCACTCCTCTAGAAGAGAGACAGTGCAATCACTCAAGCAAAAAGGCATCTCTACCTTCAAAAAGACCTAAGCCCCTTGTTGATACATGATTATGATGGTTTTTCTCCACCAAAAATCATAGCCCCCATGTTTTTTAATAAAGAAATGAAAATCTCACAGAGAAACAAGCTCATTTTCCAACAGTTTGACCTACCTACATATATGTGAGCATATTCTGTCAATCAATGACAAACATGACTATGACTACTCGTTTTTCTTACCCCTTATAGCCCAAAGATTCAACAACCCTTGGATTTAATCTCTAAAGAAAATCGCGTGCATGTGTCTTCTCTTTGAATAGGATATGGCCTTCACATTGCCTTTTCATGCTCACCTTCAAATGTATCTTGTCCAAAACTTGATATTGGTTTAAACACCCTGAGTAAGCATTCAAAGCCAATACTGCAAATAATATACAAAGATAAAAGTCAAAATGTGTTGGTGCAGTTGCCCATGTTAATACCGATATCGATGAGAAAGCTCTTTCATAAAAAAACCAAAACAACAGCCGAACACTAAACCATTATGGCTATTCCAGTATCATATACATAGGCAAGAAACAATGTTAAAATTCTGCTGAAAACACAAATGGTTAAAAAATATTCGCCAAAAAGTTTTTGAATTGTTTCAAGATGAGGGAAAATGAAACACAATGCATCTGCATATATGCATCCAAATACACTTAAAATGTGTGGAGACCTAATGAAATATAAAATATAATAATCCATATGACATTGATGTGCACATACTATTGAACAAGGATATTTAAATTTTCATAGACCACAAATAAAGATCAAGAATGCATTTGTTGTGAAAACATAGATACCTCAATTTGGTTAGTATCCAAAGTTCTTCTTTTGCTACTATCACATTTATTGAGCCGTCTCAATTTAGGGCCAACTGCATGAGACCTTTCCTCAACCATAACTAATTCAATTGTCTACCAAACTCACTTTTATCAAGTTTTCGTACAAACACATTTCATCAAAGGTTCATTTCATCCTGAAATATAAATGAATCACACGAAATAGTTTCATCACCCAAAGCAAAATTAACCTTTTAAAAGAGAGAGATACTGTTAGAAGGAACAAACTTTTTTTTCTTATCAATTTTCAAGTCCCGCTATGTAATATAAGGGACAGACATTATGTCAATATGTGAATAATGGGATATAAGGGATATTTTAAATAATCCTTGAATGCACGTAATATAGATGGTTTAAACTAAATTATACTCCTTCCACATAATTAGAACCTCATATGATTATGCATAGAATTTTGAAACCCATTTTGAGTTTAAAGGAAGCCTAAATTTTTCAATGCCCAAGGTATACGTGGTTATAACTTCGTACAGATAATTAGAGTAATTTGACAAATTTGAGGATCACTATTCAAAATTTGAACTTTGATTATTATATGCAGAGTCTCCTGTGCTAGGAAAATAAATAATGGCATATGGTATGTATATTATATGTGCATTAGTACTATATTTCGGTTTTTGTTTTGCTTGAAACTATTTATTCTTTAAAAAAATTTAACGTACAGAAATGCATTTTATTAATCTTTGTAACAAAACTGAAGAAACGATGAACGAAAAAACAATTAAATCATATTAAAACGAGCTTCACGGAAGAACTTTTACCTGGGGCAAAAAAATGGAGGAAGAGATAATGAGCCTTCAGGGTATGGTAGGATGTAGATTTTGTGAGAATATATTCTGTGATGTTTTCTGCGTAAGTTTCGCCATTGGAAGCACAGCTGTGGATACTGAGAAGAAGGAAAAATAGTATGAACGACGATCGATCATCGCCATGGCCATCACAATGAGAACAAAAGGAAAAGAAAACAAAAGCATTCCTCATCAAAGAAGAAGGAAACCGTTCAATTCGCCAACATAGCGCTGCTATTTTTCATATTTACTCGACTACCCCTCACTTTGTCCCGGTTAATGTTATGTTACGATTGGGACTCTTTCCTAAGACACCCGGACACACATCGTTACAACGAAGAGAAGCAATAGTGGATGCCCCATTACCTACACATGCATGAGGCACATGATGCTTCAATGCTCCACCACTAGTCTTCATGCGGCAATGTGAATTGATCTCGAGATGTTACATTGGAGAGGACCACGAGAGATCTGCAAATTATCCCTGCCCATGCCATGTGACCTATAATTGAGAAGGGGATATAACAAGTAAGATCAAGAGGATATACTCACCATGATGTAGAAAAAAGGGTGTGTGATACTACAATTGGGTGACCCATTCATATAATATGACAGAAAAACTTGGCATGGTGTTAGGGTTCAATGACTTGGTTGACTACTAAAAGCAATAAATTGCCTGTTGTATAGATAGATAGATAGATGGTTGTATGGTTTGGGTAGTTAAACCTTCTTCTCCCATCTATGAGATTCTAATACTTTTGGGATGGTGCCAATATGCATTCTTGAATCATATGTTGAATGTCTTATCACATATTTCTATTGATAGTCCTACTTGATATCGTTGTGCTTTTCCATGATGTGAATGGGTATTTAATACCCAAGTGTTTTCCATTATGAAAGCCTTCAATTGGTTTAACTTTACCTAAGGTGTGTCTTTCACATGGTCATAATGATGAAAACAACAACAACTCGACACAATCAATTATAGAACGAGGAAAGAAAACATGTGCCATAAATCCATTTGGGATGTTTATTAGCATTATTCATATGCGTTGGAGTATGTTTTTCTTTTATCACAAACACTTTATAGCATTAGGTCATTGAAAGTTAGTGCTTTGTTTCTATTCATGGCCTTGGGACTAGTGCTATTCAAATGATTATTCAATCTCATAAAGGAATTGTTGATTTGGGTTTTGTGATGTAACGATAATGTGTTCAAATATTTGAAAACATTGACCATTGTGCATTTTCAATTTTAGAATGCACATAATTTGGTATCAATTTGTTCGATGAGCTAATGAGATTATTTTCAACCTTTGGGTGGTGGAAAATGGATTTTTAGGGAGGTGTAGCTAATTGTTAATATATTTATCCCAAAAGTCAAATATATGAATGCTTATTTTGAGTGACGTGATATAACAATTGTGCTTTTCGATATTTCAATATTTTTGTATGTGAATTGCGCAATGCTCATAAATAATCACTTTGTTAGCACCGCCTTTTGTAATGTAATGTTGTCACTTTTGGCCCATACGTTATGAATAATGAATTTATAAAGCCACATTTTTGGGAAAATGTTAGATAGAATTATCAATGTCAATATATAAATGATTTTTAAAATGGGTGGAACACTAAACCCAACTTAGAAAGCATAATATTTTAGCATTGTACACCATACACTTTGTTTAGTAATTATATTCTCTAGTGGAGATATAATGCCAGTTCCTGCATTTCTTTTCTCAGCATAAAGACACATTACTAAAACTAGTTTACATGAAACAATGTATATTTGCTTTCGAGGTCTAGACGACATGAATGCATAGTTTAATTTCCTTATTAACATAATTTATTGTGGGGTGATTCATTGCTATTCATCAACAATTATATTGTTTATGAGTGCATGTATTTATACGTCTTGTGATTTCCCTCAACTTCTATGTGCTCACCTCATCTTGAGGCTTCTGACACACATGCAAGCAAATAAACACTTATGTTCACACTCATATGTAAGAAATATACACGCAAGAATATACATATATTAACCCCGTGCAATGGATTGTCTCTTATTTGATGTACAAATATAGAAAAAAAATATTCGAGGTGAGAAAGATAGAGGCAATGAATTGATGCTTTATTGTTAGTGAGTTGTACTTATTTGATACATTGAAATACATCTCATTGATCTTGGATGGCATGGCCAAATAATATACCAATGTAATGTTTATCATCACTTATGTTACCCTATTAGTGTTAGTAACCCATCGTTTCAAAGTTTGAATTGGAAATTGGATACAATCTTAGATAAATTTGTATAGTAGAGGTTTTAGGCTTGGTTCTTTTGCTAATCAACTAAAAGGGTCACAATCAATAATGATTTCTATTGTATCTAATTTGTCATTGCCACCATGAACAATTGGTTTTTAAACTAAAGTACACGTTGCAAAGTAAATAGTGGAGTCATTGTATATACACATATTAATATATAGTACACCACATGGTCCAATGACTACACTTCTTTCTGTTGACCGTAATTCTATCTCTTTTTTGAGGTCTCAATGTGGGATATGACCATTGTGGGTAGGAGTGGGTGTAATTGCTCCTAAGGTGCCTACAATTGTATTCATACTTAAGCTATATCCACTTCACAAATTGTCCATGTCTAACTTGGTTATGAAGCTCACTCAGCAACCTTAGAACTTATTCAAGACCCTTAAGCAAGTTAAGAGAGAAGAAAGCACTCGTACAACTTTACTACAATTCACTCATTAATTGTTATCCACGATAATACAAAGAGGATTAATTAACGGAAGGTTTGAAGAAAGCAAGCAACGTTGATCTTACAAGAAAGAAAGATGAAGAAAACTCAATGATATAAAAAGTGAATAATGCATTGGCCAACATGACTCATATATTGGAGTGTTGCACTTCCAATGTTTTTTTTAGTCTTGAGGAGTCACCATCCTCTTGGTAGGCTAATCGAGGGATCATGCACACATGACGCGGTGAGGGTAGGTCACAAATATTTACATACGTGAAGGGTATGTTTGCTAGTGTTAGAAAGGGACTAATGTGATCGGATAGAAGGAATGATAGGTGCATGCACTATCATGATATTGACAACCAATGAATGAAGTCTCTTTAAGGAGCCTTGGAAGAGGTATAAAATGAGGCCAAGCTACCTTCATGAAACACATTATGTTGGAAGGTTGCAGTCTTAAGGCACTAGTGGTGTGTGCTAGGCTTTTGTCACTATAAGTGTGTTATCTCCTCCAATATATTAGTCATAATAATATCTGTCGATATGGGACATCGGTGGTAGGATGGTTATGTCTTGATCATAACTTGGGGGTGGTCGGGTGGAATGGGATTTTGTACATCGAGAATGATGGCATGCATACATTCATTACATGCTTAATTGCTAAAACCATTTGGGTATTATTAACTAAGATTATTTTGTCATCCTTTTAGTGGGTTTTTGTCTAGAGAACCAAAGTTTTACCTTTGTTGCATAAGTTAATATTTGGTTGCTTGATTGGAGTATGAGAAACAAGTTATTGCTTGTTGGTATCAATGGAACACGACAACAAGTGCTTAATTGGAAAAGAAAATTGAATTAGCAATCCTTCCAATTGAGCTCTATAGGCACTTTGTCCAAGGAGTTACCTCTATGTGGTGACTATAGTCTTATAACACCTTACAGGGTTTAAGTTGCTATAAGATCCTCACTACAGGTACAAAAACAAAAAGAACAGAATGAAAATAATATTTCAAAGGGAATGTAGCCTAGACAATTATGTAAACAAAATGCACTTATCTCGAGAAAAAGGTCAAATATTTTTATAAGAAATGTCCAATTATGTTTGATAAAACACTGACAAATCTTTTTCGTCCTGAAATTCAGACCATACTTTTACTTTTTGAATGATGTCACTTGAACAATAGATTGCCTTTTTAGAGAGACAATTATAAATACAATCATTAGTGTTAACAAGTTTGCACATGCATATACCCAACTTATATTACTTCTATACCATAATATGTAGAAAGGACATTGGAGTATCTAGAGGACATACAACACTGCATTCATATTCCAAGTACTTATGCATTGGTATTCCTTTGAATGGGCACCATGCACCTTTATTACAATTTAAAAAATGTCTAAAGCGCATTTTTCTGTGCATAGCAATTGAAATGCACAAAAAAACATGTGAATGGTTAATATAGCCAAATTGCATACCAATCTTGATCATGGGGGTATCTCATGGATGTTGAAGTCATAGTCAAGCATTTTGTATTGTTGTAACTTGTATTGCGTGAACCCATTAAATGTCCGTTACTGGGGATAGAAACCAAATGTCAAGCTATATATATGTTTGTTCAATGGACATACAAGCTCGAGCAATGGTTTCAAGAATACATATTTTCTAAATCACAATGTTCGTGTTGTTGATTAGGAATTTGAATAAGCCCTTTGAGATGTAGACGCATGTCAATGATGTTATGATAAGTGTTGCTATTTATCAAGTTAAATTGGGCTATAACATAGGAAAGTTGAAAGCTCACAAATGCTTAAAACACCATCCTAGAAAAAGAATAGTTTGCCTTCATTATCAAAAAAAGAAAAAGACGTCGTTATTTATATGGCTCCAAGTTCATAGTTTAGGTAGTTCAACGTTCACTTAAATATCGTTGTGATTAGACCTTCATGATCATAAGGCTTGTTGGGGATGAACTCGCACAAAGTCCCATTCAGTGATTTCTTATCTTGGGTGCCCCATAGCTGAATTGTATAGGTTAATCTCTTTCCACATAAAAATACAATTATATGCATATTCATTGTGACACATTAAATAGGCAAGTTTTTACATAAGTTTCATACATCCAATTTCATAGTCGTAATATACTCGAATGCATAGGCAAGCATTCTTTTCCCTACGAATGCGTATGTTAACAAAACATTCTTATGGTTTTTTTATACTTTTTACCTTAAATTTCTTACCTTTTAAAAAGTTACCTTATAATAAATAATGAATACAAAATTATGGTATTTACCATACTTCGAGGGCTTTTATCATACTCGAATGATCGAAACATTCCCGAATGCCAATGCACGTATGGTACGTATTGTTCATACTATGCATCAAAATACTATCCTCATTAAACACCCACACAAGGTGATTGGGAAGAAAATGTTATTGAGAAACAATATAGTTTATCTAGGGTGTCATTTATTTTGATGTTGCACTTATTCCAAGATAGAATTTTACTTCAAACATATTAATAACCAATCAAATAGTTCAATTGCACCAACTATGAACAAGCATTATCCTCGAGAACCGATAACTAGTTCACCACCATCTTAAGGGGCTCATAAATGTGGATTGTGTATCTATTCATGCTCGAACCTTTAAAGGATAAAAAAATTCAATATCGTTAGAGCTTGTATTCCGTCGAATCCGTTCATGATGTAAGTTGTAACCATGCATGGTTTCCCAAGGACTTGATGTGTCTCCCATGCAATGTACAACAACATCATGTTGGAAGTACCTTAGAATTTGTACGTCCATGTGTCATAAGAATTGACAATATTTTTGTCATCCATATGATCATCAAATTAAAATTAATATTTCATTGGTGGTACCATGGCATGGTTTAGCATGTGTTGAAGATCGAATCTCAATTGGCCCTCTTGATACAACTTTGTGTTATGAGCATAACAACCCATGGTTTGTGGACTTGCTAACAAATCATTTTATATGTAAATTGGTGAGCAAAAATTCAAAATATTTTAATCGGTCCCAATGTACAAACCTAACTACTTAATACTATGCCATACATATGTTCCAAAAACTAGATTTGTTTTTTCAAAACTTTTATATTATATCAACCACTATAGATCTTGATCCTCGTATGATGCAAAAAAGTCCTTGATGCACTACGAGAGTGTGCATGGGACACATGCTGGTGACTTCCTTGTGACAATGGGACAAGCGACATGAACACGGTACTTTTCTGGTGTGTATGAAGTCTTTTGAGATTTGTGCTTGTTTTCAATAAAAAGTATTTGTGTGGATAAAACTCTATCTAATGTCGTCGAATTGATTTACTAACAAAATTTCAAAATTTCAAGGTTTTTATTCTAAAATATATGAAAGTGTGATGATATATCACCTTCAATATCAAATACATAACATTTTTAATCAACAATATATTCTCACTTGGCTGGTTTGACACCTTACAAACATGGTGAGAATCAATCAACATTCCAACAAACTTTCATTGACATGAGAGCAACCACACACACATGAGAGAAAAAAGTAGCAAACTCTTCGAGGCCTTCAAATATTTTCCTACCATAGTATCCCACATGTAAAGGTGTCATGCCATTTTGCCTCAAATGATGATGGGCCAAATAAATGATTTATGATATAAAAATGATGGAGGCTCACTCAAGCAATCGAGGGCTGATTGTAGCCCACCCAACTTTACTATGTGTATGATGGTTCCACCATAGTGGTAAGTAACTAAATAGGAAAAACAAACACACTATGGTATTGTATCACAACGATTGATAATTTGGGTGAGGCTATGGTGATGTGAAAGAGCATGGAAGGAAGGGACCCCCCCCCCCCCCCCCCCCTCCCCCCCCTATTACTTAAGTCATTGGCATATTAGCATTTCAACACAAAATCAAACATGCCATTGTGGCTTTCCGAGTAGTCGTTTTTTTCGTAAGGTAAGTAAGCAGGCCCAATATGAGGGATCGTACAAAAAAGTGTATGTGTGTGGACATTGGGGGCGGGGTGTTAAGATGGCATTACGAGATTGCTCCCACTTAAGAAGCTGGAGAGAAGGAAAGGAGGTGAAAGAACAACATGGGTGGGATAGAAGAGACAAATAATGCGTGATGGGTAGAGATAAGGCCGAGAAGGGGATGTGTTTGGGCCATTTGGGATTGGTTTTGGGCGGGGGTTTGGACAAAGCAAATCGTATTTATTATATAAATCGTGTGGATGTTGTTGGTTTGGCCTTCCTTCCTTAATCGCGACCGCTAAAGATAAACTAGCTCCCCTTCCCAATTCATTTTTAGTCTCCCAAATTTGGCCAGCTCTAAATTAATTTTAAAAACCTATTGTGTATGTACATATGTGGACCCTGCCACGTGGACATATTATCGCTATAGGCTCCTTCTTGTCTCCAGCTCATCCTTGCCTGTTTTTTTATTTTTTATTTTTTTTACTTTTCTTATTGCTTTCTGCTTTTTTGCTTTTCGGCCTTTTTTGCATTTCTTGTCATATCTTCGTCGTCTTCTTCATCGCCATCGCCAACGCCAAATCCTTCACATCTCTCTCTCTTTCTCTCTCTCTCTCTCTCTCTCTCTCTCTCTCTCTCAGACAAGCACGATTGATCAGCACGTTCTTGATTCAATTCATCTCAGGTACTGATCTATTCTTCTTCGTTTTCTTCTCTCCTTTGGACCGTGATAGTCATCGCTGTCTCTGGGATGGATTTTCAGAAAACAAAACCCTAAAAGTTATTCCTAGGTTGATTGAATCTCTTGTCGCCATAGTATATGTTCACCAAATAGAAACTTTTTCTGTCAGATATGCAAGAAATGTAGCTCTAGAAATGCAAAAAATGACTGCCGACCTCTCGAACGCCATTGTTACAGAAGACCTAAAATTTCTAAGAGTTCGATCAAGTTTCTTCGTGGACGATACATTCTTCAGGTGAAAGTCGTTTTCTGTTAGGATTTCAGTGCAGTATAGAAACAAATCATTCCCGTAGATCTATATAGAAAGGCAACCGATTCGTCATTGCTGCTTCCAGGAAACCTTATTTTCCTAAGAGGTCGGTACCTCCTCTCGGAATATATACTCAGCAGATGAAAAACGTTTTTCTAAAAAGTTTCGTTAACCATGAAAAGTTCACTTTTCGCTTTCAGTTATCCTGGACGTCTCTAGTAAAGTTTTTCCCTTCGCCATTGTTGGTTGCAGAAAACTCTAAAATTTCCACCACAGATTGACATTTTTTCTTTAGATGTCTGGCTCTCACTCTAAAAACGTTTTCTGTTAGGATTTCTCTGTAGTATCAGAAAGGCATAACATTCCTGCAGATCTAGGCAAGGTGATCAGATCTCTGTCAAAGTCACCACTGCTTTTTGTGGAAAACCCTAAAATTCATTCGAAAATTCCTTCACCATTGTCGCAGAAAAAAATCATCATAAAATCGATCATCTCTCCTTTGGATTTTTCATCAGCGAGTGAATCGAATTTTAGGGTAAAGTATCAGGACAGCATCAGGGGTGCAAACTTCCTGCAGATCTATCATGTACTTATAGCAAAGTGGATTTCTTGCCTTTACAAATGTGGCTTTAGAGCTCAAAAGCTTTTCGAACTTGCAAGAAGACAATGGATTTTCTCAGTAATGAACTTTCCAAGAGTACAATTGTCTTTGGCTTGAAGCTATGGGTTGTCATAGGAATCGCAGTGGGAGCTCTTATTGTTCTCATATTGTTTTGTCTCTCCATATGTCTAGCATCGAGGAAGAAATCCTCACAAAATAAGAAACATGGTAGCTTCATGGTATCCAAGACTTCTAATGTAAATGGACTGATGAATGATCGTGCTAGGCAATCTACTCCTCCTCCTTATCGTGTTTTGAATAGATCCAACAACAGTGCACTGGGGAAAAACAACTCAGAAACAGAGAATGAGGTCATTGTAGACGCTCTACAACGAGATAGTAGTTTGGACAGAGTAGAGAAACAGCAAGAAAACAGAACTCTTGAGAGAACTAGGCAAGCAGCAAGGCAACAAGAAGAAACCAGGATGGAGATGGCAAATCGTGTGCGTTTACCTCCTGTGGAGAAAGGTGTAGTGGAAGGAGAGAGGAGAGGTCCTCATCATTCACACGAAAGAGGGTCCAGTGCTAGTAATGATTCTCGATCTACAGATTCACCTTCATCAGCACCTACAGGTATATCTGTGCCCGAGGTTTCTCACCTTGGATGGGGTCATTGGTACACATTACGTGAGCTTGAGGCGGCAACAGATTCTTTCTCTGATACAAATGTGCTGGGTGAGGGTGGTTATGGCATTGTTTACTTAGGCCACTTGCCTGATGGAACTCGCATTGCCGTGAAAAACCTTCTAAACAATAGGTATGCTTTTCTGAACCATATCTCCAAATCATCTATTGCATTTCACTGGTGCAATCTGCATCAGATTCAGAAATGTACATCAGAACTTGGAATTCTAAAAGATGTGCCCAAGATGGTTGAAATGTTTTGTACTGAATTCTGATGTCATTCACAATCACAGAGGACAAGCAGAAAGAGAATTTAAAATAGAAGTGGAGGCAATCGGACGTGTGAGGCATAAAAATCTTGTCCGGCTTATTGGTTACTGCATGGAGGGATCTCAGAGGTGATTATTTCTTTTTTTATTTCTGAATTTGAAGATAACACCAAATACTTGTACAATTTGTCAATGCTGATTGATTCAGAACCTTCAGAGATACTTGAACTGTTGTAACTTGAATAGGATGAATGAAGTGGTCTTTAATTGGTTATTTGTCTTTTTCAAAAGCGTCCTTTTCCTTTAATGGTGATTATTGGATGTATTTACTTTGTTGCATTTTAGAAAATTACGATCGTGGGGTTAACTTGATTATTTACGTAGCTTCATCTATAGTATTGCTCTTTCTGATTGAGAATATTTTCCTTTGTGTTGTTCAGGATGCTGGTTTATGAATATGTTGACAATGGAAATTTGGACCAGTGGCTACATGGTCCATTAGGAGATCTGCCACCATTGTCTTGGGAGAAGCGAATGAAGATTATTCTTGGTACTGCAAAAGGGTATTTATTAAAACTCTCATATCACTCAAACTTCCATTTCTCGTATTTTCTTGTGTGAGTCTGTGTTTTATGTTGACATTTTCTGTATTGCAAGATTTTGATGTTTCATGCATATATGTTGATCTATTATATCTGTACTAGAATGCCATTCCTTGGTTATGTCCTAATTTTTAGCTTTTGTACTCAAAACATTGCAAATATTCTGTCTATAAATAAAACAAAGTGCGTAGTAGAATGTGATGCACTGCCTCTTATTCACTAAATTATGAATTATAAATAAGATAGAGGGTAAAGAAAGAATAATGAATAATATATCACAGTGAAACAATCCATTTTCCTTTACAAATTGTGTAGCTATTAATATAAAAAACATGACCATTTAGAAAAAGGTTTACAAAAGCCTTCCATACTAAACTTTTCCAAATTTGTTATTCCAAATATGCTGATATATGTTATGATTATCATTCAACTTTTTTGTATATTGAATCTTTAAAATCAATTCAATGTTTTTAGAGAGAGAGAGAGAGAACGATAAACTACAGGTTGGCTTATTTGCATGAGGGCTTGGAACCCAAAGTTGTACATCGTGATGTGAAATCCAGCAATATTTTAATAGACAGCCAATGGAATGCGAAAGTTGCCGATTTTGGGCTTGCCAAGCTTTTAGGAACAGGAAATAGCCATGTTACAACAAGAGTCATGGGAACTTTTGGGTGAGTGTACATGGCTTTGAAGTGAGCTTCTCTTTTTTTTAACACGCGACAAATCTCATTTATTTGTTTGTTGTAAATTTCTTCTTTGAAGCTATGTTGCTCCAGAGTATGCCCTTACTGGTATGTTAACTGAGAAAAGCGATGTGTATAGCTACGGAGTCCTCCTTATGGAGTTGGTGACAGGAAGAGTTCCTGTTGATTTTAGTAGGCCAGCTGGAGAGGTAAGTGAGATTTCTTAACTAGGTACTTTATCAGTAACAGCTATACAAACCTCTTTAAATTAATATCCTTATTTTGTGCACTTCCTAGGTAAATTTGGTAGACTGGCTGAAAGCAATGGTCGGTAACCACCACTCTGAAGAAGTTGTAGATCCAAAGATGGAGCAGAAGCCATCACCAAGAGTTCTCAAAAGAGCATTACTTGTAGCTCTACGATGTGTTGATCCTGATGCGCCGAAACGGCCCAAAATGGGCCAAGTAGTTCACATGCTTGAGGCTGATGACAATCCTTTTCGTGAGGTATTATAATATTGATGTAAGCAGATTCTATTTAGGGAAAAGCACCAAGATATCCCTGAGTTTTGGGTGCCAGAATACCTTGTAAGATTCTAAATTCTCCAGAATACTACAGGGGTATTCTGGAAAATTCAGAAACTTACGAGTTACTGTGAGAAATACCCAGCAAGTGTATTTTGGTGTTTTGCTCGTCTATATGTTTGTGTTTAGCTACCATGTTTGAAACTACCTAAAAAGATCTTTGTTCATGCATTATAATGTTAAAGGAACGGAAGAATAATGTTCGGGAGACATCGCGACAAAGGAATGGATCCCATTTTCAAGTGGCATCTGAAAACCAAAGCATTCCTAAAGAAAGTTCTCCATACATGGCAGCAGGTTATAGGGATGCAGATCCACAAAGGACAGTCATAAAGAATGGAAAAGGGAAGATGTCAGCTGAGGATGAGGAAGAAGGCATTAGCTCGTTGAGCAATGGGGATTTCATATCAAGACGGCGGAGATGAAGGAATCACATGCTGATGGGACTTGGTAATGCTTATTTAAAGAAAGGATTGAAATGCGGATAGGAATTGTGTTGGGCTTCATTAACAAAGGATGGAAGATGCTCATAGTAATTGCTGAGCTTGATTGAAAAAGGATCAAAATGCTGATAGTATCGGGGCTTCATTGAGGATGGATCAAAATGTTGATAAGGATTGGTGGGCTTCTCTGAGAATAAGTCAAAATGCTGGGCTAATTTGCGAAAGGCACTTGGCTTCCTCAACCTTCTAGAATTTAAGGATGCCATCACATCCTTGAGAATTTTTTTTTCATAGTGCATGCACCTCACATGCACTCTTAACACCTTACCGTCAATCATGGCTTCTAATCAAGAGGTATTTTGGGACCCTTAATTCTTTTATGTGTTTGGAAATGTGGTTTGCCAGGCAATATGTAATTTGTTGATGTCTCAAGCAGGCTCAGGTTATATTATAATGTTTGTTGTCTATCAACCAGTGTACTGTCCAAAAACTCTTCAAAACTATTGCGACAGTTTTTAGCAATGATACCATGTTTTCTTATTGTCCTTTCTTATTAAATTTCTGATAAACTAGCCAAGAATGTGTGTTAGATCCAATGCCCTTTTCAACTAATCGAAATCTTGCATGTTGACATTTAAATTGTATTTCATTCCCTCGTTGATATGTGATGGCAAATTTAAGTTAATGAATTGGTTCCACATTATATATATATTTCTTTTGAAGGACGCATGCATTAAGAACATAAGTTTTAATTATATCAAGAACTTAAGTTTTGAGGTCTTATTATATTAAAAGAGGTAGACGTGCTTTGGAGTACATAGATTTGTTTCCACAGCCATTTTCTTACACAAGACCGGCTTGGGAAAAATATTTTGTATGTTGTAGTTATGAGTTTTTTAAAAACTAATGGAAGGATATTTTGTTTTAGAAAAAACAAAAGAGGTACACTTGAAATTGATAAAAAAGCTCAGAGTGAGAGGAGGTGACTGCTCACTGTATACAGTCAACAGAAACCAATGTCTTACACTATTTTAAGAGACAAACATGGCATTGATAGAAGAGCTCACACGATCAACAGATGATGGAAGTTACATGCTTTGATTATCAGTTGGGAATGGTTTGATCATAACCAGGTCTTATTTCACTTGTCATAATCAATAGTGGTGATCATGAGATGATTGAAGGGAGTTGGAAGATCTACAACGACAGACAGTGCATATGCCATGCCCTGTAGCCATTTAGTTAAGAGATCACATCACTGTCAAACAAGTTTCTATATTACAAATTTACAATTGGTTAAAAATATATCTTCAATTACGAAGACACTGGGCATATTTTGGAGAAGCAACATTTTAAACTTTCTTGGAAAAGAAATTGTAGAATCTCACAATTTTTTTATGTATAATTAGTGTACTGTATTCTTTATGGAAACAAGCAGGGGGGACCTTTTCCTTGGGTAGACCGTAGGCAGATTTTAATTTTACCAATTTTTTATTTATCAAGTGTTACTATCGCATTTAGCTAATTACGTGAATTTTCTTAAATCCCTAACACTTGTATTTCATTAACCTCCATCCTTAACAAGTCCACTCTTCAATAGAGTGACTCACCATGGTAAACAAGACAATGTGAGATTGTGCTACAACCACATAGACAATTTTATGACCTGAACCCTAACCATACAAATTCATGTTGCAAAGACTGATGAAATAGCCAATGTTCATTTACTGATAGTAATTGTTCTTCAAGATGTGGAAACTTTTTCACCTTGTAACATCAATGAAGTAACACGTAGATTTGAAGAATCTACTATCCAGTAGTTCTTAGTAAGGAGTCAGGACGTTAATGTAAAAAGAGGTACATCCTTCTTGTAGAGAGGTACATAAGGGCAAGGGTAGACATTTCAAATGAAATCCTTTGGATCCCCAAACACTGGGACTGGGACAGAGTGTGGTGGATAGCAAAAAGAGTACGGGGATCAGATCATATACAATGAGAAATACCGAGAGCTATTCTGATCCCAATCCTACCAAAAGATTGTGAAAGTTGTTCGTTGACACTTACATTGAGAGCATATAGATGGTTACAAAACTACCAGGAGGAGGAGGAGGAGGAGGAAGGGCTAGGCTTGAGATAAGGGCCGATAGTCCGAAGTGGATCTCGGTGCAAACCAAGGGATCCAACCCTTCTTGTACAAGATAATGACAATAGCTCCCACCACCAAGAGAGCGAGGATGATGATGAGTGCGATGAGGCCACCGTTGGCACCACTAGTGCCTGTAAGACAAGGAAACATCATTAGTAGTGTGAAATGGGGTGAATTGGGAGATGGATACAAGAAAGAAAAAAAAAGTGCGTGAGTACGGGGGTTACCTCGGCTAAAGGACAGGGTGTACGTGGAGGGCTGATAACCGTTGGACGCTAAGTCGATGAGAACTGTGGACGTTTCTCCGGGCTGCCCAACTGCCAACTGAGAGCTGGTCTCTCCGCTTTTGATGGCCGTCCCATTCACGCTCAGAAGGTAACCGGCAGCAACCTGGAATTCCCCCCCGCCCCCCCCCCCCCCCAACGCAAAGTTCCAACCACATTGGACGGTTAAAAGAAAACTGGGGAATGATGTTTTTCGAAGGACAAGTTAGAACTATAAATTCTATTAAATTGTTACCACATCCTCGGGTACAAGCGGGGTGACAGTGACGGAGCTGACGTCGGCGTCGACGGCGACGGCGTAGTTGAGAATGGACGGACTAAAGTCGGGGGAGAGGGATCCAGCGGAGACGGAGAGGGAGGCGAGCAGAGCGAATGGGGCGGGAGGAGGCGGAGACGGGGGTGGAGGTGGAGGAGGAGAAGGCGGCGGAGGAGGAGATGGAGGCGGGGGAGAAGGCGGCGGAGGAGATGGAGGTGGGGGAGAAGGCGGAGGAGGAGATGGAGGTGGAGGAGAAGGCGGAGGAGGAGATGGAGGTGGAGGTGGAGGAGATGGCGGCGGAGGAGAAGGAGGTGGAGGAGAAGGCGGTGGGGGGGAAGGCGGCGGAGGAGATGGAGGTGGAGGAGAAGGCGGTGGGGGAGAAGGAGGCGGTGGAGATGGAGATGGTGGTGGGGGAGATGGTGGTGGGGGAGAAGGAGGCGGTGGAGGTGGAGATGTAGATGGAGGCGGTGGAGATGGAGATGGAGGCGGTGGAGATGGAGATGGTGGAGGTGGAGGTGGAGATGGAGGCGGTGGAGATGGAGATGGTGGTGGAGGTGGCGGCGATAGAGAAGGAGGAGGTGGAGAAGGAGGCGGAGGCGGAGGCGAAGCGGGCGGTGGAGAAGAAGATGGTGAGGGAGCTGGAGCCTCATCATCATCATCCTCTGCACGTATATCTCCTCCTCCATCTGCCGAGAAACGCCAATACCTACTGCTGCTACTCTCGTGAAGACGAGTCAGAGGCAGAGGCAGCAGGTGGAGAAGGCCATGGTCGTAGGGAGAGTCGCTCCCAGAGACGAGATGATGATGATGATGATGATGATGCTTCTCATCCCGAGAGGAGGAGGAGGAGGCGTCGTCTCCGCCACAGCGAGCGGGGGAGCAGGCAAGAAGGAGGAAGAGGAAGAGGAATGTGAAGGAGAAAGAGAGCAGAGGAGGAGGCATGGCGGGATTGCCTTCTTCTTTCTTTCTTTCTTTCTTTCTTCTTCTTCTTCTAAATTTCTAATGTTCTCCCCGTTCTTTTGAGTGTGTGTGTATTCTGTAGGGCGGGAGATTTTTGGTGGGGCTTTTTGGTGGTTCTCGTGTGTGTCCACGTGTGTGAAAAGAAGATGCTGTTGCTGCTTCTTTCTTCTTTTTCTTTAAAGTGCTGGGTTTGTTCGATCTTTAAGTTGTGCTCTTTTTCTTTATTTTTCCCCCACGTGTCAAGTAACAAAATGGTCCCCCCCCCCCCCCACACGCACTCTTCGTTTCCTTGTCTTCTTCGTCAGGCTTCTACATCTGGTGTATGTGTGTGTGTGTGTGTGTGTGTGTGTGTGTGTGTGTGTGTGTCCGGTTTTCATTGAGTGATTGATCTACCGCAAATGGCGACGATGCCATCCTCCCAACATAATTAATATCCAATGGGTCCACCCTAACAAAGATAAACATGTCCTTACGAGACTATCGAAAACCATTCATTACTTCATGCTTCGGTTACTAGACTATCGAAAACCATTTGCATTCTTTAACAAGCCCTTGCCTTGCCTTTGCAACCATTGATCCACCGCGTTTGGGTTAATCAAATTGTTCCTTTGGATAGATCGGTCACAATGCCAACAACTACTTGGTCTTGTGTTCATTGAAGAATCCACTTGGAATATTTATATCTCCAAATAACTCTACAACTCCCTCACTCGTTGGTAGTTGCGAAATCATCTCCTCCTCTATCGTGGACTTCCAAGAGGAGTGGGTTTAGAAGGTAGAATTCCCAAAGTGTGCACTTCCAATTTGTTGAGGTGGTCACCTAGCTCCCGAGTATCTTTATATGATGGGTATACGCTTTGCAATACTAGATACTTGATTTACAACCAATGTGATTTCTTCATCTTCATGCTCATCCCCAACCTCAAGTTCCATCATAGGTTGGCCATCAAGGATCAAAGACATTATAAGGTTCTAGGAGTATCTTGTGGAAACGTCATCAATTCAAAAATGGGGTGGGCGAGGCAAAAAGCCAAAAGTTTATTTCTACCAAAGGTTGCCATCACTAGGATTTATCTTAGCTTTGAAATTTGGTGAGGTTGTTTCTCAATGATCAACTTCATCCATATGTCTTTCTTGGGTGTGGATGAGCTTGACAGCCAAATTGTGATAAACCTCCTCAATTATCAACGTGTGTTCAACGTGGAAACATTAGCAAGGATATCAACATGGAAACATTAATGGAAACCATGATCAACAAGTAACAAATTCATCGTGATTAAAGAATGTAGGGTATTGTTGTAGGTGAAGTCTATGAACACCAAGGCTAACTTAACGAGGTGGTCATCACCAATCAACTTTATCCTTATGCCTTTAAATTTGCATGGATGACCTTAACAATCATGTTGTGATGAATCTCCTTTAGTACCATGTTGCATTCTTCTATAGAACGGCCTTTAGAACTAGCAGGGATAACCACATTGATATGTGGATGGAAACCATAATTAGCCAATAATAAGGTCACTTTGATTCAAGAACATAGGGTGTTGTTGTAGGCAAACCTTTGCAAGCAATACAATTTGAATAAAATTATTTTGTAGAAAACTCACCATGTACCAAACATATTACGCAAGGATCTATTTATTTGTTTTATTTGGTCATCAGTATGAGGAGTTGAAAGAGGAGCTTCTAAAAATGATGATAGTTTGGTTTAGGTCTCGAGGAGTTGAAAGGGGGACTTCTAAAAATGTAAGATAAATTGTGAACCATGATTCAAAGCAATGTCATTCAAGAGCTCGTGCAAGGGAACCACATTTATGAGTATTCGGCCTTCTGTTTCTTCACCCAAGATGGATTTAGAGCAATGAATATAAAATGATTCGTCTTTTTGAATTGATACACTATTGCTTGGCCAAAATCATACCCCCTTAATGAATGGGAAGTTTGTACTGAAGTATGCTTAACTAAGGTTGAGTTGTGGTTGGCTACGAGAGGTGAGCCAATGCAACTCAGGTTATAGAGGGCAAGCATAGAATTGGTTCGTCCTATCTTCTAAGGTTCTACATGCTTAGATAGTAGGTTTGCTAGGTAGTTGAAGGTGGCCAACTCCAAAGTGTTGGGTTGGGAGGACAAAAGACAAGAGTGTCCTTATTGCTTGAGCGACCAACTCAAACTGAGATGCACACATAATTAATAGCTTAAATTAACTAACTTACTTAACTATCCTCCAAACCCCAAGCATTTGATTATACTAGACTAACGAGTAGATGGACAAGAAGAATGAACACAACGCGATACATAAGAAGAACATTACATTAGATAATGAGCTTATTTTTATGACTATCGGACGATCGCCACTTGGCATGCCCATGGGACAACTAGTTGGGTTATGCCTCACAATTGGTTGTAGCTTTAACTAAATAAAATATATGGAAGAACGATGGTGAGTATGGAGCCAGAAAAGTGAGGTGCGTGTGTACCTTTGGATGTCTAGAATTGGCCAAAAATGAACTATGTTCATTGAGTGTTTTTCCTCATAGAGATGCTTATATAACCATGGATTCGCATGAAGGGGACTCAGAGAGACGGAGAAGAATTCATGGGCGGGTGAGTATTTCTGTGCTTCCAAATTTTCGTGGATGAGAGTTTTTCATGATTACAAAATCTTCGGTGTATTGGGTGTGCCCTTTGGGTTGTGATGAAAACTTAAGGGGCATTTAAAAAGATAAAGGAAAACTGAGGGGTATTTCATCGAATTTCTACGCCATGACATTTAATATAACCATGGCTTCTTCACACCAGGCGAGTTTCTCTGTGTTTTCTAGGGTTTGCCCGACATCAATCGCCCTCTCAAGTCGAAGCACAGAGCCTCCTCTTTCTTCTCCTCGGGCCTTCCATGGCGGATCAAATATCGGGAGAAGGCTTCAAATCGTATCTTTTCTTCATCCTCTTCAAAATTTGGCTCCCGCAGTGATTTCTCTATCTTCAGCTGTGGCGATCCTTCTGTCTGCGTACCCCTCTCTTGCAGCCACAACGATCAAAATGGGAAGTGATGATGGAAGCCTAAATTTTGTACCTTCTTCCGTGACAGTGTCATCTGGCGAGAAAATCATCTTCTTCAATAACAAAGGTTTTCCACATAACGTGATCTTTCAGAAAGATGGCGTTCCGGAAAGTGTGGAGATAGAGAAGATCTCTCGTTCGGATTATATGAATGAACAGGGAGAGCAATTCGTTGTTGTTCTTACTGAGAAAGGTAATTATAAGTTCTTTTGTGAGCCTCATGCAGCCGCAGGCATGTATGGTGAAATCGTTGTAACTTAATCATATATTTCCGGCTTCTTCTTGATGATGATGGTGCCAGATTTAGCTGATGTGTTACATCATCATTTCACTATGTGTATATATATATATATATTATTTTCTTTTGTCGATGATCATTCAAGGTTTAGCTATTGTTTTATGTCATCATCCCAATCCATGTGCATATATTTTCTTCTTCTTGATGTTACTGATGATACAATAAAAAGCCATGGATATGCAGATGATGGTGTTGCAAGATTTACTCTTCTATGTAACCCAGAATACATATTGACCAGTGTAGGATCTAGCAAAAATGTTTCAATGCAAGTTATAGCTATAGTTTCCCCTAAGTGGTGGTACATCTTATCAATAATCGAGGATATAACACTTACTCTTTGCTAAAAACAGATATTGAATATTTGAAATCTGTTGGAGATAGGGCTTTAAGACTCTACTATGAGCATGTTGCTTAGCAAATTCAGTAAAAAGGTGAAATTGTGAATTTCAAAATTAGCAGGATGAATCTGTAGAAGACAATTACACCAAAACACCCTCATGTGTAGGCTATATACCAGATTCTCCTCATAGTACGTTTTTTAATATACACCAGGATACGATTGGGCCTGTCAATATGCTAACTCCAGAATGCTGGCAAAGGTTTTATTTTCTCAAAGATAAGGTGGTTAACTCCAGAAGACATTGTAAAGGAAAAGATTTACAAAACTCAATCTTAGTAAGCACAGATAGTTTGTCCATGTGTTAAGGAAGCACTTGTGTACCTTATTAATGAAGTTGAACCTCTATGGAATGTTTGTTAGGCACTTTTGTTTTGTATATAACCTCATTGAATCAATGTACCAATTTGTTTTTTTATCAGAGGCCATTTGGTTTTGTCCTGGTTGCATTCTCAATCTTCTTTGTGCTCAACTATTGATTCATTAATGAGCTGGCTTTTCCCATATACATTTTTTGTTTTTAAACCAAGACACAATAGGTTTTACTACCTTAGTGTGTATAGAGACAAAGGTAGAATGGAGTTTCGGGTAGGTCTTGACCAAAGTCCAATAGTAGTCTATTGGCCTTCAAGAAAGATCACCCTTATAAATAATTCTGGACTACACCATATCCAAAAGTCCAATAATAGATCCATAAGGAACAAAAATAAGCTATTGCAAGTGATAGGTGACCTAGGATGGGATTTGCTAGAGGAATGGGATTTCCATCATATGAAATAGTCCCAACAAGACAAAGCATTAAAATTTAACTCCACAACCTAATAGCAAGGGTAGTTTGCAACACATAGAGAGGTTACGGTCACCCTCTTCCGCTAACAAAAACTAAATGTGTAGCGGCATGCTGAATGGCTAGACATCTATAGCTTGATCTCAAAGTCAAATATTGAACAAGTAGTAAGTCTCAACCCCAAACCTTGACACAACTACTTGGGAATGATTTAAATTGAGAATTACAAGTTGGTTATGAACAACTTATTGTCAGGACATATCAAGGTAACAATAACATAAAGGAAAACTCTAGAATAATTGGACACAGAAGGAATCCAATCAATTTGAGACTGATTATGCGAGCTTAATTCTGCCAAATGATAAACAATGGGGCCATTGTACAATTGATGCTAGACACAGGAGTTGGGGTTACCATTATCAATTATGATTACAAGAGAGCATTAATAGGGCAGTCCCTAGAGTGATCGTTACCATTATCAATTATGATTACAAGAGAGCATTGATAGGGAAGTTTGGATTTGAGCATGGAAGCAATAAAACAAGATGCATAATCATTCCTCATCTTAGAAATTCATGGACGGCACATCAATATTTAAATGACATATAATGCAATATAAATATAAATATTTAATGATAGACAGCACATTTGAAAACATAGAAAATGTTCATTTGGCCAATCAAATATTACATCTGAAGTGTGTTTACTGAATTCGTTTGACTGAAGGGCACCCACGACATTGTGATTGTAAGGCCAGATATTGATAGTAATAGAGCTCACTTATGAGGATTGTAATTTGTGTACAAACTCTACAGTAGACCTCTTGGTATATGACCACGTCTGTGTCAATGAAAGCTAGAGTCTCAAGATGTCCTTTCTGTTTGAAATAAAGGTTCAATGTCCTTTCCCAAATACAGGGTGGAGTGGGAGTTGAACTACTACCAAACTGACTTGAAGGTAAAAGGAAAATGCTTAAATTATTTGTACATTTTATGTGTTCCTTTGAAGGATCAAGAATACAACTTTGATTCATATTGGTGGATTTGATTGTCGGACCACTATAGGCATGACCGAAAACTAACCTCCAATGTTAAGCACTGCATGTTATTTGTTAATATAACCTTTACATGAAGTATAAAGGCTTTTAGGGGTATCAAAAACCAACGAAAGAGTTTATTGTTCTTAGTGTTGAAAATTCAAATGGTCTAGTCTAGAGTGCAGATTAGATCATTAAAGTTGAACACACACCAATCTGATTGTGCTGCAACACTTTCCCGAAACTGAACTCCAGCATAGCATATAAAAATGTTGGCCCCACCAGGCTGTCGAGCCTTCAAACCAAAACATAACAGCAAATTGAATTAGTTTTGAATATGTGTAATGTATAAGAGCATGAGATATGATGGAATGCCTTTAGTTTGGAAGTAAAATATCGAACTACCATCATGCACATCTAATGGTCTATATAAAGTAGCTGAATCAAAGTTAATGAATGGCCATTACCTCAAGGTCTGTTGCTCCATCACCAATCATGACCAACCTGCTGTAGTCAAATTGCTGAACAAACAAAACATGTATTAGATCATTGTACAAGTGAACGGGTTTTGACTTCACTGTATTCTCCATGAAGTAGGCCATTTTCTAAACTATAGCTTCAAGTGAGAGTGCTGTTCATACCTTCTTAATCTGTGAAATAGCAGCAGCTTTTCCACCACTTCTTGATGTGGGCTCGTTGGCATCAAAACCGGCATAGGCACCATGCTTATCAAAAAGCAATCTGTTGGCAAATATACGCTCATCTGGGATATTCAGAATTTCAGCAACTGGCTGCATGCATCGTAAACGAAATTGCAATCATTACACTACAGATTGTAAAAATTTACACCACATTCTCTACTTTTGAGTGACTGGAAATTGAGAAATGCTATGAAGCAAAATCAAATGATATCTGATGTTTTTTTACGACTCTGCATTATACACAGAGAAGGTAGTCAAAATAAATCTGACACTCACAATTCTTATCAAGAAATTATAAACCTCAAGAGTATCGTGTGAATGTTACGGTTGACATTTGAAAGAAACCACAGTCTATTAAACAGCAAGATTTCATAGTTTCCAAGTTGACACATGGTTGTATTCATATCTTACCAAAAGAAAAGATATCTATACTGCAACAATGCGCAATCCATAGAATGAACATTGCAGATTCATAGATGTAAGATTTGTCATTACCTTAATTTTCTTGCACATCTTAAATTTCAATGTATTCATTGTTGTAATGAACGATCTCTTCGATAATGGAGATAACTATTGCTTGTATCTAAATTTGGTTGCCCAAAAATAATTACTTACAGCTATTATTTGACGGAAGCCCCCAGATACAAGGTAGACAACCTTTCCTTTTGATTGAAGCTTGTGAAAGAGCTCTTTGATGCCAGGTGTAATTCTGGAAACAAAATTTTATCAGCGAAAGACATGTATTGGCACAGCCAATGCTTCCTGCATTCTAGAAGGTAAAATAACCAACACAAGGCATGATACGACACACTGCCTAACAATAAATCAGGGGAGACAAGCCACTGTATCCATGAACAATATACTTCTGAGAGAAATCTTTTAGGTATGCTGCAAGCAACAGAAACAACACTAAAAATAGCTGAAATAGTTACTGTTTTACAACGAAAAGAGGGTAATGGACACATGCCATGGTACATACTACAGGGGCAGTTTAATACTTACTTGGGAGGATTGCTGGCAATAAAATCCTGTAGATTTATTAAAGATGGCTTAAATAAGGACAAGCGGGCAGCTAATGCTTCTTCAAATGGCACAGTTCCACTCATGGCCCTGTTCGAAATATTCAAGATCAAAAACTAATCTCAAAATTGATATAAATTCTGAATAAATTGGTAAATATAATCAAAACCTGTTTGTCAATGCTGCTACAGCTTCCCCAGCACCACAAAATTCTCCTAGTGCATCAAGACCTTCATCTAAACACACTGTGCTATCAACATCGAAACATACAGCTTCTGCATTCTTCCAAATTTCTAGTACAACTGTGATCAAAGTACATTCCATTATAATGCCTTCCCATGTCATATAAAGTGCAGTCAATAATTGGTGAATGCCAAGGAACAAAGGATGGAATATCTTACAATTGTATTAATTAGTGATTATTGCAATGGATTGCATTCTATAATTATGAGGATTCTCATAATGTGTACATTAAATTAATTCTCTGTTTACACTCAATCTTTGTAGGTAGTGTGTATATATTCAGCTTTACATTTCTCAAACAGCAATAGATCTAAAATTTTGCATCAATATATTTCTATTAACAATTAAAAGCAAAAACAATTTTTCATGAATCCACAAGGGTCAGCAGGAAAAGACGATTCCCGAAGAAATCTGTAGATATAACAGATAAAGCATCACCTTGTTAGACTGAAATCTCCTATTTTTTCCACATTAGAATACAGCTCAGTACCTGATTCAAGAAATGAGAAAACGGCACCTCTATTGAGATCATCCACTGACAGCCTATTCCATCCATGTACATCACATTGAATGATTTGTTTTTTCACATTGAGAGACTTCACAAACATACATCACACAAGCCTATGAGATATTCTTTGCCTCCATACCCACTATTCTGATCTATTCTTTTGGGGAATCTCTGGAAGATGATCAACAAGATGTCTAAAATAAATTTCACTCTTAAGTAATATTTTCTCATACTGTTTTGTCCTCGTATGTGGAAAACCTGCAGAATTTCCTTGAAAATATCTGTGTGTCACACATCATTGTTTGCATTCCATGGCTAACACTCTTATGTGAATGCATTCGTCTAGTAGAAATTTTTGTAGGATGGATCTTAAAAGTACAAACATACATTACAAACCCTAATCAAGAACCTCTACTACTTGAAATTCCAGCCTATGCAACATTGTTTGCAAGATCCTTTGGATGATGGATATCAAAAACAAGTCTAATTAAATTTACTCACCCATACCTGATATTGCATTATCTGGGAGAAGGGCTTCTTCTCACACATAGAGAGCCTGCAAGCTCCCTCAAGAATACCAACACATGCCTGTCCTTGATTGGCACCAGTATGACATGGAATCATTCCAAACCAATTTGAGACTTTTCACACACATTGCTATTCAAATAATTTTGTTCACCTACACGAGTCACATTTTAATCTTTCTACCTCGAACTTTTCACACACATTGCTATTTGAATAATTTTGTTGACCTACATGAGTCACAGTTTACTCTTTCTTGTGAATAAAAATTTGATCCTGGCTCCCGGGATAACGCTATGGGGAATTGTTCAGCACACACATCCCCTTCAGAACTAGCAATGCCATATCTAATAGCAGACTAACTAGAAATCTACACCAATTAGTTCAACGTCCAATCACTTTTTTTTATCAAAATTCAAATCTAAATAAACACAAAAGAATGGAACTTTTGACAATCTAACAAATTGAACTTGAATGGTCAAACCTGTAGCATTATTTGATTTCCAAAACGTTAAACTACAAAATGAATTAGAATGGAATGGTTCCAGAGATTGTACAGTCACAGTCCAACCAAAAGCAAAAACAATCAACTTTGATCTACAAAACGAAATTACAATGGAAAGTAAAAACTTTGCATAGTCAGTCATCATGAAAATTTGAGGTATATTACCTGTTATAGTAGAACTAGAATTGGACAAGGGATCAACCAGTTAAAGAAATGGTGAAATGGATCAAGATAGTACAAGGTATGATACATTGAATCAAAATAGTGAAGGAAGTGGCATAAATTGAACCAAATTTTACGTGAACGAACGATAAATGAAGATAGCTGATACGCACCTTTGGAAGGAGAAGAGGACGACTGTGCTGAACCGGAATCGTAATCGCTCCGGGTAACGTTCATAACTCGGCCAAGTCGAGGAGCTACGGTGAGAAGAGAAGGAGAGGAAGAGAAGAATGTTTGATTTGATCTTGTTCGCCTCAATGAGGAACAAGGCAGATGACGAAATGCTGCTTGAAGACCGAGACTTGGACTCGTTTCTGAAGAAGGGGGAGCAGAAGCAGTGAGGCTCCTGCACAGAAGAGCGTTCATGGCGATGGCCTCTGATGCAGAAGTGGTGAGGAAAAAACGTTTGAATCTCGATTCATCGACGAGGGCATTTGGGAAGCTTTAGGGCCATGCCTCTCTCTTCTATCTTTTTCTATTTCTTAAAGTATTATTGTGGGTGTTGTGTGTGCGTCGTGCCTACCTATTGAACTAATTAAACTAATTAAACTACTCATGAAAGCAAAAGCTAGGTTACCCCCTTCAATATATTCGAGAGTCAAAAACTGCACATAAGTTATAACACATTTCCACATTGGTGGTGAACTACATCGAACCCATTACCTCCTCACATGTGTCTCTCATTTGCATGCATTTCGGATGTAGTAATAGGCCGGGAGATTTAGGTCACAACATGTTATAATAAAACCCAATGGGTAAGCCTTACGTCTCTCTTCAAAAATGCTTCCCCATCTACCAATGTCATGTGTTAATTGCCCCAATCCATCTACCCGTGCACCTCGTGCAATGTTGGGCGTAAACTTAAAAGCTTGACGTACAAGTATCAAGTAGCATTCCACATTAGGGGATCTTTCAACACATGAATAAGCTAGAGATTTAAACCCATACCATAGCATCTTGTCCCAATGGACTATGGTTGACCAAACAATCATCTAGATTCTAATCTAAAAGGTGTTGGATGCCGGAATTAAGTGGTTTTGCAAATAAGTTCAACAATTCCACTACTCAGATCCAATTATATAATGACAAATCTTTGTTGATTCTGTCCCGACACAAATTAATGTTGCATATAGAGAGTGTGGTATCACCAAACATTACCGATACAACTAGGAGGGATACTTAGGGGCATAAAACCTCCTGTTAATGGCTGTCATAGTTTACACATTACTCTCGCTACGTGCTCCTCTAATTTTATTTATTTATTGTTTAAAAAAAAAAACACTACTTCGCATTAGTTAACAAACACGTGCTTCTCGAATTACGGCCAGCCATATATAGTTGCAATAACTATTAACACTAAAATCTCAGCCCAAGTAAAGGACCAGCTACTACGCTAGACCATCGCCCTGGTACATTTTTAGATGTCTGTAACTAACTCACAGTTTACCATCTAACAGCAGCTTGCACTAATCTAAAACAGGTTCCGCATTGAAATGTAATTTCCTTTTCGTCATAGTCGTGTCGCTTACCTATTAGGTCGATTTTCTTTCTACTGCATCTAAAATTTATTCAAAGATTTAGTTAGACAGAATTACGTGACCCTTGAGTACTCAGGTAGGAGCCATTGGTTAGACACATAACACCAGTCGGTTAATTGAATTTATATCAAAATTCATGTGACTAGGTCCATGGTCCGTGATCCCTGATCAGGGTTCATATCCTTCAAACATATCATCATGATCAAACTATCTCAACCACTTTTTTTAAGGTATAGAAGGGGGGAGTATTGTAATACATGATGCATGGGCAATAAAATTGATGAAGAATTAGTGATAGGTCAAAAGTTAGCAAGTACGGAAATTACAGAAAGCGAGGGGTCATGGTCTGAATGTGATCAAATTAAAATTAGTGGCTTGCTCATACAAAGAGATGGTGAAGACTCCTTCGTGATCACATTTATGATGATGACGGGGATTTCCAAGCAGAGACAGTGAAGAGAGGAGTATCTTGCCATCCCAAGGCAAGGCAATGTTGATCCCCACCTGAAGCATTATTATTATTGTAAAACTGTCGGAGACGGTAACCTTCTGAGGGATATCGAAGACGAAGGAGAAGACGTGCCTGCGATATAGCAAACTCACTCAATGGAATCGCCTCAAAACCACGTGAACACAAAGAAGCTCGCCACGATGAGCTACAAGTAAAGCTTTGATAAAGAAGACCATTTCTACAGCCATTATTAAAAGAATTTGGTCCGACTTGGCCATATAATTGGCCAGCATTGTTATCATTCCTATTGTTGTTGCCATGGAGCAGAAGACTGGCAATTTGAGATCTGAGCCACACATTCTCTACGATTGCGCGATGTTGGCATGAGGGAGGCAATGTTGCATCCAAAGACTCAAATATTGCTGAGTAATGCCGGACAGCTTGAGCGAAACGAATCTCAAATGAAGAGGAGCTTGAGAAATCTACTTCTGGCTCGGCTATGGTGACAAGGAAAGGCCGATACCTCATTAGCACATCAGATAACATCATCCATGAAGAACATATAGAAGACAAACCGGAAGAAGGCAAATTTGAAGAAGCAGAAGGAAATAATGAGGTTACACTTTGATCCCCCATGCTATAATTCCATGGCATATCTCCCACTTGCAAAATGCAGTTGACAACCATAGTTTCACATTCTTCTTCTTCATCGTCATCATCTTCTTCTTCATTTCCACTTCGAAACAAGGGCCGTAGACGAGGACCATGATGAGCTGATGTAGAGTTGATATTATTATTGACTCCATATTCCAAAACATCATATTCAAAACCTTCAATACCAACTGACTCGGCAAATTTTCTTAATCTTTCCCCAACTTGTTCTAATACTCGTCTCTCTCTCCCACCACCTGTAATTTTAAGGAGCATAGGAGGACCCCCATCACGCTCAGCCATAGCTTGCATGAATGGCGGCCATTGCAAACCTTGCATTATCTCTATATCAACTACATGAATTCTCTGCTTCCTTTCCACAGCTTCTAAAATGGCTTGGTTGGCAGTGAGGTGTAAGAATCTCAGATATGGTGTTACCTGGTTGAAAGAAAGACTTGCATTTTGAATTCCTTCTTCATCAATATTCTGCATAGCATCCATGGCTATGTTATCTAACCTTGTTGTATTGCCTTCTAATTCGTGCCTCTGCATCCATGATCTATATTCAGCGTTGTAGGTCGACGTCTCTTGTATTCTTGCTGAGAGAACGGCTGTGAATTGTGAGACCATTCTCTGATCTCCTCCATCGCCATTATCTGCAGAAGATTTCTCTTTCAAAACCCGAAGAAGTTCCAAGGATCTTTGCCATCTGCCTTGACAAACTGACATAACACAGTCTGTTAACAGATCTTTCACGTTTAATGCAGCAATATTACCTCCGCCTCCTCCTAGGCCATTAACCTCATCAGAACTTGAAGATTTATTGCCAGAGACAAGATGAAATTGGTCCGTTTCTAGTCTAGCTTCTGCATTGGTTCTTTCCGCTCCTCCTGCTGAACTTGCTTCTGAATCAGAATTTGTGCGCATCTCATCGAAAGCACAGGCTTTGGCTACAATGGTATGATGATCAATGGGTTTACTAATAAAATTACAATTATTATACACAGCTGATGAAGATGATGACGATGATGATCCGCTACGGCTAATCCTATTCTTCTTTTTGGAAGGTGCGATGATATTCACAGATCTGGAAGACAAAAGCAAGGAATGCATCATCTGATCATAAGGCACCCTTTCGTCTACAGAAGTACGCTTATGTCTGTTCTGCAAATACCAGTGCGTATCCAGACATTAAACAGCTACTCTAATCTATTGCTGCTGTTGCATAACTCGTTTTTCTGTTCTCTGTGAATGGGTTTGGATACAAGGGCTTTTACAGATCTAGCAGATTATATAAATACTAAAAATTGCATCATCATTATATAGATTATTACTTTCAATTATTACAGAAGCCTCCTGGTTAACAGGTTCATAGTGCTCTTCGTGATGCAATGATATTAATCTCTGATTAGAGAGATGGTTTTCTTCTCCTATGATGCAGGAATATTATTAATAGTAGATCTAAACGATACATACATTAGAACGATAAGTATCATCTGATGACAAGGAGGCTCCTTCCCTTTCGTCTTCTTCTTCGAGAATAATATACCATCAAGGAATGCACCTTCTCATTAGGATAGTCTGGTTTTTGCTGTTTTGCTCTCTTCAAGGTAATATGAGCAAGAAATACATCACCCGATCGTATGATAACGTTCTTCTTGGTAATGTGTTGAATCTTCCAGATTCTTGCACCTTTCCTTTTCTTCTTCTTATTTCTTGCTTCTATTTCTTCGCCTTTTTTATTGCTTTCTTTGTTTTTGCTTTCTTTGTTTTTGCTTCTTCCTTCTTGCCCTGGCTGTGTGCTCAATCTTCTGCACAACAACGTCAGCGATTTTCTCTAGCGGGCTGTTAAATTATTGTCTGTACTCAGATTTGCCTTACATCTCCATACAATTCAGAACTGAACCTTCTACTTTTTTCATGTAGATTATGGCAAAGCTACAGCTATAAACATATACATCATCATATATAGAGATAAATACATACGTAGATGCATATGTATTAGTAGTATATGTATACGGGAGAAGAATGTCTTACTCAGAAGAGAAGCAGAAGATGAAAGAATCCTGTGACGTTAACAAGCAGCCTCTCTTACACATAAATTTGATGCAGAAAAGAAGGTACAATATGAATACTGTACAGAGAAAGAAAGAGGAGAGAGAGGAAGAGAGAGAGAGAGACTAGAAAGCAAGAGTTATTGCCCGGATTTGATCTCTTGCCAGTACTACTTAGTAAAGTATTTCTCTTTTCATTTCTTCTCCGATTTTCTTCCTTGTTTATGTGTGATCTCTCTCGCTCTCTCTTTCTATCTCCGACCCAAATCTTTCCAAATTAATGACGCGCGATTTTCCTTTACTTAAATGGTGATAAATTAGATACTTAATAGACATTCAAGAAGGCGCAGTCTGAGAGAGAAAAGCAAAAAGCTTCTTTTCTGATCCTGCATTAAGTCCCCTCTAAAATACTTATTCAATTTGGGAATGCTTCGTGTTTGTATCCGTGTGTGTGTGTGTGTGTGTGTGAGCCTGCCCGCGCGCCTCTTCTTGGTAAGACAGGGGTGAAAATTTACAAATGAAGTGATAAAATAAAGAAGGGAGTTTCTAAGCTCTTTTACTGAAATAATAAAAGCTAAAAACAAAAAAGCATTCTTGTCATGGCCAAAAAAATAAAAAGTGTAGAAAATCATAACTTGGTGAAGTGGTTGCTCTGTGTGTGTTTATGTTCGTGTCTGTGTGAAACGCAAATGTAGAGAAAAAAAAAAACGAGACCCTGCACTGCGATGGCTAGTTCTGAAGAAAGAAGGCCCCCATTCATAAGATGATAGGTCATACACCCCGAAAAAGAGAGCTAAAAATCCTTCGCTGAAGCTTACTGTTAGTAGTAAGTTCTACATGGAAGAGCAAAGAAAACGCAAATCCTACTACTGCCAAGTACAAAAACAGCTCTCTTTTTTTTGTCGATTTGGGACAACTTAATCATCTACCTCCTCTGAATGTATAGTTTTGTGAAGTGATTAATTTGAGGAAGGTTGCATGAAAATTATGACTTTTGATTTCAGATAATTTAGAGAGAGAGAGAAAGCCGGGGGTGTGGGCAGAGACAAAGACAGAGATACAGAAAAAGGAGAAGGGGAATGGAAAGCCCGAGAAAAAAAGCACATTCCTGTCCTGTCCTGTCCTGCACAAAGAACAACTCCCCCTTTTTTTTAATGAAAACAAATAAAGGAAATTAGCGTACCATTTCAGATATTCCACAAAGGAGAATGAGAGAGAGAGAGAGAGTGTGTGTGTGTGTGTGAGAGAGATTCCTAATTAATTAGTTGAGCAAAATTTACAAATTCTAGAAAAAGAAAGCGAAAAATAGAAGAGAATCTAATTGTTTTTCTTTATCTGTTATCAATATACAATAATTAGATTTATAATGATGCGGTTTTGTCTTCGAAGAATTAATTAGATTAGGCCCTCCGTGTTTGTAAGTAAAGTAAATTAATTCGTTACATGCCCCTTTCTTTCCCGTCCCCGTCCCCCAACCCTCCACGCCCTGCAAGACAAGAAACATCGTATTTTTCCTTTTTAACTTTTTATTCACAATAATCATTTCCTCTTATTACTGTTTGTTAGTTCATATTTGAAAACAAAGAGTTTTTTTATTCATTTAAACCGTAAACAGCAGCATCTGGATTACTATATCAAAGACACAATACTCAAGAGCAGGAAGCCCCTCTCTCATCCCCATATATATCTATACATATATGATACATATATATATATGTATATGTATGTGTGTGTGTGTGTGTGTTCATTAAATAGGCGTTTTCCATTTAGTTGCACATTTTCTCGAAATTTAAAACCCCGAATTTCAATTCGATATTTATATTTTTTTACCTCCTTCCCCCCCCCCCCTTTTTTTAATGCAGTCACTGAATGAAACTCACAATTTAAAGCCTCTTGTTTTTGTTTATTTACTTACCAAAATTTAATGGAATCTCGAGAAAAACTCCCCCATTCATTTTTAGCTACTATTCTATTATAATTAGCCATCCACCTACGAATATGTAATTAAATTAAATAAATATGGAAATTTCAGCATTAATACAGCTATTTTAGAGGTTTTAAATCCACCCCCCCCCCCCCTCCCTTTCCCCAGTTCTCTTCCTTCGTCTTTTTTTTTGTTTCCGTTTACGGTTCCAATAATCCAAATGATTAATTAATTGCGTAATTAAAAGCTTTCATGTTTGCGCGGCCGAGCATTTCCTTCACGTTTTGATAAAAGCCAGGGAATAAATAAAAACAGAACCAAAAAAAGAAATAACGGATTCATGCGTTGATATTATATTATTTATTTTACTCTACCTTTTTTAAATAACTATAATTGCCTCTCTCTCTCTCTCTCTCTCTCTCTCTCTCTCTCTCTCTCTCTCTCTCTCTCTCTCTGTGTGTCTTTCTCGCTCTTTTCAAAAAAAACATGCAAGTGAAAAAGGGGAAGGAACGAAGGAAGGACGTCTGTTTTGCTTCATTTTGTTTTAATAATATTTCACGTATTATTTATATTTCCTACCACTAAAACAATAATTAAAAAGTCGAAACAACTTCTCTTTTACGTGCGGGGGCGGGATTTGGTTTGAGGGATGGAATGGAAAGCGGGCAGACAGAAGACGACAAAAAGCTGAGCTTCCAATAGGGCGCGTGCGTGCGTGGGAGCTGACGTGGCAATCTGGCTGGGCGTGCCGGGAAGTGACGTGGCGTCGTCTCAGCCCGCCAGGTTGGAGTGGTCCCGGGCGGCCACCAACAAACAACACGCGTGTTTGGGCGCCCGCTGCTCCAACGTACAGAAACGAAGGCTTTTTGGCCAACCCACAATTATCACTGTCTCTTTCTCTCTCTCTCTCTCTCTGCCTTTCTCTTCACTTTTCCTTTCCTTTCCTTTCCCTTTTCTCTCCCTTTTGCCGCACAACCTCTCAATTCCTTCCCCGCCCACGTGGCATTCCGTTCCGCCACGTGGCATTCTTTACTACCACGTGGCATGCCTCCCTTTCCCCCTCGCCGCACCCACGTGGCTCCCCTTAAATATAATTGACACTCTTCTACACGCGGCGAAACGCTTCTAATTAGACAGGCCCAAACAAAAGTCCTCTAGTATGTTGACAATTGATCTCCATCATAGCTTTTTTGGCTTCCTCTTCTCTCTGCACCCACGTGGTAGAGCTGGACATGGCACGCCCATATTTCATATTATGTATGTATTTGACTTGTATTCCATCACATGTGTGTGGCATGGTTACTTACCCCTCTCATGTTTAAGGAGAAAATCTTTTTTAAGGCTCACATGAGGGTACCCTCGCCCTTATGTTTGTGCCACTACCTACGTTGCTAGATGGAGATTGTCCTGTGACAAGCACTGTTAATGACGAAAGAGTGCTGCAATTAATGTTGTTGATGGGTTCATTCTCTTCTTACACACAAGACATCCAATCTTGATTTATTGTGCAAGTGTTTTGAGTACCAATACAAGTTACACATTGGAAGTTGGTCATGGCGAAATCACTTGTACCAATTCTTGAGCCCGGAGAGATCATGCATTGCATGCTCATGTATTAATAACTGTGAGGGAATGGGGTGATTGATTGTACTACGATAGATTAAAATGCTTGATAAACAAAGTAATATGGGTCCACCCACAATGAACGTCTAAATATGACAATATAAGAAGGACAACTTAGACTCATATGTGCATGGTAGACAAATTGCAAGTTGCAACAATTGTTAAATAACCTAACAGACGATGTGCTAAAGTATGCTTTGAAAGTATTGCTTTCACATAAATGCATCGTATAAATGAGAGATTGTACACATCCCCACAAGTTAGAACTTATATTCACTAGGTTAACTTATTGGAAATTTGGATTATGTTTGCTAATTATAACTTTTTCCAAATGATGTTAGCTTAGTTGAAAATTTGGCTTCTTATTGATTTCTCCATCATTCATGTAGGAAGGTTTTATAGCTATCATTTGACTCAATATGCAAGTAAGTAGTACCCATATGAGTTTTTCTTAGTTGATGATTGTCATTTGAGGTTGTTTCCACAATAATCATCCCCCTCGAACAAACAACTAATGATAACAATGCAAGGCTTCATTATAAGATCATGCAAATCTACCATAGGAAAACTTTGTGGGATCAAATATCCACAACTATATGGCACTACTTTGTATGTTATTTCATGGCCCGTGCCTTGGGAATATGTTTATGATTTATCAATAAGTTGATGCAATTAAGTGTCCCAAGTACAATCCAACATAGTTATTGATCTTTATCATAGACTTCATAGAATAACCATGATAATAAATCCATGTTAAGTCAAGCATTATATTACTTGATGGGGAGTATACACAAGAAGACAATTTTAACCAAATCGTCAGATAATTCTAATCATGATTACACATTTAGATGTTCATTTAAAGTTGATTTAGGCCCGTCTCTTCATATATCTCAAATCGTGGACAACTAAAATCCCGAGTTGATGTAGATGAAACAATACCTTATGATCTATTGTTGAAAATGTTGCAGCAAGAAGATTTTAAACATAGAGGATTGTCCTCATTTGGAAAGGTGGTGTGAAAGTTATGGTCTTTTGTCTAATTTGAAAGGAAACTCCAAGGTTTCCCCTAAAAAACTAGCATTTATTTTGGAATATTCCAAGACGCTAAAAGGCTCAAAAGTTTATTGCTTATAATTGGGTTCTTGTCTAATGCAATCTATATAGAGTACTTACTACAACATTGTAGATAATATTTCCTCGATTGTAAATTGTTAGGCATATTTCACAATATTCATTTGAATCAAATGAAGAGAAAAGTTGGCGATGTTATTGGTGAGATCAACATTATCCTCAAGGCTTACTTGTAAACACGTGTTGCTCTTGCCCAACAATTTTTTTTAGATTCCAATAGGATAATAACTCCAACTACTAGATATTGGACAAATATCTATAGATTTCCTTCCACTTATGAACGGGATACATAACAAGATACAAGATGACAAAATTGCAATGTTCAATCATAGTTGTATAGTTTACATATCAAACTAATACAAACACAAACATATACATACATGTCTACATTGGGAAAAGTTGTCTTCCCATTTCAAATTTTTTTAGAACCAAACGTTCATTAATGTTCAAGATTCAAAACTTCAAGCCATGGGGACATGTTTGAATTTTATCAATTACAATACATGCAAAAGTGTATTTATGTGTCCCACATTTTGAGTTTGGAGATCCCAAAAACAAGAAACTTCTCCCAAAAGGAAGGATTCCCCATGGGTCCATCAAAAGTAGACACTAAAAATGTATGCATAAATATACCAAAAATTGTTCTATTTGGAATGGGTTTTTTTCTTGAAAAAAATGGCCTTATTCTCTCATAATTGGGGGGGGGAGGTGAGGGATGGTAGAGTGACAAGTCAATATTAGTAAACTAAATCTTTTTAGCCTTGAGTATGGAGACGGTTGATTTAAAACATGTGTGAAAATGTAACCAATTGGCTATTTAGACGAGGAAATGAAGTACGAGTAATTTTAGAACCTTTGGAAAATCCAACAGATTGGGCACTTTTTGCTAGAGAAAAATATTCTTAGGACATATTATTAGTGCAAAAAGGTGTTTCCGTGAAGACCTAGTTAACGATAGTTCTACTTGGCCACTTTCTTTAGAGGCAACATCTTCTATATATATTGTCAGTGTAAAAAGATGTGGAATTCCTTGTCAGTCCTTTGTTGAAGTTGGATGATGGATGTGATAAAAGACGAGACAAAGGAAAGGGGTGGGGGGATTTTTCGATACAAAAGATGAGGAATAGTGGAATGTTGATAGGAGTCAATAATTATTGAGGAATTTAATGTGGGAGATCTTATTGTGGATCAACGTGATGCAGGATTGTGTTATAAAGGGTTTTTTGGAGAGTGAGAGAGCGAGAGATTGAGAGAGCAAAGGTGTTTTCCTTGGATAGAGCCTTCACAAGCATGGTGGCCATGCTCACATTTCAACATTGTTATATCAGAGTTTTAATGTCCCAATTTTAAACGAACGATGTTCTTTCACATTGCGACTTTGTGCATATCATGTGAAAAGGATGATGAGCAAGCTCATACAGGAAGTTGATACGCGTCATTGTCATTTGTGTGTGTGTATGTATGTGTACTGAAATGTAATAGTAAAAACGGCAATTTATTGATGAAAATGACTAGCTTTTTAAATCTAGAGGAGTTAATGGCACAGACATACAAAAAAAATAGTTAACTGGTAATGAATTGAAGAGAAGTTAATAGCGAAAATAAGTGATAAATCTTGTCTCAAGATGTTGGGTTTCTCTTCAAATCTAATTATGGATGAAAACAAATAGTGTGTTGAAGTCATGATTGAAAAGGCTTCAACTTGAGCAGAAAACATATATCTCTAAGTTTAATTATTTAACATATGGAGGAATAGAGTGAGGGTGATGTTTTCCAATGTTACATTGTGATTGGTAAATGAAAAATGAGTCTACGAATGCGTATGAAATTGGTGAAACAAGACAATGAAAATTAAAGCCAGCATCTCGAATAGGATATTATATTTTTACCCCTTGTTTGTATGACAGGAATATTATACGAACTTTATTGAAATGATGTGTTCTCATAACCTCAAGCTCCTATAGGGGTGGACTTTAGTTAGTCGTTAATTTGGATTTGTTGTTGAAGTTTGCGCTTGACAAAACATTAAGGAATTTGGGGATTTCACCACCATTTTGTATGGTATCTTAGAATAAGACATGCAAACTTCAAAGCTTCATGCCTTTTTGTTTCTCTTATAAGATGGTTGTTACACCTTAACTCGATTTTGGTGAATGGGGACACTCCAATTTTCCAAACTTCACTTGAGCAATCACAAATTATAGTTAAAAAATGTTCTATAGTGGTTTAGAGCAGAAAAGAATACATGTTTTTTATTGGAGTTTGTTGCTTTCATGGAAGTGTCCAATCTGCAACTTCAAATAATTTGTTTGGTTTCTACTAAACATGGCCATCAACATTGGCACCATTTGCTTGAGCATTTTACTAACTACAACATTTTGCAAGTATTGTAAAATACTCAATCAATCACTACTTTAAGTTCCATGGTAAATATAAAGCATAGATCTAACACGGGTTTACCAATAGTAGAATGCAGATCAAAGCAAATTCCCAATTTTGTCTTGTGTCATTAGTATTTTGAAATCGAAATGTTTTCATGAACATATTTGATTAGTTTAAAGGGATTACTTAGCTATTGTTTAAACATCTAAAATAAATTTATTGTTGATTAAATTGAAAAAGAAATAAGTGTAGTGTGTACAGGAAGCACAATTAATTTATTTCAATCACAAATTGAGTATAACACCATTTCATATGACCACATTAATTCTACCATGATGAAATATTATAAATTGCTTTCATAAAGAGTAAGCACAAGCACAACGATGAAGTTCTCAACTAATACAAGTGTTTGCAAGCATATTGATGTTTGCACATTTCACCACACAAGATTGAACTAGAATGTGTAAGATTACCTCATTGGAAAATGAATTAGAATCCATACGAGGTACATTAGAAGATTTGATATGTAGAATGTCGTTAAGGGCCCTACATAATGGGAGAAACTTGACAATATAGATTCACAATTCATGTCCCAAGGCTTTGTTGTATTGTAAGAATTACCTCTTTCCGACCATTGCATCTAGGATAATTTAGCAAGAGGTTATACTAAAACATATTAGATGGAAACGTTTTCCTTCCTCCTACTTGCTAATGTATATGGGATATATAGTAAGGCAAGGGGGTCTTCTTGAACATTCTTGATGGAGCCACATCTTTCTTACCTAATACAAATGGGATAATCAAGTATACTTTGTGACAACCATATTTATACAATCATTACAAGTGTTAGCCAAATAGGTTAATTGAAAATTTCTTAAGAGCATGGATTCCCATGAGTAAGCTTCGTATGACATACCATATAGTCCCTTTTGGGAAGAAAATTGCAATTGAACATATCATTTGGCTAATTGGATGAATGCCTCATACTCACAAGCTAACATAAGAGGTAATTCTAGATTAAGGTCATAAAAAGCAAGATTGCATATTGGTTAGTGTACTTTGCCTTCAACATTATTTGTGTTATGCTCTATATTGTCATGACAAGAAAACTTGCAAGATGGTTTCCATTGTACCAAGAATTTTAATTTTCGATTATTAACAGCCTAATCTCCAAACACGTGATCACAAACTTATTTAAACCAATAGAATTAGATGGTAAAGACATGATCAAATGTGTTTCTTTTGACAATTGTAACCAAATTACTAAGGGTAATACCACATTCCACTCTTATGTCACCATGTTACTATAACGTTTTTATTGTTCATTACATTCATATGCAATGATTGCTCTCATGCAAAATTAGAATTGTTCCACTCAATGTGAGACACATTTTTGGTTGTCTAACTTGCATCTTCTACTTCACAAGATCATCACTTCTTTCACCCTTTCCCTAAACTATCAAACCTAACATTGTACATGCATATCCATTACAAAACAAAATATAGGTCAAGCTACTTAAGCTCCTCACATTGACTTTTTATTTTATATCCATGTATAAGGAGAATTTACAATGACCATCCCCTCATTATCATAACAATTATGATCATGATCTCATTCACATATTGTCCTTATTCTTACCAAACTTTTGCAGTTCCACCACATTCACATATTGTCACCATGTGGTTCCTAGACATGATTTGACATTGAACTAGTTATATAAATATCTAAATTAATGAGAGTAAGATAAATTTCTACACAAAAAATAAGGGTGATTGTCAAAATGCTACTACTCCAGTAAAACATATCTTCCAAAACATCACTCAACTTGCGAGTGCAAAATGCCACAAACAATTAATGCCATCTCTGGTTAGATATAAATCACAAAATCCCTCTCTAGTTATGCATAATTCCCAAAATGCCACTCAGTGTTCACCAAATTCCCAAGTTGTTGAGCTCATACTGACATTGGGTGTCCCCTACATCTTTGATACCCGAAAGCTTCTAGTTTCGTTCTCTTTATTTAGAAACGAGAGTATTAATATTCTATAGATATGCAAAGTCAATAAGACATTCTTACTCGGCATGGTCTTGCCTACGTTGAAGAAGCGGAACCATCTCTATTCCAAAGCCCTTTCTGCAAGCCAATTGGATCCAATTACTGCAGAAGTTTCTCAAATCTAGATTTGGGGGGGTGGTGGGCGGAGCTAGCGTGTAAGTCCTCTGTCAAATATTGCGTCTACTAAAACTTGGCCTAGATAAATACAAAATAGAAAAAGTTAAATTGGCACTGACAAATAATAAAACCCAAATAAAAAAACCCAGACATTTTGTGCAAAGCAGTATGTGTTCTCGATATGCTTCATAAATAGGAGATGATGTTGCATTGAAGGGAATGCAAGTTATAGAATTAGATTATCGTATCCAAACAGAAATGATGAATATAGCAGAAGCTATAAAAAGTTACCCACAACTTTTATTGAATCAGAAGGTTTATAACTCACATAGATAAAGTCACTTTCTGTAGTTAACATAAACTAGCCTCCTCAAACAAGGTAAAAAAATCTGGTTGTAAAGTGCTTTGCATCTCATCATCCTGTGAGGAAGCGTGAGATGAATATCCCTTCCCCTTTATGAGAAGGCCTATTTCCCCTTGTGTAGCTTGAGTCCCACGTACCTCATTTGCAATGATAGGAGGGAAAAAGATAAAAACTTGTACAATATTTCAAGGGCATAAATGTCCATGATGCTCAGATCATATATTTTCTCATAATCATCCACTAACAATATCATGCGATTTTATTAAGAATTAAAATTAACACACAGATTCATCCATACAAAAAGTATATATTTTTCTCAAAATAAATTTTTACATTGGCATATTTTAATAAACAACTTCCTGTGTAAATTTTGAATAATGTTCTCTTTTTCTCATTGTAAGAGATCAACATGAGGCCAAAATGCATTGAGCAGCACCACAAACATATACTTATTAGCTATGCTTGGCAGTTGAGCATTCATGAAAATATATTCTTTATACCTTCCAACCAAATAAGAACTTTGGTCGAGTGGCCTGGACTATATTGAGGGTTTACCCTTTTTATATGCATACTTTTTATATAGATTTTATCATGGACTATAATCGAACATTGTGGATTGGAGCACAATATTTTAGAACATTTATCATATGTTAATATGTTAATGTGCCATTTATCATTGTTAATTCTGAAGTGAGCAAAAGGAGACGTTTCGCTTTTTTCCTAGTTCATTTTTGGTTTCTGTCCCAATAATCTATCCTTGAATAGTTTATGAAGATAATGGCTGTGCGATGCTATTTTGGATTTGCATATGATTCAACAAAGTTTTTGCAATGTGCATAACTAGATATGTATCAGGTTTAGATGCAACATCATAGATTGGTAAGATAATGACAAGCTTGGTTATCATATACCTCTTTCAGAGATATGAAGCAAGCTTGGTTGGACCAACAATGAGTCACCAATCTAACTATCACATTTATGTAGAGGAAGGTGTTTTTCTTATCATGGTTTGTTCAAAATGCAAGGTTGGGTGGGGAGAGTTTTATATGTACTTCGATGCAAGCAAGCAACATCATTCAAATTAGTATGTATGCATAGGATCTTTTCAAATTCCACATGTCAGGAGATGATAGACTTCATAGGGAGATAGATGAGAATATGTGTAAAAATGTTAATCACCTGATGCAACAGTAACAGCAACAGCCTCGTTTAAAAATCTCAATGCAAATGATGAAGACAAATTCAAAACAGAGTATTGTCCTCTACGAGAAAGAGGTCTTTATCAATGCCAGCTTTTCTTTTAATGCTCTTAAAGAAGAATGGTTAGTTCTAGCACCTTGCACGAATCTTCCAATAACTGAACTTCTCTTCTTCTCTAGATGTTGCCTTGATTTCCTTTTCCAGAATAATAGCTTTGAGGTGTAGAAATTCCAATTGAACATGGATTCCATTTTTGTCTAACATTTTGGCAAGTGCTCCTGGGCTTTTGTAGTTACTAGCATTCCCAAGTTATTTGCCATTATTTATGTGTTTCTTGAGTTGGACAAGGAATTGTTGGGTTTCCCTCATGGACATCCCCTGATCTTTGGCAAGGAAGAGGATAGTGTGGAGTTTTTTATTCTAAACAGTGTCTCTCTTTCCTTTGACATCTTCCATGTGGAATTGAATTCAGCATCAAACCAGCTCGCTTTCAGTTTAAAGCTTTCTATAACTTGCCCCTAATATCGTCATTGTTAGACATTTCGTAATCAGGTGTGTACTGGCATCAATATGTTCAAAACAGTTTATAATGCACTATTAACATCGCAATCTCCAGCGTAGCTTTCCTAAGATATTATATACTTGAATTGCACCAAGTAAAACGTGTGTTTCAGGTAACGTTCACCAAGTCATGCTTAGTATTTTTCAAACCACATTGCTGCTTTATTGCTGTGGATCTTTTACCAAATTGAAATCCCCAATGAGGATTAAGAGTTCATTAGTGATTCCCATACCTCAGCCTTAATAGGAATTGGCACTAGCAGCATACACCAAGATCACAGATGGGAACTCAGGATTTATAGAGGAGATCATTCCTATTTCCTATTATTAAAGAAAGGAAGTCATCTAGATCAGTATACCTGGTTCCTTGACTGTTATTGAGGTTGCAGAGATCTTAAATTGTCTTAAAGACTCATTTGTTGAAGACAAAGAATTAAGCTTGCTCCTCTGGGGCCAAAATTTGAGGCTTTTAGCCCTATTGGAATTGTAAAATCTCTTCAAATCATACGATGTAATATTCATTGTTTGTCATTTTTTAAGAACTTGTGCTCTTTTTTACTTGCCCATGGGATCATAACTTTCTCTTGAAGTGATTTTTTGAGCTCTTGACCAAATTAAGATTGAGAAATCCCTTACTATTGTAAGTTTTGATATTCATTCTTTGGCCTCCTTATGGGCTTGGGCTGTTGTTAGTTTGGGATTTAGTGGTCCCTTCCCAGTTTCCAATGATAGACTTGTTCCTCTTTCCAGAGATAGATCCTTCTAAAACTCTAATGCTTTACAAATGTTACCTTTGGTAGCACAGATAATCATCTTTGTTGGGAAGAAACGATCCTCACCATTCTTATTCAGGTCTAAGTTATATTAGCTTACATTAGGTTAATAGTCTACCTGGATAGCAAGGTTGTTGTACATTCAATTTCTCTTCTTTTATGAGCTCTTCCTCATTGATTCATTCTAAAAGGTCTAGAAATTCTCACTGTCAGGAGAAAGATAAAGGATCGTGAATCTATTTCTATATAGTGATTTTCTCTACTAATGAAGCTATAAACTAAAAGTTCCGTTAAGGTTGATCTTGAAGTCAAGAGATTGAACACATGTCACACATTTGGTGGACTTACAAACTCTAGGATCAAAGTAAGATTACACCTGTTAATAGTGAAATGAGAAATCTTTTTACAAACTCTAGGATCAAAGTAAGATTACACCTGTTAATAGTGAAATGAGAAATCTTTACACACCGTTGACAGTAGGACATATTTGTATGGCCATCTCAAACAGTTGAAAGCGAAAAAAGCTGTTTCACAAGCATTGAGTACATTTTCAGGCAGTGCCCAGGCCATGATGAGGATCAAGCTAGGAGTTTAAACAAATGGCAAAGTTAGAGAGAGTGAGAGAGTTTAACCTCTACTAAAAGGCTAAATTCAGCCGATTAGACAAGTCATGATTACAAGTGTAATCCAACAGCAGTGAGAGAGAGACTGAGAGTGACCTCTACTAGAGGCTAACCTCAGAGTTGGTGTAAGGAAGCTTCGAGTAATCTTAATGCTTTGTGAGCACTATGAAGCATGTAGATGTCATTGTACCTTGGTCTCCATATGAATGCACACCGTGAGAAGTTCATGAAAAATCTCTTTGTAGAGGGCCATCTTTATGGGAAACAACTCCTCTATGTGATTTGTCATAGGTCTTACTGCACTATCTTGTTTTGTTCATCATGTAGACGTCATTATATCTTGGTCTCTATATGAATGGACCCTGTGAGAAGTTCATGAAAAGAACTTTGTTGTAGGTCATCTTTATGGGAAGCAGCTCCCTTGTGTGATTTGTCATAGGTCTCATGGCCATGGATGATTTGTAGCAAATTCTAACGGTTGTGGCATTAATGTTGTACCCCTTCGTCACTTGTGAGCAGCATGATCCATCTCCCTATCCTAATTTACAGATGTGGTGGAGAATTTGCTACATATTTATCTATGGCAGCTACTCTTGCCATTGACAGATAGAGACCATTATCTCCCACCATTGCATATGCTTCCCTCGCTTCAGAAATCACATTCTAGATGGACCTATGCTAGAAATCTTTTGAAGACAAAAGATACAACCTATCTATCTTCAGAATCTTGCGTTTATGGACAATTGGATTCTCTAGTGACTTCTATTTTCGTTTAGTTACATCTATTTTGGTTTGTGTTCTTAAAGATGAGACAATATATTAAGATGTATGCAGTCTTCTAGGCCATTTTGGCCTCGAAAAAGAAGTAAATCTCACTGTTTTTCCCGCTGAAACACCTGATTAATCTCTCTCTCTCTCTCTCTCTCTCTCTCTCTCTCTATCTATTTATATATATATATATATAGAGAGAGAGAGAGAGATAAATCTCTACTAATTAATTGACGCTAAAACACTCACACACACACTCTCTCTCTATTTTTATTTTATTTTATTTTAGTTATGATGACTGGATAAATACTAATTTTGTTGTAAACCAATTGTCTCATGGGCCAATTTTGGCCTTAGAAGACCTTAATATATCTTTCTTTCTCTCTTGCAGTGTTACAGTAAACAACATATACATCTATTGCTCTTTCTTTCTGTTCGTTATAATCTATCTATCTCCCTCTCTCTTTATGCAGACTTACCTGAGTGTGCAGACGATGCCAAACGTAGACTTCAACCAAAAGCAGCAGCAAAAAACTGGAATTGTTACTGTAAGAGGTTTGAGAACATGGGAATGGCGGCAAAACATGTGACGTCGAGTTATTATTTGTGGCGCAAATTTTTTTCAGGCGTTTCAAAAGCTTTTCCTAGTTAGTGCCCTCTGCCGATTCTCATCCTTGGTAGCCCCACATTTCAACAAATCTCCAAATATGGCCCACATTTGGGCACCCCTCACACCATGCCTAGTTCTTCGCAAAGGGGATAATTTTGTGACACGTATGTTGGCTGATCGGGAAATGAGTATCATCCCCGCTCAGTACATTTTTTGTCATGTAATAAACCCTTTCGATATGTCAACAAGGTAAAACATAATGGGAGCCCCCCTTGCGATTTTCGACATGGTCATAGGAGTAGATATCATCCAAATGGACATAATTCATTGACCACCTAGTTTATTTATTGCCTCTAACCTTCGATTACGAAATGTTGTTAGCAAGCCACTTTAATGGACCGCCCACATGGGATTGCGAATGGGAGGTGGACATTGCATGTGCAACAACCAAGAAATGTGCGAGTAAAAGGCACAGTATCGGGCCACACTCCTATGCGGTGAATGTTGAACCCTTGGTATTGGGGAGATGACACATTTAGCTAACTTATCAATACCTTGAGAATGGGATTTCCCAATAGTCATTTCAACTTGATTGCAGTAGTTGTTACGTGCTTCAACTTGTAACCATATACATGTAAGCCCAAGCTAGTGTAATAACCCGTGAGGGATTGGGGATTTTTCATTTTGTCATGTTCTTGCTAATACTCCACGTTTTACACAATGTGTGAATTTGACCTTTGAGAGAGGTAAAGAAATTGATTAAGTTGTAATTAGGGCGTTATGTTTCTTAGAGCAGCAAATGTGTTTTCTAAAACCGTTAAACATAAGAGTAATTTTATTTTTTTATTTTGGAGAAATAACTCACATGTTAACATTTCCATGGGGATTGATAACTTTAGAAGGGGTTGAAATAAACCTTCACCAATAATATGTCCATATTTGAGAGCGAGAGATAGTCAAAAGCTTTGATGTTGATTGAGGGCTTTATCATTATCTCTATCCCCGCCCCTTGGCATATTAGTGAGAGCGAGAGGTAGCCAAAAGCGTTGATGTTGATTTGGGGCTCTATCTATATCGCTATCTCACCTTGGCATATTAGGCAAATTGAGCTCACTAACAAGAGCTCTTCACAAAGATAGACGGTAGTTTCCACGTCTTTAAGTTGGTTTGGTATGTAAATCCATGTATCATGAATGTGAGAATATGGTCTTGATATAAAGTCATCTTTATACCCAATGGATGTAGTACTTTAGTTTTTGTGTCTTGCGAAATTCTTAAAACTAATGGTGTCTTACATAATCGTATTGCTCTAGTGATGGTGACAAGATGAGTACGAGTAGGAGCTTCACCATTTATTTAAAGGGCCATACATTGAACCTTGTTGTGTGTCCTTTGAATATAGAACAAGCATGTCACAAGTTGTCTAATCATTGTGAGAATATTAAAGGCATAACCTTATAGATCAATTCAAAATGCTCATTTGAAATGTTTAGGATTTGAGACTAACCCATTGGGACAAGCTTGGGAACCTGAGTAGTTGAGTTATGTGAAGAGGACTAGTCACCCCCTTCTTATGGTATCTCTTCGATGTTGTTGAGAGTACATACTCCATTTGCAAGGCAAAGCTATGGTATAATAATACATTATTCATTGCGACTTCCATGCGATAACATTATATAATATTCGGTTGTAGGGGACACCAATGTGTTTTTAAGTTCATCTCTTATTCTTTTCTTGGGTATTATAAGTTGTAGTTAAGCACCATTTTTTTCCTGAATCATTTTTTCATTTAGTATTCATCATTATTAATCGATTCATAATAAAGAGCTCAAAGATAGTTTTCTTGTATCATATTATGTCATGTCCCCAATTCTTTTGTGAATTAAGTTATTAGAAATACAACCTATTGTTGCTATCAACGTTGTTGTGGTAGGTCGTCTCATATAATGTCATGCGAGATTGAGGCATTCCAGTTGGCAATGCAACATGTAATCATCACATGTTGTCTTGATGGTGTTATCCATTACAGTGCTACCCATCTCCATCTTTTGCCCTATTCTAGGCTTTTGATCACCTCTATCCTCGATGTCATGCTATTTGACATTGACACAATATGATTGTGTTGTGGCCTTTGCCTTCGCATATGCATACTTTTGCAAGGTTCCTTATTATTATGTTATAAACAAGAACATGGGTGATGGCATCTAATGTATCAACAACCAAATTGTTGTCCTAGATTCCTTCAAACCTAACGCCATGACATATCTTGTCATAAAATTACACTCATCCCAAGTTGCCCTTCCAAGCATGCAAATATAGACTGCCCTATTAATTATTCACGTGGGGCTATAATCACAAATACCACTAACTCCTTGTGTAGTTGAGGATGGAAGTACGATTATGCAAAACAAGGATACAAGAGTGTGACATCTAATAACCTCATCATTATATATGATTGAGCTCATCAATATATTTTATGATATATACATATTAGTAACCTTACCACTTGTGATGAGGCATCAAACTTGAGCTAGACTTACCTATGTATGTTTGAATATATATGAAGCATGATGTCATGTCTTAGACTAATAGCAAGATGCAAAGAATTTTATATTCCATAGGGCATGACTCCCATCTCCCCATATAACTCATCACCAATATCCATGTGTCATACATTTTGGACCATGTCCAACATGTCCATTCATATCCAAATTACATTGAATTTTGACAAGCCTCTAGTTCACATAGCTCTACGTTAACCACTTAACCCTACCAATAGCTCATTTTACCAAACTTTGCCAATAATTAGGCATTCTATTGTCATGCAACACACCCAAAGGGCCACATCCATCCTAATTATTGATTGTATGAATGATTTGCGTGCACTTTTTCGGACATATTGTCCCTAACATAAAGGAATGATTGGTATTTTGTCTCACAAATTTATTTGCGAATACTTATATGGGGAAATCCATGAATTTCTATAAATGTTTTAAATACTTGAGTTCATAGGTGGGCATACGCACATACAAGCTTGTCATATATACCTATAGTTAAAATGTCTACATCTCATGAAGGATCAGAGTGCAAAAGTATAAATTAGGGAAATTTTCAAAAAATACGCTTAAAATGATGGCTTAATATTCAAAATATCTGAATACAAGGTGTCATTGGTGAAAATTTCCTTCAACAATATATGTATGAAGGGTGGGTACCAATGAAAGTAAAAGTTTCATGGTTGATAATAAAACAATTGCGTTATGAATGGTACAACCATAGAATTGAAGAATCATTTGGTGCAACTAGACAATAATAACTTGAGATCCATGATCATGCATCAAAAGTGTAGAATCAAGTGTCTTAGACAAATAGCAAACTATGCATCAAAAGTTATGGAATTACAGAAGCTATTTTTTTTTTCATGAAAAAAATCCTCCATTCGAATTAAAAGTAAAGTGGCCAATATACAAAGTAGTCCAATATTACAGTCAATGTTGTAAAGCCGTGCCATACGACCCTAACCAATCTATATAGATACAAATAACGAAGAAAACGAATCAGAGAAGCTATTAACGAGCCATAAGTCATAAATGGAAGTATACAATCCATGAATCCATCGATGTAGTCTTTTATGGAGCCATGGAATCAATATGTATATACGATATTAGGTAATCCAATCATTATGCTAAACCCTTTTGGCGTTCACTTGAAAGTTCATTTACAAGGATTTTGGGACTCATGAGTCATGACCAACTTTTGTCAAATTTTAGAGTATCGACTAACTCTCACGGGTTTCACACTAGTAACATTCAAAAGCTAATGGTAGTACGTACCCTTGAGGATAATGCCCGACCTACACTAAGTTAACGTTAGCAATAAATGTGCAAGGTGTACTTAGATTTGATGACGTTGATATTTCCTCATAAAAATGGACACACACTATTACATGGAAACTTGGGGAAATAAATCTCAGTTGACTCTGCTATAGTGTACGACATGTTTTAATGTTCTATTTCCAAGAAGAAGAAGGAAGAGAGCGTGAATGGTGATTCATAACAACATATTATTTTTAAAGTTCTATAATTTTGAACCAAAGAACAAAAAAAAAAGGAGGGGGGAGGGGGTCAAGGTATTTGCACTGTAAAAGTTATATATTAATAAATTCACCAAGGATCTTACAAGTGTCCCAAGTACCAATGATTAAATCATATTTCACTCGTTGATTCGTGCAGGGGAGATGACCTTATGAGGGATACATCAAAGATGAATGCATCCATTAATACGCTGTAATGAATCTCAACGAACCCAATACATAATTTTAACTGCATAATATTGGTGGGCGAGAATGTAATGAATCTAGTGATCATGATTATTTAAGACTAGCAATAAATGGGAGATCGGTTATGTATGTAAGGATGATGCGAAGGCGGACATGAGAGAATTAGTGACAAAAGCAATCGGGTGGTGGATCCAAATTACAGTTTGCAGCAATATAAGTTTTATTACAAAAGGTAAAGAAGGGTAGGGGTAGCTCTCCTAAAGCATGGGATACAAGGTAGAAGGGGAGAGGGAGAGGGAGGAGGAGGAGGAGGAATGGAAGAAGGTGGTGGTGTGTTCCAGGGAGTGGAGGGCTTGAACTTGGGACCTGAGGAATTTGAGGTAATGGATGGCCTCCTCCAGCATGGACGCCGTGTCCAGCTTCACTGCGTTGGGGACGAGGCGCTGCAGGACGCGGATGCGGTCGCTGATGCGCTCCCGCCGCCGCCGGGCGCTGATGCTCTGCGGGTCCTCCGAGATGCGCACGTTGCGCCGCTTCGGCCGGCTCCCCGCCGTCGCCGCCAGCAGCGCACCCCAATCCACCGGCCGCAGCGCCGCCCGCGCGAACTCCGCCTCCCGCGCCACCGCGCCGCCGCCGCCGCCGCCCCTCTTACTACTACTACTACTACTACTTTTATTATTACTACTACCACTACTGCTATTGCTCTTCTTCCTGCTCTCTGGACCCGCCGCCGCCGCCACGCCTCCTCGTGCCGTATGATCATCATGGTTATTATGGCCCTCCACCACACGCGCCACTCCCCTGCTTTTTGACACCCTTAACGCCTCCCTTGTGCCACCTCCTATATTATTATTGCACCCCTCCTCCCCACCACAACTGCTGCGCTGCTTTTCGTAGTACTCCGTCCAGCTCCTCCTCCTCCTCCTGCCCTGCATATGTACTCCCCCTCCACCTCCTCCTCCGCCGCATCCTGTAACTCCCTCCTCCGCCTTCATCACCTCGCCCGTGCATATCCTCCTCATCATCATCGCCGCCGCCGCCGCCACTTCCTCCGACCTTAATGGCACCGCCTCTATGGACGCCCTTGCATTATTTACCGTTTCTTCTGCCGCCTCGACCCCAGGTGTGGTCATTACATTCGTGGCGTTTGTATTCATCCCTCCATAATGATTCTCATTGCCCACAGCGGTTGCTGCGTTCATCATCATCTGATCATCGTCATCTAAGCTACACTGCGTAGCTGTATAGCTAGAGCGCTGGGTGTTGATCAGATCCTCATCATGGTTGCTATAATAGCTATGGTCAGTGATATAATAATGGAGAAACGGATCCCCGACAGCATTATACAGAAAATTATGATCCAACACCGATAACGGAGAGACGACACCACCACCTTCAGTACCATTGTTATAATTGCCCGGGAAATTGGAAGCAGTAGTATTAATAATAGCTGTAGCCTTACTATAATAATCATAGTCATCATCATCACCATTTATGCAGGCAGTATTATTACTGTGACTATATCTATTTATATTTTCATGATGATGATGATCATATGGCTGGGGGTAGTAGCTGTTGATGGTATCAAGGCTTTGTTCTCCACCACAAGTTGCAGGTACTGGTAGTGCCATATTATTACCCAAGCAGTTGTCCATTACTGCTACTGCTACTACTACTACTACTTATTATTATTATTATTAGTCTTGACTCTTAATATTATTATTGTGGTTTGATCTGAAAGGAATTAGTGTATTGTATAGACGGAAACCTAATATCTATAGAGATATATATGTATTATGTATTATAGTAGAGGAAGTACTGTAGCCAGAGTCTTTTCCCTATGCCTCTGCCTCTGTTTCTCTTTCTATATATACTTGTAAGTTGTAACATACATATGGATATGGATGTGGATAAAAACAAAATTGCTCTATGAAAGGACGTGATTACATATACAACAAAGACGGGAGCTTAGAAAGTATTGATATTTCTATAATTTTATCCAACACGCACAATATATATATATATATGGTACACACACGCATACGGTAGTAGTCTAAAATCCCCATGTATAAATATTTATTGCATAAATTGTAGACATTGATTGTTTAAAAAGAAAGGAGCTTAAGGAACTAATGTAGATAAACAAAGGGGGTACGTAAATATAAATTAATCGAAAAAGAAAAAGAAAAAGAAATATACGTACATGTATGTATGTATGTATGTATGTATGTATGTATGTATGTATGTGTGATGAGTGAGATTGATGGATGGGGGGGGAGGGAGGGGATGAGAGCAGCACATGCATAAGTCATTTAGCCGTGAGCCATGCATGCGCACGTCTACTGGTCGCAAAAAAGAAGAAGAAATGCTTGTATGGTGGGTGGTGTATATTATGTGTGTTTGACGTCAGATGCTGTTGGACTGCCATTTTCTTTGACGTCAAACCATTGGGTTGCGTGGGCCAGTTAAGAGTTTTCTTTTGGCTTTCTTCTCTTAGTCTTGTTTTTTTTTGGCGTTGGGGTTGCTTGTGCCTGCTGGGTGGTCCCCGATCCGTCCCGTCCCGTCCAATCTGACGTCGACGTCTCGTTGACAAGAAGACGCCGTTAAAAGCTCTTTCTTCTTCTTCTTCTTCTTCTTCTATGTGTCATTTAAGTCTTCTTATCTCCAGTATCCTCCTTGTTTTTGTTTTTGTTTTTCTTGTTTCCGGGGGGTCCCCACTCTCTCCCCTTCTCTTTTTAGAGGCTCTAGCCTTTATACCCTTCCTCCACCCTTTTGAGAGGTCGACCTTTCGCAAACAAACACCTTTGGCTCTTTCTTCCTCCACCTTTGGCAACTTGCACATTTAAACACACACACACACACACACACACACACACCCTTCCTGTCTATCCACATCATTGCCTTCCACCCACCCACCCCCAAGTTTATTTATTTATTTGTCTCCTCCTTCCATTTTATTTCCTAGTAAATCCCTCTTACATGTTACTCACTCTCAAAATCCTCTGTGTAACTCTGGATCGCCACAAATTGGATGCCCAACATGCACATAATGGCCTCTGGGGCAATCTGCTGCTTGCAGAGCACTCAAAAGAATGTCTAGTGGATACTTTGTAGCCTTCAACAAATATACATTGATTGCGAAGGGGCACTCCTTTGAGAGCACACACTTATTAAGACGTATTTGATTCAAAGCCTACCTCGTTACTACGTGTGGATACATGTAATATGTAAAAAAAGTGCCGCCGTTTTTCATGTATTTAAAGAGTAGAATCAATCAATTTCAAAATTCTCACACCTAATTCACAACATTGAACGTTTTTCTGATCCCTAAGTGTTTACATCTTGGCAATATTGATCTTGAGTTCATAAATTAATCTACGAATGGTTTTTGGACGAGGGTTTGAGATGATTATAGGTTGCAAAAATTGTAAAAACAAGTAACAATTACGTCAAAAAAATTGTTCTAATTGTTGTAGGTACTTTAGGTTTATAATTGACACGAATTGGTAACCACTTGTGCTCTCTTTTGTGTCAGGTCTTCTAGGGTTATTAATACTTCTCTTACATCCTAAGTGGTCTATTGGGTCCCTTGTTCTCGTTGAGTTTTATAGCTTTTCCATCCAAGTTTGCAAATTGCCAGCTTCGAACATTGTCCCTCTAGAGTTTATGCCAACTCCAAATGTTGTCTTTAACATCATTCTCTTTTTGTGCTTTTCTCCTCCGCCTTTGTCAAGTTGTCATCTTCTAATTATGGTTTCACTAATATCCGCTTCACATTGGAATTAGCTCTCTCTATGTTCATACTTATAGTCTTTTACGTTCCTTTTTTCCCACAAGTTGCATCTTTGAAGTATCATTACATGTGTATATGTGGATGTAGGCATGTGTCCCTTTGCTCTTTTATCTTCCCCTCTCTAGCAAGTTACAACTTTTTCCCACATTAATACTAGCAGAAATCTTTGTTTTTTCATCGAGAATGTTTCATTCCTAGGGTAGCTCACTCCATTGTCAAACTTTGGGAACTAACACCCTTTGACATGAGACATGCATGTGAGTTCATGGGTATGCAATATGTGTATCTAGTCTATAGGAGGAACTCAATGTTGGTCATGTACTAGGCTTACATCTTGGAGCATAAAAACAAAGTGCTAGCATGACCTATGTTGTGATCACATGCTTGCACCATAGGAGTCTTGTTTAAATTCTAACCTCTGCCATGTGAGGCTTTGGTGTCCCCCATATCACATCATCTTAAGTGCTCAAGAGTCAAGATTGCAATCATGATTGTTGATGTAGACTACATTTTGCACCGACTCGATCATCCTATTATTACATGATGTTGAAAGAATGACACCATCCGTGCCAATCGTTTTCATGCTAACACCAACATGTTAGGGAGGTTGTTTAGCCCCTTCCTAGATTGGAGAGGTCTACCTCACAAACCATCATTGGTATCATCCCTAACCATGCCCATGGGGGCTTGTAAAGCCTTGAGCATATTTGTTTTGTATTACTAAAAACAATTGTGTTTGTGTGTGTGCACACATGCATGTGTGTGGTTTGAACATTCTCATATGGTATTGTATATATGTATGTTCTCGATGTACATTGTAGTTATTTCAGTATTAATACTAGCGACTTATCTTTACCTTAACTTTGTCTATAAACTCTCATGTTAGTCTCTCTCTTTTTTCTTTTTTCTTTTTCTTTCTTTTTGGGTAATTTAGTCTCTCTCTCTCTCTCTCTCTCTCTCTCTCTCTCTCTCTCTCTCTCAAGCAAGCAAGCTCTAGTGTTTATAGTACTTCTTCTTTTATGTCTAACTAAAAATCAATATTCTAATATCTTTACACTTACAAGTCAAATTTTGATATTGCGATAATGTGGCATATGGATACACACATTTGCCTACAAAAGCTTCTATCTTTTATGTTACATGTGTCCAAGTTGCAATCTTAAGAGAGTGCTTCTTATCTAAACGAAATCATTGTATACAATGGATCTCATATACACACAAGATTTCAAAATCGGCGTGTTTAAGTCCCCATGTGCCATATTTATGTACACATTCTTACCACAACACATAGCTTGATTGAGTGATGACACTTGGTAAAATATTATGCGCCATCTACTAGTTCATAAAAAGGCTAGTAGGAACGTGTTAAATATTCAATTGGAGTTAGATTAAGAATACTTTTATTTATTTATTTTCATCTTTTTGAATCATGAGAATGTTCTTTGTATTCTTTCAATATTTGTCATCTCATTCGAGTGACCTAACAAGTTGCAAAACGGCATCGTGAAATGACCGTATTCACATTATAGGTTACTCTCGTCTATACTCAAAAGATATATTGAATATTCTGTAAGTTCTAGCTCCACAAGCACCCCACTTGCATACCCAAATTCTCTTTTACGACAACTAGTTCATGACTTACGTCATGCTAGATTTCACACTACGAAGGTTACCAGGTTTTTTAGCATGCATCCATTGCCATCAAGATATATATAAATACTCTACTACGAGCTCCCAAATTTGAAACTTTATATGTCCATTAGCTAATTCAAACTTGAATACACATTTCATGAAAACTGACATGCATTATAATTTATTAATGAAATTTACCAAGCTTCAAAACAATGTCTCATTGATACATCTATGAGGAAGTCAAGGGCACAACCTACAATATTGTTACAAAAATTTACCATTGTATAATTTAATAATACATTAGATTCATTATAATGTTTCTTGAGTAATGTTGTGGGATCAAATAAATTTTTGAAGTAAAGTTAGCTCAATTGATTTAAAGCCCATTCAAAAAGTCGATATCTCCATTTGGGCCTTTCACTTGATCCATCTTTTGCTACTCATGTTGTATGCATCTGCCATCAACATAAAGTTGTGATCTTGGATTTTTGAAATTGCCAACCATTTTGTCTATGATTTCTATGGCCCATACATTTGAGATGGCTAATTCAATCAGTCCTCCAAGAGAACAAGTGATAAATTTTCCAATGATATTTTATATGTTATGCAATCCATCATATGTTGCTTAATGTTGTACGAGAAACAAATAATCAAGTCTTTTGGTAAGTTTTGTAGTTTTCCAACAAATCTTTTGACTATGCATGAGCCTCGAGAGAACATATCCAATTTTAAGAATATTGATAAAACTATACATCAATAGTTAAAATCACTCTAGAAGTCTTCATGGGTGAGTTAACTTGGAAGACAAAGTGCTCAAATGTTGTACCATTTCTATGGGTTCCTGCGATCCTTTTTCTTTTTCTTTTTTCCCTAAAGAGATATGCCTTGGTATTATAAAATCATAAGAAATACAAAAGTTGTGTTGGATAAAGGAGTATACCAACCGACTCCATTGTGCTCACATCATAGCCGATTTGATGTGTATATACAAGAACTACACATATTTGTACACCATATCTCCAAGATTAGGGTTCATGCGATCCTTTGTAGCTCGATTGGAATAATACAAGAGCTATATGTCAAGGCAACTTCTGTCTAGCCACCAAGAACTATAAGAAGAGTTAAGCAACACAAAACCAACCATTTGTGCTCTACGTAAGTCTTTTACAATACACGGATTTCCCCATGGATGTTTCTTCATGAATATTCCAGATGATATGGAATTTCTCAAAGATTGATCCAATTGAGTTGGACTTTGTCTGAGGATTCTTGAATTTTCCTTAAAGAGGACTTTGCTATGAGGTGTGTAAAGCAATTTACGAGATGATAATCATAATTGTGAATGAATAGGTACACAATGTAACTCATTAGTGGGGGATTATGAGAATACTTGTATTTCCCAAACTTAACAAAAGACAAGAATGTCTTGAAAAATATCAAAGAATAGTGAGCTTATTGAAATTAGGATAGACAGAATTGTAGAATACACTTTTGTAAACCATGTAAGTGTAAAGTCTATGCTTATGATGGACTACTTGCATATGCGCAATGAATGTGTCTTTGTTTCCAAATCATGATGTGCAAGGAATTCATACACAAATGGACATACACACACATGCATACATATATGCAGACAAATGCATATTAGCCAAGGTTGGGCGGTGCAAGACCTTAAGGATAAGGCCCACTAACCTCTAATACTAAAGTATCGTTACTAATATGATGTGTGAATTAAAAAACGAAAACAATATAAGAGATGGAAACATGAAAATATATTAAGGAAATGGGATCAAAAGATCACGCAAATAAATTGTTGGAATATGTGAAAACATGAACATGGAACCAAAACAACCTAAAAACTTCATCCTACTATCATGAAGTAAGTACGAAACAATAAAAAACCAAAACTAGATACTCTAGGATTGTTAACATTGAGAGGTTTACATAAGGGGAGATCCACGCTCTTCTCGCCAACCAAAGATAGGTGCCAATACGAGGTAGCTTTGATACCTGTAGTTCATTGGAGTTGGAAGCTAAGCATTCCGTTGGGTGATAGACAAGGGTTATGATGGTCCCCTCAGATGTTTCACCCGATGACCTGCACTCAGTCAAAAACGGGTATGGATCAATACATGTTTATTGGAGCTAGGAACGGAAGGTAGCAAGGGGTTGTATACCCAAGGAGAATCTTATCAGTTGATTTAGGAAAGTGTGAACCTTAAATTATTGTCCGCCACACTAGGACAATCATGATCTATACTTATAAAAGGCATGTTTAAGCTAGATCCTTCAATGAGAAATTTTATCAAAACAATGTTACAACATTACTTGATTGCACATAAAAAGGAAGGAAGAAAAGATCCAATAAGATGGTAGCAATGCTTAATTAAACATAACAGTCTCTCTTATTTCTTTGAGGTTGTGTATAAAAGGAGAAGGACAAGCTACATCAATGGTGTATCTATTATCATAAAGTAATTATCTTTCCTACTTCAGATAATGAAATAACCCATGAATAGGTCTTATATAAATTGATTTTGTGAAAATTGTGATTCATGGATATCTTTAAAGGCTACATTTCTTAATTCACAAAATACCCTTTCATTTAGTTACATATTTTGTCCCCTCTATATTGATATTATTGGAGATGATTGGTTCTACTTTTCATTAGAATGACATGCCCCCTTTTGGATGACTAATAGGGGTGTTTTGTGGTTGATAGTTTAGATGATTATAATTCTTGAATGATGGCTTAACATTTGTGGAGAATTTTCTATTAAAAAATTTAAAATTTTATACATGTTTAAAGTTGGTAAGGTAGTTCATTAGAGCCTAGACGGTAAAATTTTCAATCCCTATCTTGGACATTAATATTGGTATCTAATTCAATGAGGGTTGAACCTAGACATGGGTACTAGGTAGTAAAAACTTAGCTTACAATTATAACCTTATCTCTATTTCCATGTGTTCAATTCTTACATTTGGCAATTGGGTACTGGGTAGTAAAAACTTAGTTTACAATTATAACCTTATCTCTATTGCCATGTGCTCAATTCCTACATTTGGCAATTAGTAAGTAATATGTATAATTAAAGTTGAACCTAGATTGTTGTATGTACGAGAATTTGGTGGTAATCCAGCAAGATGGTTGATGGGGAAAGAGGAAGCATAGTTGTTGACTTTACAGCCACAAATGTGGAAAGTGGTTCTCTTGAAAAACCAAAGAACGTAGTTGATCGCCTTCGAAGCCAAGATGTACATGTTGAAGAAGTATTGAATGGCTCATAACTATGACCTGAGAGGGTTTGTTTCCGAATAGAACTACTTTCATTGTTGCCTATGAATATGGATACCTTGCAATGTGTCTAGGGAATAGATTGTAATTGTTGGAATGTTTTCTCTATGTTGGAGTACATAGATTTGTTTCCACAACTGTTGTCTACACAAGACGGGTTTGGGAAAAAATACTGTGTTATGACCTTTCTTTATAACTAATGGAAGGATAATTTGTTTTGAAAGAAAGAAAAAAAGTTGAACCTAGATGAATGGGATAGTAAACCCTATGTTTCCACTAGGATATAACCCTAACTCAAGGGCCATAGTGTGTGTGCGTTTTTTTCCAAAACAAAATATCCTTCCATTAGTTTTAAAAAAGTTATAAAATATTTTTTCCCAACCCGTCTTGTGTAAGCCAAAGTGTGTGTTTTGATCACCTAATGGAGGCAATATGTATTGGTATTTAGTAAAGTGATACATATAATGAGAGTTGAATGTGCATCCACATGGTAGCACCTAAACTCAAGAGAGGAAAATACAATATTTAGGTAATGCATATAATGAGAGTTGATCCTACATGCACATGGTAGTAAAACTTGGCTAACCATTAGTAATAACCCTACACGAGAGAGAGAGAGAGAGAGAGAGAGAGAGAGAGAGAGAGAGAGAGAGAGAGAGAGTATGTTTCCCCTGCACTATCACTATTTATGAAGTAGTGAAGATAGCAAGGGTTGTATTGTCATCTTGATTTAATAGCAAACATTGATTTATGAGAAAAGAAGAAGAAGAAGAAGAGAGAATATGTTTTATTTGATTGTGACATTCTATATTTCCAAAATGCTCATAGCCTAATAGCTTACAAGTAGGATCATACCATCATGATAAAAAGGAAACAAGTAGGATAAGTCCATTATGATAAAAGCTAGAAAGACCGAGACAATCAATTCATTTTATTGTCATTTTATATATTTCCAGGGATTAACTTGCGAAGGTTTTATTTTTGCTCTTTTGGATCGGGAGTCTCAAACTCAAACCATTTAATAATTTTGAAACTTAAATCAAGTTGGGAAACTATTTAAGCCAAATGTTGTACTCCAATAGACACAATACTAATCCCTAGTAGAGTCACGTTCAATCTCTCTGTCATGGCTATTCTTTGTGTAACATTCTTTATCGCTATGCAACAGATCCTCACCATTTTCCTGCCCCTACGGAGCTCACATGGATCTACTTATACAACAACTCAGTCCTGTCTCTAAGCTTCATTACCTACGCAGGATAAGAAAGACAAAAAAACATTGGGAGACTAATTCATTCCGCCGCTCTACACATCTGTAGATCTTTGCCCATGGTCAACAAATTAGTTCGAACAAGTTTGAATTCTTTTAAAATTGTTATTTTATCCTTCACAACTAAGGCAAAGAAGTAGAAGTAGGAGTCTTAGTGGTGGTGGTGGTAGGGAGGAGGAAGGGTCAGGGGAAAAAGAAAACAAGAAAGAGCAAGAGAACGACTTAATCAGAAATAGGGAAAATAACATATAGACGACGAGAAGAGATTTTATGCCTACATCGTCGTCGCCAATACCCAGGGAGAGATCCAACGAATCGGATCTTGCTTCTCCTACGATTGATGATACTATCGATGTTCAGTTGGCACCAGAGGATGAGCTCGTTGTTCTCAATGAGGTTAATGGCTTGGAGAAGTGCTCGGTTGTTGCCCAGGTCTTGGGTAAATGACCAAACAGAGGTGATCTTCATCTTCATCTTCAAGCAACGTCACATGAGAAACTCGATAAAATTAGTGATATACATACGATGGGCCGAGGTTGCTATCAATTGGAGTTTGCAAACCATTCCTCTGTTCGTAATCTCCTTGCTATTCACTCGGTAGACATCTTAGGTGCATGGGTTCTTTTTTTTTTTCCCATGGACCCACAGATTTGATACGACAATTCTACAAGCCGATGCAACAGGCTACTTTACGTGTACTGAGTTGTCTTCCCATGCCTAGATAAGGAATGGAGGGAGGTTCTCCCCAAAATTGGGCAGCAATTGGAAGAGTGTTGCATGTTAATTCATCTACGTTTAGGGACATTGTCCAAAAAGGAGGAGCTCCGTCTGTCAAGCTACTATGTCAAAAGGATGCAAATTTACCTAATTGGATTCGTCTTCCTCAATTGCAAGGTAATATGTTTCAGAAAATTCAGAAAGTGCTTTATTTTAGTTTTCCCAACCAGTGTTTGTCTTGTAAAAAAATTGGCCATTTGGCAAAAGATTGTTCGGCTGCCCATGTCAAGCCTATTGCCATTGTGAATAATCAAAGTAATAGTGTTGTCAATACTTTGTTGCCTCATGAAATTCAGTTAGAGAAGATTTTCGATACATATTCGAATTATGTGTGGAAAGGGAAAAGTGTTGACATGCTTTGCTCCAATCCCCATCAAATTGTATTGCATGAATATAGTAAGGATACTTTGCGGCAAGATATAGGAATGTCGGTTTCCGCTCCATCCATGGAGATTATTCCAGTCATTCCCCCTCACTTTGCATTGCATGAATGTAGTATGGATGTTTTGCGTAAAGATATAGGAATGTCGGCTCCCACTTTCTCTTTGGAAATTGTTCTAGTAATTAACCTATTGCTAGAACAAGTTATGACGAAAGTTAAAACGTCAGTTCAAAAAATGATAACCTCTTTTGAATGTAAGGGTCCAAAGGCAGATGCTTGATCATATTCAGTTGTTTTGTAGACAGAAGTCAGGCAATCGCCTTATGTTTCTTCCTCTGCGAAGGATAGTATAGGAGTGTTTGGGAGTAGAAAAATAGAGTGCATAAAGACCATCGTGTTTTATACAAAGATTCTCGTATGGAAAAAAGAATAACAAGAGCAGTAACATCTTCTCAAAAGGAGAGACGAGGAGTTTTGACTGATAAGAGGTATTCTCCCGCTCACTCTTAATATGGATTATTTTAACATTTTATCTTGGAACCTTCAAGGATTAGGTGTGAGTCATTGTAATAGAGTAAAATGTTACTTGAATCAAGAACTATCTTTATCTTCTATTGGTAGACTTGATATGTTACGTTTTCAAGAACACCATCTTAATTCGTGAAGGATGGCATTGATTCGACAATTACTACATGGTAGTTGGATTTATGAATGGATCCCGGCTTTTGGACCCTCTAGTACTCAATGTCACGACACAATGATGTCAAATATGTAGTTAGTAAGAATTGAACCTGCAACCTCACAACTACAAGATGTCATGCTCAACCATTTTGATATGAGCATGCATTTGTATATGATTTAGTATTCTATAGTCTAGCATATAGTACAATTAAGAATCAAAATATTCTAATCAGTAGTATATTCTAGAATATTGTGCGACATATTCTAGACGAGTATATTCTAGAGATATTTCTCGAGTATATTCTAGAGATATTTCTTGAGTATATTCTAGAGATATTCAATCTCGGAACATGTATAAATAGTTGTTACCTCCTTGATCCCATCAAGGGATCAACACCAGTCATTGACACATCAATATAGTATTCTTGTTTCATTCCATCTTGTCTCCTTCTTCATCTCTGTCTTCATGCTCGTGTGTCGCTCACGTCCGTTCGTGTTCCAATTGTTGGCGAGGGCCGCATGGTCGTTCACGTCCATTCGTCTTCCCGTTCTCGGTGAGGGCCACATGGTCACTCACGCCCGTTGGTATTCGTGTTCCAGTCTCTAGTGAGGACCGCACATGGTCGCTCACTCCTACTATTGTTTGTGTTCCAAATCCCGACGAGGACCGACATGGTTGCTCATGCCTGTTGTTGTTCATGTTCCAGTTCCCCGTGAGGACCACACATGGTCGCTCACGCCCGTTGGTGTTCGTGTTCCAACTCTCGGCAAGGACCAACATGGTCTCTCATGCCCGTTGGTGTTCATGTTCCCCGTGAGGACCGCACATGGTCACTCACGCCTATTGGTATTCGTGTTCCAGTTCTCGAAGAGGACCGCACGTGGTCGGTCAAACCCGTTGGTGTTCCAATTCCAGGTGAGGAGCGCACATGGTCACTCACGTTCATTGATGTTCGTGTTTCCAGCGAAGACAACACATGGTTTCTCACACCCACCACTTCTCGTTCACCTCTACACCATGCTTTCGAAAAGGCGGTCGTAAAGGGGAGGATAATATCACAAACATGACATAGTTAATGTCAAGATTTGAACTCTTGACCTCTTGTATTATAGTCAAGTGTTATATTGTAACCAACATATCCAAGTACATAATCCTGTTATGTATATCTTCACGGATTATCTATTCACATTCTAGGAGTTTTTAGAAAGTTCTAGAACTAGAAGGTTCTAGAGGGTTCTAGAATTTTCTCTAAAATATTCTCAAGAATATTCTAATACATGTACTTCAACTCACAGTATAAATACTTGAAACCTCCTTGGTCCCTTTCAAGGTATTCAACGCTAGTCATTGACACATCAATCTAGTATTCTCGTTTCGCCTCATCTTTGTCTCCTTGATCTTGATTTCTATCTTCATGCCCTCATGTCGCTCACAACATGTAGAGTTCCTAGCCTCGTCACATCTAGCTCCAAGTTCATTTGTCGCTCGTAGCCCCATCATCTGTGCTCCGTCCTAGTCCGCGCTTGGTGTGTTCGTGACACTCAAGGTGGTCTTTGTATCGCACTTAGAATACAATGACAGTCTCATGTGTAGGCTAAAGGAGTCTTGCATGGTGGTGGAGCTCAATATATGCTTATTCTTATTTTTGGAAAGTTAATTGATTTTTTGAATATTTAAGCTCATAATTCTGCTACGGGAAGAATTCATTTGTGGAATATGTTATTGCAAGATCTTCCCGTGGCACAACATTGGTGTATGTGTGGTGATTGGAACATGATTAAAAGTCCTGCTGATAGATTATTTGTTTGTTTCATTACTGTCTCAGGTTCAAAATTGTGTGAGTGGGAGAAACTAATGTTTAGATATGAAGTTACTGATTTGTGGCATATTCCTACTTTCTCTCGCATACAAGTTTCCTTGTTATATTCGAGTTCCAATCGAAGAACTGTTGGTCTCAATTTGTCCCAAATAGATAGTTTTATGTGGATTCTGATTTTTGGGATCGAGGAGGATATTTGGGTATTGTATCTGGCACTTCATTCTCTGATCAAGCTCCGGTTTTGCTTAAATTCTGTATGGACAACCATAATTCTATTTCCCGATTGTATGTGCCAAGGTTTATTGTTGTTGATATGACTTTGCAACTTTCAATTTTTTCACTTTAGAGAATGGTTGTTGATGATTCCAATTGTCAAAAACTGTTGAATGCTCTTATTGTAGTCTCCAACTTCTTTGTACAACAAGCTAAGATAAAACAACGTAATTACACTAGAGGTTTTCTTAATGCAAAGAGAGGTTTGGCTTGTCTTCAAATTTTGCAGGAAAAATAGCCTCATTCTCAATATATTCATTCTTACTTGCAATGTGTTATGATGTTGATTTCTTCTTTGCAACAAAAACAGGCACAATTTTCTTTTCAAACATCTACAACAAGATGGTGTGCAAAACGTGACACCATGTCAAAAAACATAATCAAAATGTTATGGCTAAAAGAAATAAAATTATGTAGTTGAAAAGATCTGATGGTTTTGTCACAACAGATAGATTTGAAATGAGGCATATTGTAGCCGATTATTATGAGTCTTTGTTATTAGCAGATATTTCGAGTGCTGAAGTTCTATAGATGCGTCAATGTATCATCTTGGATGTCGCATCAGCTTCTCCGTCCATTTTCCTCCTTTGAAATTTTGTAGGCTATCCAAGGTATTAGGACAGATGTCTGCCCGAGAGTAGATGGAATGGGGAGAAATGTTTTCCTTACATATTGGGACTTGGTTGCTAACGATTTACTTTCAGCATTTCAAGAAATGTTTAATACATGTATTATGCCACAAATGTGGAAAGAGAGCTTGGTTTGCCTCATTTTGAAAGGTGATGTAGTTATAGATGAGGTTAAGGGTTGGTGCCCCATTACTCTATTAAATACAAATTACAAAATATATGCCAAGTTGTTGGCTATGCGATTGCAACCGTTTCTTCTAGACATTGTGCATGTATCTTAGAGGAGAATCATGCAAAAACATAGTTTCCATTGGCCCCATTCTTGTTTTTGCTAGTAGTGGAAACATTTTCAATGTATTTAAATTATGCTCAAGTTTCTCTTAAGGGTTTGCCTTTGCCCTCAATGCAACAACAATTGTTGGATTCAGAGTTTGTTGATGATACTGCAATTTATGTCCAAGGAAATGATGGTAATTTGAGAAAATTACAAGTAGCGATGGAGGAATTCTGCTTGGTCTCCAGAGCAAAGATAAATTGGCATAAATCTCTTTGTTTTTGGGTATCACCAAATCCGTTGCCTACTTGGATGCCTTTGCATGAATTCAAATGGGTTCCTGATGGAACCATTATTCGTTACTTGGGCTGCCAAGTGGGACTTCACGTTAATGGGGATGTGTTAGTTGCTCCTCTATGTTACGAGCATGACCATATAATATCCCGTGGTAAGAATTTACCGTAGTAATCTATACACGTGGATAAGTGTGAGGGTTAAATGAGAGTGTAAAGAAGGGGAGGATTACTTTTAATCCTCGGGATTGAGACAACCCATTAGGTCAAGTGTGAACTTGCCTGGGGGCCTTGGGTTTCGCTATAAATAAGAGGCCTAGCTACCCTCATTTGATCATCTTTTGACTACATCGAGACTCTGCTCGTGTGGTGGGTCAACTCTTGTAGCGAGCGCGCCAGCACCAGGTACGACTCGACGCCACGACGGTGGTATGGGACGCCGATCGAGGCTCGCGTCCGTCTCGATCCCTTCGCTCGGGGGTGGTCGGGTGGATCGGCACCCTTCTTTCTCTTTCTCCTTTCTATCTATCTTTTCATTATCCTTATCTTAAGCTTACGTTAGTACTAAGATCTATAATATTTGGTATCAGATTTTTTGTACTAATGTTTCTTTGTTTTTCATTTGTCTTTTGATTGATGCTGATCGATCGTTGTGCGGTTGGCCTTGATCCAGACAACGATCAACAAAGAACTTCGGTAACTCTTTCTAGAATTTTTCTTTCTATTCTCTCTTCTCCCATCTAATCATGTGTTTAGTTTATATGTAATTTTTTTCATTAAATCAATGATGTTGTAGTGGTCTTTAATTGATTATCTAAAACGTTTACATATGTGCACGGGGTCAATACCTCGTTTGACATGTTAATAATATGTGATGAGTGTCGTATGCGTACGAGGTTAATACCTCAATTACGTATTACGTTCACGAACATATGTTACGTTTGCGTATGAGTTTAATACCTTGATTTATTGTAAACGATATGCGTTTGGTCTCGTATGCGTAAGAGGTCAATACCTCCATTGCGTATTACGATGATCTCTTATTTGTGGATGTTTCGTGTGCGTAGAGGTATATACCTCGATTACGTATCTCGATCACATCATTTGTGGCTATTTACTATAACGATATGTTGAATATAGGCATATGTGGTCACATATATACGTATTTAATCGTATATATGTGATAAGTAACCATATGTGTATATTCGTTATTACGTGATTATATCGAAAGTTGTCATGATCGGGAAAAGGATGTTGGTGGCCGTCCTCACATTTTTGTGAGAATGGCGTTGTCACCATCCCTTTTTCAACATTTTTTTATTGTTGATAACCCCGTTGACGACCTCGATTTCGTTACGTAAAGAAACGCCAATAGCCAAAATGATGTTGAGTACGTAGGGCTTGACCCACTTCAAGTGAGGTTGCTCCAATGACGCACGTATCCAACATCCTTCCCTCGTTACATGGATACGATGCCACCATGAGCTCGTTCTTACGAGAGGCATTCGTAATGACGTGACCATGTGATGGCCCACGTGAGCCTACTACGAAACGAGGGCTCATTTGGCTTGACCATTAGGTTGCCCTTTGACATATGCCATCGTAATTACGAGACTTGAGGTTAGGTAACGTACCAACATAGTGTTGGTAAATGAGGGCGAAATAAGGACCCTTGACATATATGTTCTTTTAAAAAAACGTATATGATCAATTGCCTCGCATATCTCTTATACGCATCAAACATTAAGCATTCGAGAAGAGCAACTTACTTGGTTGGCTCAAGTGTTTAATGTATTTGTTCTCGAGGTCTCGAGTTCAAATATGACCAAGACCATACAACATCCTTGATACATATGACTATAACACATGTTTAGACTTAAGGTCTAAGTGCACCTCGGGGTCCTCGTAATAGGACTTAAAGAGCCGAAACCACTTATGTGGGCACCGAAACATAGTTTATTGTTAACATTTTTTTTCGTGTATAAACTATTCATGACGCGAACATACATGGTTGAGCCTCGGGGAGCCACCATGAAAAAATCGATATAGAGATCAGGGAAAGACATTTATTTGTCACCCCCATGGTTTTTAAAACACCTTTGTGTTACCATAGTAACCTGATCTTGAACCTCATCTCATACGTCTAGAGGGGTATTGACGTGAGATAATGATATCGATTAATGCTCGCCCATGATATGTTTACATCACGACAAGATGTTATGACTATATCTCTGACCTTATCCTATTTCTTTTCCAGAAATAATCTTTAATGGCTCAAATTAACGACCCGATGTCATCCGCTCAAGCGGAAGGAACTCAAGGGAATCCTCCTGGACAAATGTCCACTGAGATGTATTTGGCACAAATAACCCAATTCCTTAGTTTCACCGCTCAACAGATGACCGAACTTCGGCAATCTCAGAGTGCTCTTGAGGCACGTGTCATTAGCCTACAACGTGAGACTAATAGACCTGATGAGCGACAAGGTGAACCATCATTTGTCGTTAAGCCATTTACGGGAGACAAAAAGGAAAGAACCGAAGAAGCAATCTGCACATGGCTGGGACGATGGGAGTCTCATTTTGAGCTCTATCCCACGCCAGATAGTACGAAGATTGCATATGTCGGCCGAGAACTCGGGGGTAAGGCCGCCGCCTGGTGGCGTGGCCTCCGTACTATGGGGAAATTGCCCGATACCTGGACAGATTTTGTCACGGTTTTTAAGGGCCAATTTCTGCAACCTCCCTCTCGAACCGAGGCAGCACAAGCTTTAATGAACCTCTCTAGCAGGAAATTTTCCTCGCTAGAAGACTATGTTCACCATGCTAGAACCCAAATCCAAAAATCGGGTCTAGAAGGGGACAATTGGTTGATAGCTTGTTTTGTCAATGGCATCCCCAATTCGGACTATCACTGGATAGTGCACGATAAGGATCCAAAATCCTTCGAAGAGGCCGTTGAAATAGTTCTTCGCTATCAACGCACTTCGAAGAAGGACCATAACAAACCCAACGAAGCGCCCGGGACTAAGCAGTCGCAATTTGTTGGGAAACGCAAGACACCCAACGAATTCCTGGATCGCGATTGTAAGCGACAACATCCTTTTTGTGTATTCTGCAAAAAGAAGGGTCATACAAAAGATCAATGTCGAAAGCTCCAACGGAAAGAGCACGACAACAAAGCTAAAGCTGCAGACCATAAAGGTCAGATTCCTAATGTCCTTCAGGTCTATACACATCATTTAAGTAATTGTCAATGTTCTTTCCCTCACTATGTATTGGGTCCCAATGATTTACTACGTGCAAACGGGTATATCAATGGATCTCCCGTACAATTTTTATTTGATTCGGGAAGCTCACACAATTTTGTGAATGATCGTTTGGTTCAGATATGGGGAATCCAACCCACCGTAAGTGATCACACCTACACGGTGCACTTGGCTGATGGAAGAGTACAATACATCAACGGGGCGATTCATTCATTAGGAATTTCTATTGATACTTATATAGAGGAAGTAGACTTCCATGTAATGAATCTTTGTACCACCGATGTAATACTGGGTTATCCCTGGTTTTATAATAAAAACTCTTCTTTATTTATTGATTGGGTTCGTCATTCCATTTCTTTTGTACTGAACAATTGTACGCATTTTATTCAATGTGTAAAAAAACAATCCCTCTCGATTGTTTCCTCGTGTCCATCAATATCCGAGTTGTCTTGTTCTACGTTATTTTATTGTGTACTTGATCCGGACATTCACGTTTACAATATCGATAATGTCCCGATTCAACTAACATATTTTGAACAACAACAACTTGATGAAATCTTAAATGATTTTCATGATGTTTTTCCAAGTGAACTACCTGATGGGTTACCTCCTAAACGTAATATAGACCATCGTATAGATATTGTACCTGGTGTTGCACCAATAAGTATACCTCCGTATCGCTTAAGTCGATCCGAAGAAGATGAGGTATCTAAGCAACTCAAGGACTATTTACGAATGGGTTATATACGTTATAGTAAATCTCCATGGGGTGCACCAGTTCTCTTGGTTAAAAAGAAAGAGGGCACATGGCGTATGTGTATTAATTACCGACGCTTGAATAAAGTGACGATCAAGAATTCGTATCCATTGCCCCGGGCTGACGATCTAATTGACCGTCTCCAGGGAGCTCGGTATTTTACGAAACTTGATCTCCGTACTGGCTACCATCAAATACGAATAAGTGAGGACGATGTTCCTAAAACGGCATTTCGTACACGCTATGGCCATTACGAGTTTTTGGTTATGCCTTTTGGTTTGACCAATGCTCCGGCTACTTTTCAACAAGAAATGAATGACATTTTCCGAGAACAACTTGGAAAATTTGTCGTTATTTTCTTGGATGATATTTTAGTTTATAGCCGTACATTACAAGAACATGCTAGACATGTCCGCTTTGTTTTACAAACATTGCGTGACAAACAGTTTTATGCGAAGATCTCAAAATGTGAGTTCTTCAAGAAATCAATTACTTATCTAGGACATCTCATAACCGAACGAGGAGTTGAAATTGATCCTTCTCGCATTGAGAAAATCAAGCTTTGGCCCACTCTTCGGAATATTCGAGAAGTTCGATCATTCCTTGGTTTTGTGGGGTTTTTGCGAAAGTCTCTTCGTAATTACTCCCAATTGACGACGCCGTTTACTGATCTTTTAAAAGGTCAAACGCGTAAGTCTACAAAACCTATTGTGTGGAATGCTACACTAGACCTTGCCTTTACGGAACTCAAGGACCTGGTTTGCAAGGCTCCTTCACTTCTTTTACCCGATCCTTCAAAACCTTTTGAGGTTGAAACCGATGCAAGCGATTATGCTATAGGTGCTGTCTTGTATCAAGATGGTAAACCAATAGCATTCGAGAGTAAGAAACTTGATTCTGCTCAATGTCGGTATACCGTTCAAGAAAAGGAATTATTTGCAGTTATACATGCGCTCAAAACATGGCGCCATTATCTTTATGGAAATCACTTTGTGGTAACTACGGACCACGAGTCCTTGAAATATTTTTGTGACCAACAAGACCTGAAAGGTCGTAAGGCACGATGGGCTGATCTCATCCAGGACTTTGATTTTTCCATACGATATCGTAAAGGTTCCATGAACACTGTCGCTGATGCACTAAGTCGCATCCGTGAAGTTAACACGCTTAGCTTCACTGAAATATCATCAGATCTTTATGATCACCTTCGAGGAAAGTATCCTGATGACAGTTATTTCGCAAAATACTGGGCAAGAGTTGAGTCTGGAACAGACACCACCACATCCTCGAAGGAATACTTCCACATTGCTAACGGTTTGCTCTACCGTAATGGGAAGGTTTGTGTTCCAGATTTACCCGAGGTCAAAAAGAGGATTCTTTTTGAATGCCATGATGCACCCTCAGCAGGGCACCCTGGAATACATCGTACACTCGTTCTCATCTCCACTCAATTTTATTGGCCTAAGATGCGTCCTGACATACATAGCTATGTGACTAAATGTCACCAGTGTCAGGTTAACAAAGCCGAGCGACTTAAAGTCGCAGGACTTTTACATCCCCTGGACATTCCCAATAATAAGTGGGAAAGTATATCCATGGATTTTATCGTTAGCCTTCCTCGCACCCAAAAAGGTCATGATGCCATCTGGGTTGTCGTTGATCGACTAACTAAAATGGCCAGATTTATTGCTACTAAAACCACGGTAACAGCTCCTGAATTGGCTTACCAATTCGTTGACGAATTGTTTCGTTTTTATGGGTTACCGATGGATATCGTGAGTGATCGAGATCCAAAGTTTACTAGTGACTTCTGGACACAGGTCTTTAAGAAGTTAGAAACTACGTTGAGCATGAGCTCCACGGATCATCCTCAATCCGATGGACAGACAGAACGAGTAAATCAAATTATTGAGGACATGCTTCGAGCATACGTTGGTGCAAAACCAACAAAATGGGAATGTTATCTCCCAATTTTGGAGTTTGCTTATAACAGCTCCAAGCATACGTCGACGGGATATAGTCCTTTTATGTTGATGTATGGTTTTCAGCCACGAGCCCCAATAGATGTTACTATACATCATGATGAGTTGCGAAGTACGCAAAACTTTCTTCGGGATATGCAAGATATGTTGCATATTGCACGAGATAATATAAAAACAGCTCAAGATAGAGCGCGTTTTTATGCCGATCATCATAGGCAACCTCGTGTATTCAACCCTGGACAGAAGGTATTTTTACGTGTACCTCACAATTCTAAGACATTGTCTACAGGTAAGTGCGCTAAGTTAGCCCCACGGTTTTGTGGACCTTTTACAGTCCTCAAACGAATTGGGTCATCAGCCTATCGTCTCGCTCTTCCCGATGGTGTCGGAATTCATCCAGTCTTTCATGTGAGTCGTCTAAAAGAACTTCTAGGTTCTGGCGACAATACAGTTACAACTGAAACTCTGGTTACTTCTGAAGAATTATCTTCTAAACCACATGTACCAGAAAGAATTCTCGATGTTAAAACAAAAAAATTACGTACTAAAGAAATCCGAGAATTCAAAATAAAATGGATGGATAAATCAATAAAAGATGCCACATGGGAACGCGAAAATACTCTTAGAACTAACTTCCCTAACTTTCCATTGCAAGAGTGCAATGTTTTAAAGAGGGGGAGTATGTTACGAGCATGACCATATAATATCCCGTGGTAAGAATTTACCGTAGTAATCTATACACGTGGATAAGTGTGAGGGTTAAATGAGAGTGTAAAGAAGGGGAGGATTACTTTTAATCCTCGGGATTGAGACAACCCATTAGGTCAAGTGTGAACTTGCCTGGGGGCCTTGGGTTTCGCTATAAATAAGAGGCCTAGCTACCCTCATTTGATCATCTTTTGACTACATCGAGACTCTGCTCGTGTGGTGGGTCAACTCTTGTAGCGAGCGCGCCAGCACCAGGTACGACTCGACGCCACGACGGTGGTATGGGACGCCGATCGAGGCTCGCGTCCGTCTCGATCCCTTCGCTCGGGGGTGGTCGGGTGGATCGGCACCCTTCTTTCTCTTTCTCCTTTCTATCTATCTTTTCATTATCCTTATCTTAAGCTTACGTTAGTACTAAGATCTATAATACTCTACCTCTAAAGTTAAGGAGAAAATTGTTGCTTTGGGATTCGGTTGACCTAGCATATGCAAGCCGTGTAATTGTAGCTAATCAAGTTCTTTTTGCAACTATTTGGTATATTGCTTCTACTACGTTGTTTGCTAGGTCATGTATTTGCAGGTGCAACGTGTTATTCACAATTACATTTGGGGAGGAAAAACAGGTTAGGATAAATGGCCTGAAGTAGCTTGGTCAGTATTGATTGCCCCGCTACAAAATGGTGGGTTGGGGTTGGTGGATCCGGAATCACAATGTAAGGCTTTGTTCTCTAAATTTGTGTGTAGAGCTATATTGCCAATGCAAGGTGTTTGGAGTCAACTGATGATGCATAGGTTGTCTACTATGTGTCCAACAATAAGTGGAGTATGGCAACCCTCATTAAGGTGAGCTTTTATTCAGAATTTTCATTTCTTTAAAACAACCTTACTAGAAGATAGATTTTTTTAATGAAATTCTCACAAGTTGGGTTGATGTTAAGAAATTTCTGGTTCGGAAAATGCCTTGGACAATGGATGACTTGTTGAGACCTTTGACCTAGAATTTTCTTTTCTTTGATGCGAGAGATTTTTTGCTTGGTAGCCATCCTCGTCTAAATTGGGCTTCTTTGGATGCATCAGTTGCATGTAATGTTCTTTCATGGGGATGCCATGTTATGAATCGACCGTTACAATCTTTATCAATGCATTCAATTTGAGGAGGTGCTATTATGTGTAATGATATGCAAGTGGCATTGGGACAATTCATGGCTTCATGGTCCCCCTCTAGTAATCAGATATGGTTTGGTTTTTTTCTCCTTTAAAAGTTATTTTACGAGCTAAAGTAACTAATGCTAAGGGTGATGCTATGACAACTTTAATGTTGATGATGATGGTAGGTTGTGGCATGTATACTCTGCGTCATGTGTGAATGTCCGCCAACACTTCAACTATTCGAGTAGTTGCAAGATTGAGAAAAAAATGGTCTTTGGATCCACCCTTTCAAGAATGCTTGTTGTAATGCTCATTATGGGTATTTTAAAAAAAACATCTTCATAATTTGGACTGGGATCCGACTGATTATCAATGGAAAAAGCCGAGTTTTGGTGGAAATGGTAAACATTTGGAGTTTTTCCAATATTCGGTTAAGCTAGATAGAAATTTGTTGTAATCAAAGTATAAATGCCCTGTTGCAATGAAGCACGAGTTTGAGAATAATGTGCATGAATTGCAACTTGCAAAATTTTGGAAATGGTTGTGGCGTATCCAATTACCTAAAAAAGTTATTTGTTTTCGTTGGTTGTTAACTCATTATGCTCTTCCTATTGGTGATTGGTTGAGACAACATCACAATATGCTTGTGGATTGCATTGTAGCGCACCTACTGAATCGATTTTGCATGTGTTTTGGTTATGTCCCAAGATCAAGCAATTTTGGAGTAAGTTGTTTTTATTGCTGAGACAACACTATTCTCGTTCAATTTTCTCTTGGGGTGCAATATTATGGGGTGTCCTTCATGGAGAGGTGATGAGGTATGAAAGTACGCATGCTTCTCATGTTTTTCATTTTTCTTATGGACACCTCTCTCTCACCTTGTTTCCTTCTTCTATTTAACGGTTCAAAATTAAAAAACTGGTTATTTGGCGTACTATTACGTCATTGGCTCTTTGGATAATATGGAAAGAGAGATATGATTATGTTTTTAACAATGTTCACATACATCTCAACACTATGCTTATTGAATTATGGATGGTATTTTTTCACACACTACGTGGTCAATATGATTATTTGAAGGGTTCGGATGATGTTCTGTGGCAACAACAAGTGGCTTTTAAGAATCGATGGCAAGGATTTCACTTATATTTGGGATACAATTACTGGTCCGAAGTGGAATTATGACATACCTTCTTTTATGATGGATAGCTGATAGTACTGCTCTACTTGTTTTATATATGACATCATTTGTTTGATCAGATGCTTGTAGTAGTTTTTATATCTTACAATAAGAAGTGAGAAGAAAGGTCTCCTTCTGTTTTCTCTATGTATAGTTTTCAAGTAATATATACTAAGGTGCATAATTTTATATTAAAAAAAACTATTTATGTCAAACCATTTGAGGATTTCCAAGACCAAACCAAACGTTTTAAGAGATTTACAACTTGTTGAGCCTTTGAACCACATTGTTCGCGATTCAATTTCACATTTTTGTGGTTTTGCGACTCAATTTTGAGGTTTAGTCATGGGATTAGTTCTTGTTGTTTGGTTTTGCGGTTTACCTTCGACATAGTTTCACAGTTCTGTGCAAATTAATATTTTGTTTTAACCAAACTGCAGTTTAGCTTCGACGTAGTTTCACAGTTCTATGCAAACCAATATTTTTTTTAACTTTTGCACAATTATTTGACAATAAGTTTTGCAACCAAAACTCTTCTACTTATAACAAACTATTTCGTAAACTTAGCAAAGAAGAAAATATTGGAATGTTATAATAATTTATTTTGAGAATAGACTATAATTGTTAACATACAAAGTAAATTTATTTTTAACTCAAACCAAACCATTGCCAATTGTTATTGTGGTTCAAAGTCCAAGTTAGACCCACTACACCTCCCTACAAGAGATGCCTTGAGAATATATTGATCAATACCAATAAGATATCCAACTTTTTAGGTGGTTTGCAAATCACTCAAAACACGTTCAACTTATCCAACCATAATTTATCATCAATCCATAATCTTATAATGAATACTTGTAGGCTAATTTTGAAAGGAGTCAGTTATGCCTTGAATTACAATTCTAAGGATTTCTATATTGATGGTGGTTGTATATAAGGGAACCTGAATCTGCAACCTATGAATATGAATATGTCATGGATGTTGATGAAGATGCAATGAAATTTCTGCCCATAATGCATAGATCAAGGGGAACCTGAGTTCACAAATCAAGGGTCATGAACCCAAGCTCAGGGCTTGGAGCAAGCAAGGAATATTGAACATCAACGTACAAAAAACCATGTGTGGTTATTGTATATACACATCAAATCGGCCATGATGAGAGTACAAGGGAATCGGTTAGTATATCCAACACAACTTTTGTATTTCTCATGATTTTATAATACCAGGGCGTATCTTTTTGTCAAAAAAAAAAAAACCATTGATACAACAGAAATATTTGGAGATGCATGGAAAACAAGTTTGAGATCATAGATAAGCAAAATGTCAACCCACTCTTATACATAACTCCCTACAATGACAAATTATGTGTATCATAAGGTTTCCCCCTTTAATCACAAAGTTTTTTTAAGCATAGATAACTTTGAAGATATAATTGATAGACATGTCTAGTTGGGATCTATCTATATTTTTGGGGGAATATGGGACATACTAAACAAAACCTTTTTCTTGGGCTTAGGGATAGGCAATGGCTCGGTTCAAGCCTAAACCAGTTTTAACCGGTTTAGAGGCTCGGTTTAGGCTTTAGCATTGCAAAACCGGCTCAAACCGATTAAGCCATTTATATTATTTAAGAATTAGGGTTTAGACAGTTAGAAGTTAGAAGTTAGAACTTGAAAGTTGACAAAGAGATAGGAAGTCATAGGCAAGATAATGTTGAGTGACAAGAGAGGGAGGGACAGAGAGGGAGAGAGAGCTTGTATAGTGGACGATTAGGGGACCTCCGAGTTGTTCAATGTTATATACATTCTTTGGAGAAGGATTGGATGGGGATTGGATCCCCGAGAGTGATAGGTCGCCATAGCCTCGGGCCTCGTGGTTCGGGTGGTTGGAGGTATGGGATTCATGGATGTCAGCCGACCAATCATAGTAGTCTCAAAGAGGGAGCCGTGGAGGTGGGACTTGAAGTTGAGTTTGACTCATCAGTGGCAAGGCCGAGGGGGTGGGAGTTATGATGAGGAGAAGAAGAGTAGGAGGAAGTGGTAGTGGTGGTTTTTTGGGTATCTTCAGGTTTTTTGTCCCAAACCGCTTCACAAGCCAGCTCCTAAACCGGTTTAGGGATCGGTTTGAGAACCCCAAAACGGTTTCGGCTTAACCGGTTTGGCTTGGATAAGGCCAAACCGGTTAAGCCTAAACCGAACTGTTCCCAATTCCTACTTGGGCTCATCATGCATTAGATTGGTCTACAAAAGCTTATATATATCTTGTAGACCGACAATCATGTTATTTTTTGTTTCACTTCTTACTACTTTGTCTAGTTAAATAATGAATACTCGCGAATTTTACAATCCACATACCATAAGCATCATTGGATCAAGCTTTTGCCTTTCTTGACAGGGATCCCGTTCATCTTCGGCACAAGATCATCGATTAGCGAGCTATTACAAACTCTTTCAAGATTGGTTGTTTCTAATAGAATAACATTGTTGTCTTTGTAATCTAAACTCATTTACCACTGAGCAACCATTCAACAGTTGCAATAGATTTCACCCCAAATTTGGGGGAAAGGGGCAACCAGTGAGATGGTGGGCGATAAGCTTCAGCATTGAGAGTAGAATAAATCAAATCATCAATAAAACCCCCAAATATTTGGTCACGGTAAAGGAGGTGAGATTGTTGAGACAATAAAGAGGTTTGTCTAGAAGCAACTGCCCTTGAAATAGCATGTAATGTTCTTGCATTAAATATGAACATGGGCTAATAAGATTTAGACATGGTTGCATGGTTTACTTGATTTTGTCTTACCACTATGGTATAGCCCTTGTGCAAGAAAAAGAAGAAGGAAATATTACATATGATAGTAGTATAGTAATTGTTTATTATAATGTTGTGTATAGTATATATAAGTTGTGTCCACATATACACACAATGAGAGAGTATAGAGAAGTGACTCTAGTTCAAACTATGTATGCTCATCATAAGTTAAACGTGAGACAATATTAATTACTAAATCAAATTGGAGAGGCGATGCATGTTATCCCTTTCTAATTTTCAATAAAAGGAATTGATTTTTCTTGTAAGATATGTACATAATCTCCAAATATCCTTAAGTTAATAACAATATTTGCTATTGACGAGATACATTTTCTAGATCAAACATGGCCACAAAGCAATCTTAATATTGCATATATGTTGTTTGCTTTTTTAGGTATGGTCCATATGCATCCATCCTTATGATATTAACTAATAATACATCTTTCTGACATGAACTCTTTTGCACTTTAATCAATATCTTGCTAAGTGTAATTACATTTGAAATCTCCTTAGTAATCATCTTAATAATGCCATGAGTGAACCCGAAATTTAGAATGCATGTTGAAGATGTGGGTCTCAAAGTCAAGCTCAACAAATATTGTTTTACCCAACCTTTATACTTAATTGTCCTCACATTTACACTTAAACATAAGGACCCATGAAGAAACTAATTGACTCTTTACTAGTCACCAAGAAGTAAACTATCTTAGACAAGTTACATTATGTATATCACTATGTATATCTTAGTATCATTTATGTATGTGTTTTAAGTTTAAATTGGATCTCCATGTGTCATTATATTAAGTAAATTGGATCAGTATATCTTAGTATCATTTATGTATGTCTTTTAAGTTTAAATTGGATCTCCACGTGTCCTTATAAATTTGAGTTAAACGCTAGACATCGTAAATTTGATTAAGTAGATTTTCTTTATGATAAATAGGCAAACTATCTTAGACAACTTATATTATGTATTTCGTTATATCGTGTATCGTAACATCATTTATGTATGTGTTCCCATTTAATGTGGCTCTCCATATGCTTGACATCCTAGAGACAATAAAATAGATTTTCTTTATATTAATTCGTACTTCTAAGTCAAAACTCAAGAGGCAAAGAAGTATACAACTCTCTTTATGTAGAATGATTTGATTAAATTTTACTTTTTGTTTCTCGGTGGAATATATATCACACATTTAACTGCTTTCATTGACATACAATGTATTCAACATAGTAGTTATAATTCTTAAATGACCATCCGTGTCAAAGATACCATCAACATATATTGGCTCTTAACTATGCTCATATCCTTCTTTCTTGAAATCATGAGGTGAGTTGAGTTTCAACATAGTAAATTCACATATAACCTCCACTACGCCTAAAAGGATAAAGTTGAACTCTGTTAACGTCGTACCTCGTTTTACAATCAATAAATAACCACCGTACTCTTTCAATGTGTAGCTTACCATGTTTGTATCATGTGAGTGATCTCTAATGCTTGATGCCTGGTTTTGTTTTACTATATGGCAAGTGCAAAAGTAAAATAGGATAGCACAGTCTTGCCTAGAAATTGTGTTTCTTAAAGATAGTCTAAACTTTACATTGTTAGAAAATGTTTATGGTTTGTACCAACATTGTCAACATGCACCAATAGCAATTATGAAGAAGAAAAATGCTACATTTTAACACCTAATTTTCTCCATTTTGTGTATATACATGGGAAAATCATTAGTCAACGTATTTATTGTCAAAATATGTGTGTACTTCCTATAGAAAAAGTTAAATAATAAAGATGATTCATGCACACACTATTTCTTTAGGAACACCAAGGTTTCACATTTTCTTAAAAACATTGCATCTTCGGAGCATTAATTCAGATGCATCAAGGTGATATATTGAACCTCCAAGATTTCCTATGATATAATTCAAGCTAGGGTTTTTTCATAACCTCAAGTATGTGAATTTGTTACGCATGCAGAGGACATTTTATGTATCGCAATTAGATGATCATATGGTACCAATAAGTTATACAAATTGGATTAAGGGCAACTCAAGGTTTGACCTAATCCCTCAAGATCAAAAGATCTTGTACTACGACTACAAGAAGGAAGATAGACAAATGCAAGGTTATGACAATAATGCATCACTAAAAAACACTATGATAAAATATGAAGCTTCAATTCACAATAAAAATACCAGAATTCGTGGTTGGCATTGCTATCCACAATAGCTAATATGAGATCATGTACAAGAGTGCTCTCTCTCACTAATAAAAAGCTCTACTTCACAAGTGCTAGCTTTCTCATATAACTAGTTTTAGAGGGTTCACAATAGGCTAACTTGATTGGCTTAATGTATCCTATTTAGATCAATAATGCGAATACTTTTTTTTTTTTTGTGTGTGCAATTCAATGGTCTAAAATTTTCAACAACTCTAAAAAATGTTGGATTAATGCAAAATTTTGATAGCTTAACTAAATCATTCAAACAAATGTCATTCTTGAAATCGATTGCATTATTTCAAAGAGAATCTTCAATTTATAACCTCTCATAATGTAAATCCAAGTAGCATAACATTCACACTTTTGGTAATAAGAAATTATGGGTTGACTTGGAGTAAATAACAACTCATTAGTATCATTTGAATGTACCAAACATCAGCTATAATAAGTTGTTTCATGTTTTGGGAAAAGAAAGTTGTTTCAAGTGACGCCCTTGAATGTACTCAAATTTTCATAAAGCAAAACATGTATATTATGTGCCATTACATGAAATAACACCTTTTTTTCCAAAGAAGAATATACTCCATTACTTAAAATGACATACAATACACAACTTTAGACATTACCTACTTCCATATGGACTACATCACTTAGCAAACAAAGTACATCAAAGATCATCGCAAAACTCACTCTAGCCTTCTCACCAAAGTGATCATAGTCCCCAACCCCTCATTTACAACAAAAGTATCCCAACAACTCTTTTAACATGGTAATTAACTTATAACATAGCTATACATATTACAACTCCTGGTCACTAATGGAAGCCATTGGCGGAAAAAGCCATATGGGTGCTTGGCAGTTCCATTTAGGCCATGATGATGATCTGACCACCATAGGAGAATTGCCCCATTTTAGCAGAAACTTTGACCGAGCTCTTTCTGCTTCATTCGATTCCCCCCAAATCGAGTCATACCGTCCCCGCAACCAAGATACCACCTCGAACCAGATGTTTAACAACACCTCACTGCTTGGAAGCTTTTGTTGTTGAAAAACAAACTTACAACGCCTGGTCCAAATGTGCCAGACCAATAAGCAAGCCACCATCATCAATATCTCCTCAAAAAATGCAGAGTTTGTGCCAGGTCGAAGTCCAGCACATTGAAACGCATTGCCACCCTGCACTATAAATCCATGACCATGGGGGTTTAATTCTTCCACCCAACCTTCCCCTGTTAAATTCAGCCCTTGTAAGGACCCCCATACAACTCTCCCATTCACATCGCATGTTGCCACGATCTTGGGACTTCTACCCCAAATGTTAATCGCCTCTACACAATTCCAAAAATAGTGAGGGATCGATTCCAAAGAGTGTCCACATATCTTGCAACCAACCTCCCCACCACGACACCTCAGTCAGTCCCCCACAGGTACCGCCTTATGGCTAAGAAACCACAACCAAAGCTTTATTTTTTCTGGCATATCGAATGCCCATAGTCTCTTCCAAAATGACTTCAACAAGTCATTAGATATGCCTTTATCCCTCCAACTATTGCGAGTTTGAGCAGCACCCATTGATTTGGAGCCAATGATTTGCCTTCCAAGCTTAGTATTGTACTCAAAAAACCATTCAAGTTTGTTCGTTCCCGGTTTCTGCCACCATACCTCTAGTGGATCCCACTCCAAATCACATAAGGTCTTGTTGTCAAATGTCCAAAGTTTACAATCAGTTTCCAACTTCCCAGGGTTAGGGTTTACTTGCCACTTCTTACCTTCCAGCATTGCCACCTGCACTACCAACCACTAACCATTGTCTGTCAAAGTACTTAGGTTGCCCCACAAACAATACTCATTGGATGGGCACCTGCCACGGATAATTTGTGCATCACCCTCACCTACAAACCATTAAACCACACCCCCTCTTCTTCATTCAACCTAGTTAGACCATCAACAACCTTATCTATCAACTAGGTCACCTTTTCTAGCCTGACCCTCCCTCCTCTTCATTTTGAAAACCCCCTAGTCTCTTACTGAACTAACATTGTACTCTAACATCTTCCCCCATGGCAAGTCTTTTTTCTATCTAAGCATCATACCATCTTCGCTTCTAATCCTAGGGTTCCAAAACATTAGTTGTCAGAGTTGTTGGTCCATCGTTTTTGGCTGCATTAAGGCCAACCCTTCTCTTAAACTTGACCATGCCCTCATTATGGTGCGGGCCACCCTATCCTCCATGCTAGTCGGTTCTTTTAACTTTAGGCCTGGACTAAACAACCACCACTTATTTGCCTTCCAAGGGCTATCATTCCTCGGGCACCAAAGTTTAGCTTTGTCCCTAAGAAGCAACTTCCACAATTCTGGTCCAGGTTGTAAACTTCGCACCAGGAGCTTACCAAGTAAAGCCTTACTTTGGTGAACAGGCTCCACCAACCCAAGCCCACCCTGATTTTTCACCTTGATCAAACAACTCTACGCCACTTTAGCTGACACTATCTCATGGTCTCTACCCGACCAAAGGAACCCTCTCACCATTGCCTTGATGTTTTTGATGCAAGCTTTGTCTAACATCCAACATGCCAACGAGTGCCATATGGTGGTTAGCAAAATGTGGTTTACCACAACCACTCTACCTACAAGGGAAAGCTTTATTGATGCCCATAATTGAAGCTTTTTTCTGATTTTGTCTTTCACTTGCTCAAGCTTGTGATTTTTTTGAACCTCAACTCCCACCAAAAAGCCCAGATATTTAACAGTCATTCCATTGGGGACCCATTGAAAATCAGCATTAGGGCATGAAAGCGGCCATGGGTTTGGACTTACTTAGAACCCTTTGCTTTTGTTGCAATTAATTTTCCCTCCTGATGCTTTACAAAACATCTCAATCCGTCTTTCGGCCTGCTGTAAATTAGCATCATTGCCTTGCAAATAGAGCATAATGTCATCTGCATACGTTGAGTCCAACAAATCCTTGCACGCATGCGGGACAACTAATCCCCTTATTCCTACATCTGGTCTGTTTAAAAAGAAAGAGAATGCCTCTGAAATTAATAAATAAAGATAGGGGGGCAATGGGCACCCCTGCCTGACATACCCGCATAATGGAATTGGTGGGCCCCAATGCCCTAACACCAACACCCTACTCAAGCTTCCTTTGTAAAGGGCCAACGCATGTGATCTCCATTTTGAGGGTAGTCCCAATCTCTCCATGACTTTGTCTAAAAAAAGCCATTGTACTGTGTCATATGCCTTCTCTAAATCAAGCATGAGACATGCAATACGTTGATTGGTTTTCTTTGCCAAGGCAATCGCCTCCCAAAAGGTCAACACATTATCAATTATACATATTATTTTCCATGAATCCTATTTGTCCAACATTAATTAGTGCATGCAAGTGGGGTTTGACCCTCTTGGTCATAATATTAGCAAAAATCTTATAGATTGTGTTGAGCAATGTGATCGGTCTCCATTGCCTCACATAAGTTATTATACCACGTACCTTAGGAATTAGAAATATCAGCCCCTCTTTAAAATGCTCAGGTAAGCACCCAACATCCCATGCCTCATTTAGACTAGCAACCAAGTCAACCTTAATCACCTCCCAAAAAATGACAAACAAATCTCTTGATAATCCATCGACACCTGTACAAGACGTTCTACATATACCCGCCAAAGCATTTGACACCTCCTCTTCCAAGAGTGGCCTTGACAAATTAGCTTGTGCAACCTCTAAAATTCTTTGTTGCATTCCCTCCAGTAAAAGTTCTAGTAGTGAAGGTTGTTCGGGGATACTATAACTAGATGAGAGTAGCCCACTATAGTGAGTTGTGACCGCCTCCATGATCTCTAAACCGTCCTCCGACAATGAACCATCCTCCTTAATCAACTTAGGATTATATCTATCATTTGCTCTCGGCTTTGTTTACTTAAAAAATTGTTGGTGATGTTGAACTCCAGAATAACATCTTGTTTCTAGACACAATCAACCGTTGTAGTGTTTCTTTAGCAGACTCAATACCTACTCTAGACCAATAACACTTGGGATTTCTCTGAAGCATTCTTTGGGCAGCAGCTATTGATCTTCTTAATCTCACTTCTCTTTCCTTAGACCTCACAATTATATTTTTAGTCTCTTCACGCAAATACATTGAAGTTTCAATAATCTTTTCTCGAAGTTTATCAAGTGCACCACAACCAGTTGGATTACTTTCCCATATACTCCTTATCTTCCTTCCCACCTCCGCATCCTCAAAAAGTTTATTGTTGATCCTCAGGTTGCAATCCCTTTTTTGCCTCCTCCGATTGACAGGTGTAATCTTAACCGGCATATGATCAGCGTATGCCGAACCTGCGATGATTTCAACATTGTTGCCATATCTTTCTAGGTCCGAGCTTATGTATATTCTGTCTATGTGAGACATACAAAAGCCATTTATATTGAAGTATGCCCTTGAGAAGCTTAGCAAGCTCCGAGGTTTTTTTAGTACATACCAAGCATCTTTCACTCCCATTCTACCCATCAGGGGGGGCATGCATAGGGTGGTGCAGGGGCCAAAGTTAGTTAATTTCTCTAGTTTTATACTTCACTTCTAAGAAAAGATTAATGTTTTATGACGGATGATAACTTATGCTCTCAAACAAGGTTTTATGACTTTTGATTCAATGACGAAGGTATGTTATATTACATACACACAAAAAATGATCTATTTTGTTTTTGTTTACAACATGAAGTGAGGATGGTAGCAAATGATTTATTGAATTGTTCTTACATCCAAATCCACATAAGGTGAATCTTTTATGAAGGTTTTGGATTACGGAAAGGAGACTAGTGTTTGGGTGAACTTGGATTAGAGAACTTTATTAGAAAGTGTCATTTCAGTGAGATTTTGGGTTGGGGAAGGTCTTACTCCTACTTGGTGTCCAGACGTTGGATTTCGTTGGGTACCAAAAGGCTTTCCAGTGAGATATTTAGGATGTCAAGTGGGAATTAATCTTTCCCAGAAGCTCATATTCAACCATTACTAATTTCTTTGAGGAAAAAATTAATCTTTTGGAGTTCTAAGAGTTTATCACTGGCGGGGAGGCTAGTTTTTTTAATCAAATATTACTCTCCTCAATGTGGTATATTCTGTCCTCTTGGTTATTCTCCATATCTTTGTTGTCAAAGTTACAACGGTTGATTATAAATTTCTTATGGGGTTCTACTGATTTTAAGAATGTTAGACCGAATGTAGCTTGGAAAACCATTATAGCACCGACCTCTCAAGGGGGTTTACATTTGGTAGATCCTCTTATGCAATGTAAGGCACTATTGGCAAAATTTATAGTGTGAGGTTTACTACCAAAAAATGAACCGTGGAAGATGCTCCTTCAATTAAGAATGAAAGAGGTTTTCCCGAAATATGGAGGTGAATGGACAAGGTCTCATCGATGGTGGTTTATTCCTAACTTTCATTTGCATAATATAGTATTTCAGAATGATAGGTTCTTTGCTGCGATAAAGAGAGCCTAGTGGTCACTAAAAGATAATTTGCAACAAGTTTGGCCCACTTAGATGGATGAATGGTTACATCAACCCTTGGTTTGGAATCCTTTATTTCTAGGTGAGGAAGGATCTATGTTGGGGAGGAGAGTGAGATTAAATTGGGCTCAAGTGGATTCATCTTTTGCCTCGTCTCTTAGTAAGTGGCAACATTTTGTTCACAATCCTACTAATATTATGCAACAAGAATATTATGCAACTAGCTGCTACCCTTGATGGATAACATACATTCTAATTGTCATAAGTGGGTGGGATTATTTTCAAATTTTACTTGGAGTCTGTGGCCTTAGAGATAAGGATTCTTTCTTGAGTTATGATGTTTTACAAGATGGGCGATTAGTGTTGATCCCCCTAGAAGATGAATGTCTCGTTGAGGCTACAGTAAAACCCATTAGAATTCTAGCCAAGGTAGATAAGGTTTGGATCCTAGACCCTGATCCTAATGTTGTTCATCCATGGTGGGATCTATGGAGAGTGGGCAAAAAACCATTATGTGAATTGGAATGGGATCCAGGGGAATGGAAGTGGTTACCTACATCATATTTTGGGGAGTATGTTAGGCCGAAGCCGTTTTTTCAATATTCGGTTCGATTGGGACCCGATTGGGAAGGGAGATGTTACGACATAGGATACCTCATTGACCAACAACAGGTACAACATGGTTGAGTTATAATGTTGATTCTACTCATATGACAACATTTTGGAAATGGCTATGGGCTATGCAAATTCCAAAGAAGATTATTTTATTTAGATGGTTGATTATTCATTATGCGGTTCCTGTTAGGGTTTGGATGCATTGTAAGGATGCAGATAAAATGTGTGATTTTTGTGGATTAGAGAGGGAGTCTCTTCATCACCTATTATGGTCATGTATGACGACTAAATTGGTTTGGAAAAGGATATTACGTTTATTGCCTGAAGTATATGGCTCTAGAGTATATAAATGGGGAGCGATGATGTGGGATGTTATTAAGGGTAAGGTACAAGATTATGAACAAGAAAAGGTTACCTTTGCATTACATACAAGAGGTCGATATGTTGAGGAAGTGTTACCGTGTACGCATAGTAATTCAACACAAAATGGGGTGGTTTGGGAGACTATTAGTTCCATAACATATTGGGTTTTGTGGACTAATAGATGTCGAAGGATATTTCAGCAAATTCAATGGAATGTTGTGGATGTAGTCAAGGAGATTTGGTTGACCTTGGTGCATACACTAAAAGGAGAGTATGACACTATCAAGGGTGATTCAGATGTAGTCCTTCGAAAGAAAGAGGTTTTTAAGAAGACATGGGAAAGGATGAATGTATTTTACATGGTTAATTCTTGTATACGTTGGAGGTATCAGCCACCTCTCTGGGTATTTCCTCCACCGATATGAGACATGGGGATATGTTAACTGTTATTTGTACTGTCTTAGGAGTTATTTATGTCAATGGCAGTCTATGAGTAGTTGAAAAGAAAGAAATAATTGAGATTTTGTGCAATCTCATTCAAGACTTATTTTTTGGTTTGGTGACATCAAAAGAAATTATGGCATCATGGCATATCTGGAATTCTGCCCTTCGAGCAGTAGGAAAAGGATAAGAAGTGAAATCTGAAAACGGGATTTGGAACATGATCTTGTAATCACTAAAATCCTAAATGATATGTATGCAGAATCCCATTTCTTCTTATGAGATGGATGGAGTCATTGAAATACGTGGAGGGGGATGCTCTTATGTATGCATTCAGAAGAAGTCTGTTTCTTTTTATGTGATGGATGGTGTCATGAAGCATTGTTGATGTGCAGGCAACATGTGGAAGGTTATTAGATGCATATAAATTGTTTGAAGGGCTGAGATCCCTTAAAGTGGGTGTTGATCACATGGTTGTACATGACGGCATGTTCATACATGCTGGAATCATGGATCGAGGCATACAAAATTACCTCTATACCATAATGCTTGGATTGAGTTTTACGTTGAATATGGAAAATAGAGGATGCTTGGTCATTGTAAATGTGGGGGTATATTGGATGCATGTGATGACCCAAAGGTGGTATCGGGAGATGTTGAACATGAACATGATGAGGAAAATTGATTTGGTTTGAACATATGCAAATTCATGGTATGTTTCAATTATTGAGGAAGTGTTCAATCAAGTCTATCAAAAGAATGATTCATGATTGGCGATAGTCTTACACAAGACGGGTTGGGGAAGGATAATCATCTCCTTTCCATCATTTTGTATTTTGTAGCTGATATGGTTTTTTTAAACTAATGGAAGGATATGTTTAAAAAAAAAGATAAGATAAGATAAAACAAGTGCATTTTCAGTATTTTTGAAGATTGGTACTAAAATATTATGTGTTAGGTCGAGGAAGAAACTGATCGCAAACGTTTCCTAAAGACGCTGTCGGGGTTGCTACGCCCTTGCGTGTAGAAAGGAGGAGGGACCACGGGGGTCTTGAACCGAAGAACAAGAGAGAGAGAGATAAGAGAGAGAGACCCCGATTACACAGAACCGAAGTTCCGATTGCGCAGAACCGACGATTACACAGGGACACGGCCCAACAAACAGAGAACACAAATAAACGCCGACGCAGATGGACGCAACAACGAAAGATATGTACTTATGAATGCAAGAAAATAACAGACTAAAGTACTACAACCCTCAGTGGGGCACGAAATAGATACAAACGAAAACGAACAGGGCGGCGAACAGATGCCGACCCCTGTATGTCGCGACGCACAGAAAGGGGAAACAGGTCGGAGGTGCTGCAGGACGCACTCGGGCGTTCCACGGAACAGCGCAAGCCTCCTCGAAACCTGCACAGGTACGCGATGGAGCAGAAGACAGAGAGAGCGGGAGAGAGAGAGAAGCTCCGAAATCGGTTCGGCAGCACTTCGTCCTCTCCGCGGGAGATGCCCACTTCTATTCTTCCTCTTCCTTTTATAGCCCGTCAAGAGGCCGTTTGGCATTAACTGCATACCAACCGAATCTACCCACCTAGGATCCTCGTATGTACCTACTTCGTCCTTAGGTACTTCTTGGCGCGCGTGTGTGTGTAGAGTCGTTTCCCACGCCTTGTCCTCCGATTCCTCTTGTGGGCGGTTTTCTTCACGACATCCGCCCCCACCTAACCGCGCATCCACCGGCATGCGCCAAATTAAGTTGGCACGGAGAAAACCGGCCCGCCTTTACTCTTCGCCTGCCGGCCCTTCCTCGGCCTCAGGTCGGTCGTCGCTGCTGTCCAGGAGAATCGGGTCGGGTTCGTCGTCGTGCCGCTTCTTGAAAGCTTTGATCCTCTTCCCGGCCACGGGTATCGCTATTCTCGTACCGTCGAGTTCCGCCAGATGATACGTCCCGTTGTCGTTGGCGCTCTGTACCGTGTACGGCCCGAACCATCTCCGTGCGAACTTCCTTGTTGCTCGGTGCTGGTTGTCGAGGCTGCTGTCGTAGACGAGCACCCAGTCACCTTCGTCGATTCTCTTCGGTCGTAGCCGGTGCGTTCGGTCGAACCGGGCTTTGTTCTTTGTCCTCGCCACCCGGAGCTTTTCCGTAGCCAGTGCCACGTCCTCCGGTCTTCGCTCGAGCTGTCGTATACGTGCGGCCAACAACTCCTCCCGGCTCATCTCGTCCCTCCAATCGACCGTTGCCCACGAGGAGATCGTCCGTTCAATCGGCATGGTCGGCTTCTGGCCGAACATGAGCTCCGTCGGCATGTACCCGGTTACCGAACTGTGCGTGGTCCGGTCTGCCCACAAGGCATAAGGTAGAAGTCGCGGCCAGTTGCCGACTTGGCCTCCGCATGCCCGAATCAACGCCTTGACGATCGGTCCGTGTCCGCGCTCCACCTTCCCATTCGCCTCCGGATTGTACGCAGTGGTGAGCGAGAGCTTGACTCCAAGCCGGTCGAACAGCTCCGCGGCCTCTTCGGCGTCCAACTCCCCTCGGTCAGCCACGATCTTCCCGACGCACCCGTACCGGCATATCACGTCCTCGACTAGGAACCGACACACGGCCGCGGTCGTCTTGTTCTGAAGGGCCCGGCCTTCCACCTGGTTCGTCAGGTCTTCCCGCGCTAGGACCAGATACCGCATCTGTCCTACCCCCATCGGCATCGTCACCAGATCTACCATCCATTTGAAGTGGATAGTCGGAGGGTACGTAGGGTGAAGCCCGTCCCGGTGTCGGACTATCGAGTGCATCTGACAACTCTCGCAAGTTGACACGAACCGATGCACGTCCCGGTACAATCCCGGCCACCAGTACTTTCCCTTCAGCTTCTCAAACGTCGCCCACGTTCCACGGTGTCCAGCCCAAGGGCTGTCGTGGTAGGCCGCCAGTAGCTCCTCCTGTACTTCCTTCATCGCCACCACTCGGAGCGGGACGCCGTCCCTCTTCTTCGGGTGCTTCCATAGATGCCCATCTCGGAGAAAGAATCGATACGCTTTCTTCCGGATCCGGTTGGCCTCGTCCTTCGTCCATGACGCATCGGGCGTCATTGTCTTCAAAAACCCGCCGATCTGCAGCCACTCCCCGTCGTACTTGCTCGCGTCGAACTCGTTAAGCGCCGGAGTGCTCATCCCGTCGGTCGTTATGTATGCCGCCTCGAAGAAATCCACGCCGACTTCTTCGTCTTCCGAAACCATGCCGCCCTCGTCGTCGAACCTCGCCCTCGAAAGCATGTCGGCCATGGCGTTGTCTTTCCCGGAAATGTGTCGTATTTCCGGGTCCAGGGACTTGATGTACGCTATCCACCTGAGCATCGCCAGGTCCGGAGTCGCGCATCCGGAAACCATACCGAGAATCGGCAGGCAATCCGTCTCGATGATCACTTCCGTCCCTATCAGGTAGTCTTTGTCGGCCTTAACCGCCGAAACAATACCCCAGAGTTCGCGTTTAACCTGGGCGTATCCTCGCTGCCGTTCACTGAGGACTTTCGCGCCGAATCGGATCGGAAACCGATTGCCGTCCTCGTCTTCCTGGTTCACGACCCATCCGATCCCGGTCGGACTGGTATCCACCGTTATGAATACCGGGGTACCCTTCCCGTAAACCGCCTTCCGGATTGCCGGTGCCGCTGCAAGGGCCTCTTTCAGCTTCCGGACCGATTCCGCGTGCTTGTCTAGCCATTCGAACCTTCGCCCCTTTTTCAGCAACCCGTACAGTGGCTCCGCGACGTGTGCGTAATGCGGGATCCACATGTGGTAGAACGCGCATGCCCCCAGGAATCTCCGTACTTCCGTGACCGAGCTGCAGTCGGGCTTCATCGCGGAGATGGCTTCTACCTTTGCCGGAGACGGTTTCCGGCCATATGGTCCGCACAGGTGTCCGACCACCATGATTTCTGACTGCCCGAAGGCCGACTTCTCCCCGGAGAAGGTGAGTCTCGCATCCTCTAGCCTTTGCAGCACCTTCTCGCAGTCGTCGATGTGCGTCGCCACGAATCGCCGGCATCCGTCCGGCCCGATCGTCTCGTCCTTTTCTTCCACTGGGCATCCCTTGATCGGGATGTCGTCCAGAAACGGCATGGTGATGTCCGGGATACAGTCCCTCAGAACCTTGTTCATCGCATTCACCATGTGGGCCACCGAGTTGGTCCCTCCTTGCGGCAGTGTACACATCCGAACTAGGCCGAGGGGAGTTCGCATCGTCGTAATGTCTCTGCTCTCCACGGCCAGCTGGAACTGGTCGTACCCTGAGTATAGATCCCCGACCGAATAAATTGACCTTCCGGCGAAGGCCTCCGCGAACTCGTCTATGGTCGGTCCGATTCCTGCGTTCCGAATGGTCACTCGATTGACCGGCTGCAGGTCCTGGATGAAGCGCAGCGAACCGTTTTTCTTCGGTACGGTAAACCATCGATTCGAATATGGGGCGCTCGACGGCTCGAGAATTCCCATATCAACTTTCTGCCTCAGCAGCTCCATCAACTTCGGGATGTGAGCTCTCGGAACCGGGATTGGCTTGAGATTCCATGGTACATGCGGTACCGTGAATATCACCATCGGCTCCACGATCGTCGGGTCAACGCACCCGATTTCCTCCGGCGAGAATGCGAAGGCTTTCCCGTGCCTTCCGAGCATTCTCCGAAACCGGTCTTCCTCCGCCGGCAGTAGGAACCCGCCCCCACCGATTTTGAGCTCTCGGAGCGTCTCGTCAGTGAAGGTGTGCCCTATGCAGGCCGGATCTCGTAGACTAGGGTCTGATGCAACCCCTTTGATTCTCGACGCGCTGTCCTCCGGTAAGGGTGCCGCTACTGGCCTTACCTTCCGGTCCACAGTCTTGTACTTGGTGTTCACGTGGGCCGTCCGAACTGACTCGAGCCCTCGACCGAAGTCCGCGATGACTTCGTACATCTCCTCGGAACACACCGGTATCGTCCGGTCTCCGTTAAGGCCTTCTTCGACTACCTTTCCCAGCATTCCCAAGGTGTCGTCGAGTGAGACCGCCTCCACGGCCCCGTTGATTTCCTCGTCCGGGCCGAGAACTCCGCACGCTCGAAGTCTCCCCTCCGCCTTTGTCTTCTCTCGGCCGCCGATGCCGACTATCGTACACGCTCCGCTGTCGGAGAACAGAAATTCCCTACCTGTGGTACAAGGTTTCTTCGGTTTTATCGTACAGGTGTGGGGTTTTCCCGGGGTGTCCGGACTGTCGCGGCCCCACGCCTTGGCAGCCCTCTCTAAAAATCCTCTCGGTTATCGGAACCGAGGGAGTCGCGGTTACGCTCGTGGTTCGGCCTAACCGTCAAAAACTGGACCGAATGGCGCCCGTCCTGGCTCTTGACCCGCGCATAGGCCGAACCATTGTCCAGCACCTTGGTCTCCATTCGCGCCGCCGTGATATACGGCTCTCCCAGTATGACCGGATGCGAAGACGTCTCCTGCACGAAGAAGTGCTGGTCAATCTCGACGTCGCCGATCTTGACTCGCACATTCGGACAGGCCCCGTGCAGTTCCTCGGTGGCGCGCGTTGCTGCCCTTATTTTCCACCCGTGCTTGGTGTTGATCGGCCATTTGCCCTTCTTATAGAAGTCCATGGACATCAAATTGATCTTCGATCCGTGGTCCACCAAAGCTATCACCGGTTCCTGGACATCGCCGATCTTCACCGGGGTTTCCGTGGTCGCTCGGGCCCAGTGCGGTCTCGAATAGTGGCTTTCCGCCCACTCGTCTCCCAGCGCCATGTCGTCTAGGTGCGTCGTCCGCACTTCCACCGGTCTTTCCGGTTCTGTCTCCGTTGACAGCCTCTTCCGTTTCACCAAGTCCACGATGGAGTCGTGGAACTCCTTCTTGGCGATTCCAAGCACCTCCCGTAGCGACAGCTCCACCTTGCTGTCGAGGATCCGTTCCTCCAGGACCTTTCGTAAGTCCGTGGTTCTTTCTATCTCCGTCCCCAGACGGTACCCGCCCTTCTGGGGTTTATCTTGCGTACCGGCCTTGCCGGCTTCGTCCCGTCGTGGCCCGGACCGGGTCTCGTATCGTTGTGAGGGCCCGGTCGTCCCGGGTTTTCCCACCCGCTTCTCTTCTACCAGAGCCTCGTAGTTCCGGCAAGCGGCTTCCACGAAGCCCGTCCTTTCCTCGACCGGGTCGCTCCACCCGGTCATCTCCCGTACCCGTTTCTCCGCACGGTCCGATTCCTCCCTTTTAAGCCCTGCACCGGCAAGGCCTTCCAGCATCGTCGGCCAGAATCCGGCTTTGCTTTCCTTTCGGGCCTCGCCGCCCCCGACTCGAATGCCGGCCGACGCCGAGTAGTGGACGGTTTCCGCGTGTCGGGCCGCCGCCTCTTCCATCAACCTTTTCATACCACCTTTTCCGTCGTTTCGGCTCAGGGCCCTTCGGGTGTCGCTGGCATGCACCCGTCCTTCCCACAGGTACACCACCCGGTCCCTCAGCGCCTCCGCGAAGTCGCCGCAGTCCTTCCGAACGTGGCCGACTTCATCGCACCACATGCACCTGTTTCCTGCCGCCGGCCGTCGGTCACGAGCCGGTTCGCCTCCTTCCCTTCGGGCCTGCGCGATTTGGAGGTCCTTTATCGCCTTCGTCAATTCCTCCAGCGCCGCTCCTCCGGTTGAGCCTCTGACTACGCCGGTCGAAGCCGAACCGGTTTCCAACCACTCCCGGGTCTCTTCCTTGCGCACCTGTGGCGCTGGTTCGAGCTTCCTTGCTGCGACCGAGCCCGACCCGGTCGCCCCGTTATCCGCCCATTCTCGCCGTTTGTCGAAACGGCCACAGACCTTCCTGACAGCCGCCCAGTCGGTAGTGAGCCCGTCTTCGGTTTCCAGCAAGAGGCCCACTTGCTCCCGATCCCGCTCGTCGACCGACTTGACAAACAGCAAGACCCGGCTCGTGTCCAGGATGGTTCGGTCGAGCGCCGAAAGGCGCGCAAAGTTTTCCTCGAACTCCCGGAGGAGTGCCGACGCGTTTCTTCCCTTCCCCGGGGACTCCACCCATTCCATGAACCTTCGCTTCGAAAGCCGGAGCGCGTCGTCCAGCCCGTATTTCTCTAGGAGCCGACCTTCGAACTCCTCCCAGGTACGGCTCTCCGCCCGCACCTCGAGCACCTCCGCATGGATGCTCGGCATTGCCACTCGGGGAAAACCGGCAAGACGCCTTTCTTCCGGAATGTCCCGCATCAACATTTCTGCACCGTAGGACGCCAGATACTTCGTGGCATCCCTCCCATCGAACCGGCCGATCGTGCCGACGACCGCCTCAATAGCTCTGTCGAGGGCACCGGTACCCTCGCGCGCGTTTACGATCCGATCCACGGCCGAAGCCATGGCCTCTGCGAGATCCGACCCCCTCATCTTCTGCTCTTCTGCCGCCTCGTTCACGTCGGGTTCACCAAGATGTCGGGGTTGCTACGCCCTTGCGTGTAGAAAGGAGGAGGGACCACGGGGGTCTTGAACCGAAGAACAAGAGAGAGAGAGATAAGAGAGAGAGACCCCGATTACACAGAACCGAAGTTCCGATTGCGCAGAACCGACGATTACACAGGGACACGGCCCAACAAACAGAGAACACAAATAAACGCCGACGCAGATGGACGCAACAACGAAAGATATGTACTTATGAATGCAAGAAAATAACAGACTAAAGTACTACAACCCTCAGTGGGGCACGAAATAGATACAAACGAAAACGAACAGGGCGGCGAACAGATGCCGACCCCTGTATATCGCGACGCACAGAAAGGGGAAACAGGTCGGAGGTGCTGCAGGACGCACTCGGGCGTTCCACGGAACAGCGCAAGCCTCCTCGAAACCTGCACAGGTACACGATGGAGCAGAAGACAGAGAGAGCGGGAGAGAGAGAGAAGCTCCGAAATCGGTTCGGCAGCACTTCGTCCTCTCCGCGGGAGATGCCCACTTCTATTCTTCCTCTTCCTTTTATAGCCCGTCAAGAGGCCGTTTGGCATTAACTGCATACCAACCGAATCTACCCACCTAGGATCCTCGTATGTACCTACTTCGTCCTTAGGTACTTCTTGGCGCGCGTGTGTGTGTAGAGTCGTTTCCCACGCCTTGTCCTCCGATTCCTCTTGTGGGCGGTTTTCTTCACGACAACGCAGTGCAATCTCTCCACAACAACTCAAGCAAGTTTGGAAATGGTCAGTAGAAAATCTGTTTGTTTTATATGGTTTTTGATTCATAGAGTTATACCGTTAATGAATGGCGAAAAGGAGTGAATGTAGAAAGTATGTGTCATTTTTAATGCATTCAGTGGAGACTGCAAAGCAATATTTGTGGAGTTGTGTTTTTGTGATGGATATCTAGAAAATAATCTTAAAAACAAATAGATCCTCAAACTGTGTATACGTGGGGGCCAATAGTATGGGCAATTGTACAAGGGCAACCAACGTTATATGAACATGAGGAGTTGCATACTTTGTCTCTAAGACATGGTCTAATGAAATAAACTATTATACCCCTAAATCCTCAAATGGCAATTGGTAAAGCTAAAATATGGTGATTGGTAAGTAGTCTTATGATTTGGATAACATATAGGGTGACACTCAACGGCAACAACTATAATGTTTGGAGCTTCATGCCATATGGATCAAAGGTGTATTTTATAGGTGGTTTTTGAGAAGGTGGAGTGGTTTTACTCTACACCAAAGTATTATCCTTCTACCACACTCACTTTTGACCGTTCACCAAATGTGATTACCCTTGAAAAGTTGTATCCACTTTATAGGCGTTATAGGTTATTGTAATACTTTGTTCCTTTCTCCTTTATAGAATCTACTTTGTTTTAGATTTTAAATCCCATATTTATTTATTTTACTTGTAGCTCATAACATGCTTGTTCTAAATCATGATTCATGTTTGGGTTTCACATAGAAAACTCTTAGTAGGTATTGTAAAGCATATAAAAAAGAGAATAATTGGTTATGTTCCTTTTTTGTGTAAAAAATAGTAAATATCTTGTCCTTGTATTATATCCTGAACCATGTTATCTCATATAAATTTATAGAAGTAATTATAGTTCTATGGAAACCATTTGACAAATTTATTTTTTTCCAACAATGGTTTATATTATGTCTAAAGTGATTTAAATGATACATGAACACTTCCATAAGTACAATACAACATGTTTTTCTAGCAATCCTTTGTCCATGATCTCCTCATGAACTTCCTTTCCCTTATCAATTGCTTGTACATGGCCACGTGCCTCATGTGGGTGACAGAAATACCCAGAGAGGTGGTTGTACCTTCAATGTATACAACCATTAAACATGAAGAAGAAATTCAGCCTTTCCCATCTCTTCTTAAAAACCTCTTGCTTTTGAAATACTACTTTTGAATCCCCCTTGATAGCATCGTATTCTCCTTTTAGTGTATGCACCAAAATCAACCAAATCTCCTTGACTACATCCACAACATTCCATTGAATTTCCTGAAATATCTTTCGACATCTACTAGTCCACAAAACCCATACAACTATTGGGCTAATTGTCTCCCAAACCACACCATCCTATACTGAATTAATAAACACACCTGACGACATTTCCTCAACATATTGACCTCTTGTATACAATGCAAAGTTAACCTTTTCTTTTTCATAATAATGTAGTTCACCCTTAATATCTACCCACATCACTATCCCTCATTTATATATGTACTCTAAAGCCATATACATACCTCATGCAAGAGACCATTTAAAAATTAAGAAACATGTTTCAAAATAGATCAATCTATGAGATTTACTATGGTCTATCATACTCTATACTTCACTTTATATAAGAAAGGAATCTCATTGTAACTTAGTAAATCAAATTGTCATACTTAAATAACAACATTTAGATCATAACATCAAAATTTTAAGACGCACATGATGTAATTGCTTGTAAAACGTTTTATTTGCACCATTACCATGTAAATATTATATTTCTTTTGTCACAATCACATTTCAACATAGACCAAATTCATTTATATATAGACACACTCGTGTATAATTTATGTTGGGAATTTCCACCTTAGTTAATTTGTTATTTTCACAATTTCTATCCACTTTGTACTAGGTTTCAAATGTCATGGTTTTCTCTTTTTCTTTTCTTTTAGATGTAAAGTAGTGACAATGATAAAAGGACACAATTGATATGTGGCATATTAGTAGTACATACTACAAACAAAAAGGATTTGGCATGAACTGCTTGCTAGTCAAGTGTTTGGTTTGTAGTTGGCTATATAAGAGCCTAATTATTATCCTTTTTTATTGCCTGAGCATAGACTATTGTGATTTATGAATCTAGTAAGATTAATTTGAAGTCAGGGCACACATTTTAATTCATCTCATGCCAAAGGTTTAGTACGTGTTAAGTTCAAATTCAAATGTTTATAATTGCATATTAATTATTTGTCATCATTGTTCTCCACTTTGAGAGATTTGGCAACAATATGTTGTTCTTAGCAAACCCTCCATCTGCCCGAAACTAGAGAGTGGTATGGTTTAGTACCTATGCTATGATCGTTGCTCTTATTGTAGAGCTTTAATCGTAATCTCTACCCTAATGTAAATTGTGAAATCCTTTTGTAAATTAGTTATAAAAAGTAGCTTTCGTGCCTCTTTAGCTCGACTTCTTTAATCTTTAATTTTCTTGACTTTTGTATGCTTAGTTACAACTCTCTCTCCCAGAATTGATTATTATTTGGTTAGGTGCTTGACATGATGAAATGGTTTAAGAAATGAGAGTAAAAAATCTATTGGAGCCCTCAGGTGATGTTGTGAATCAGAGGATAGAAGTGGTATCAAGAATGAAGTAGCACAATGCTAAAATTTGAAAATTGGAATATTATATTGCAAATATTAACCCCGATATTGGCCCCAACACAAGGGGGAAAATGTCATATTATAATATGTATCCAATCACATCTCACTACCCCCACGAGCATTGGCTCTCGGAGAGTCTTAACACTTCTTTGTACTTGCTCACACAAATTAGGTGTTGAGGTAGCATCATGGCATCATCACACAAACATGAAGATATGCAATGAAAACCTATCGGAGAATCAATATCACTTACTCATCGCATGCTCTACGTATAAGGTAATCCATGAGAAATATGATGACTTTGTTAGATGGACATGATAATGTGAATGCCATACTCAAAATTTCCCCAATAAGAGTGAACACATATGTAAGTGCATTATTTTCACATTGAGAGATTTTACCATAAAGTAATAACTAACCACAAAAATTACTTTTAGCTTGCTTACAAAAAGGCTTTCACCTTGGGATGGCCATTTTGACTTAAAGCTCTAAAGACAATGAATTTCGTGGAACAAATTAGTTCAACAATAGAAGCCATGCGGCTAAGCATGGGGTGAAAGCTCTATGATAGAGTAGATGAGTTCATCTCCTATAACATCATATAACATTGGTGGAGAGTTGTTAAGTATTTGTTCTACATAGCACAACCCATGAAGACATTGGCACTAATGTGGGCATTAAACTAAACCATTGCCCCAAATACCTCAAGAACTCAAAAATAATTTGGAAATGAGGCATCGGTTCATTGTTCTCCATATGTGCAAAAACCCAACCGAAGGAATATATGCTTACTCCAATTAGAGACATCCACACTAAATTGATACACCTCTAAATCGATGCCTACTATGTTCCAATTCCACCAAACAAAAGAAACATGATCCTTTAGTAATGTTTCTTTTTTTTAATGCATCCCCCAATGGTAAAGCTCCAACCATAACTCTCCAAATATATACCTTAGCTCATAGCATCAATCGAGAACACCAACTTGCCTTGATCACATGAAACCACCAAGTAATGGGCTTACAAAAACCCCACATCTTTATAACACTTTCTTCCAACCACTTATGTTTGTCAATTAACTTGTAATAAGCAACACTTATTGAAATCATAGTCAATCTCTTATTTCCAACAAACATCCAATCAAGTTCTTGAGATCCCCCATCTAAATCAGGATTTGGCTCATACGAAGACATTATTTCTTGCAACTTATCCCAGTATAAAGGTATAATCTCTTAGAATACGAAATGTTGATCTCGAAAGGCCATTAATCTTCTTTGTGACACCAACATAGCATCCTTGACCGTTACCAAACCCAATGTAGCCATCCGATTAAATTGATTTTCCCTATACATACCCCCCCCCCCCCCTCTCTCTCTACTCACTCACGCACGCACACACGCGAAGGGGTCTTTCTCCCTACTAGAGAGAGAGAGAGAGAGAGAGAGAGAGAGAGAGAGAGGGTATAGGGAAAATCTAGTGAGAAAAGCCGAAAACATTCAGTCAGGTGTCCATCATATGCCCCACCACTACAGATCCTCTTTCTTCCCTTTCTCCCTTTCCTTTGCAGACCTATCAGATTTTAACCCCAAATAGCATGCAAATCCTGCATAATTCTCTGACCTTGTTAATGAGTCACCATAGATTCTGGTTATACGCTGATCCAACTACCCATTGGGTTCTTGTGACATCTCAAGAAGAGAATGAAGCGTTTGACCAGGGTTTGCTGAGACAGATCTAGGAGCTGCGAAAAATCTATAGAAATCTATATAAATATATATTTGTATATGTTTACATTTGCCTTCAATTTCATCAGGTATCTCTCTCTGTGTTTTCGGGTTTTCTGTTTTCATTAATATCCCTCGATTCTGTGTATTTAGTATGTATGTGTTTTCATATGGATTTCATTGGTCAATTCGTCACAAAATTCATCGAGAATACAGACAAGATAGAACAGCTTCTCATGGAAGTGGAATAAATATACGATTTTCAAGATGATAAAGCTTGTTTTTTTAGGGCTAGTACATAGTACATCTATCTCATACGTTATGCTCACACACATAAATAGATCATATGAAGGTTAAATTAAGGAGGTATGGTCTCATCATACATCTTAAAAATAGATTTATACCAATATATTATTATCATGCACATAACTACCATAATTTAATAGTTAATTAAGTTTAGAGTAAGCTTATTAGCTTTTTTTGTGGGTCTGGATGACCATATTTTGAACATAGACCTAGGATTTGTGCATTTCCTCATGAGTTTGTACATAATCACAACATTATTAAGGTTAAATTAGCTAATAGTTAACATTTATATACCCAGAAAATCGGCCTGGACATAGACCTAGGATTTATCCCAATATGCTCTGAAGATGCACATAATTACATGGTAAGGATTTCACTAAGACTGGAATAAACGTATTAGCTATTGGACTGTCAATGGTGGACACAATCTTGGTCCAAATGGATATGATCTGGACATAGAACTACAGTGCATACTCCACATAGCTACATTATTGAGGGTTAATCAAGGCAAGAATATGCTCATTAGATATTGGATGGACTTTGCCTTGTCATAGTGTGGGCATGACTATGATTTGGTTTGGCTGGGCATTGCCTGGGCCGGATGGAGACAGTCTTTTTAGGGGTTAATAAAAGCTAGAATAGATCCATTAAGTATTGGAATGCCTTTTCCTAGCCACAATTTGAATCTACATAGGGCTTATCTGTTTATAAAGGCTACACATTCGTGTGTGCTATTCTTGTCCCTATTCTATTTACGTTGTCTCTCAAATTTATCAATTGCCTCCACATTAATGGTAGTGTTCATTTTGATCATCCATTATGTGCATATAGCACTAGTCGCACATGTGGTGTAATCTGTAGGAATGAGCATTAATTTTCCCACTCAACCAGAGGCTTATGTAGCATATCCAAACCAGAAATAGAGAATCTACCATTCTTTTCAATCCTTGAGTATCATCATTTTATTAGCTTAGTGGCACTCATACCACATGGTTTACCTTAGGACAGAAACCCCATCTCGTTATCCATCTAAGTAGGTGTGCCCCAATAAATTTGATTTGATTGCATTGTGTTAAAAATAGGCAGTAACAACTAAACTTTCAATATATGGTTAGGAATTAAATTAAGGGTAGAGATAAGCCTGTCAATCGGATGCTTGCAATTCTCAAAATGAAATCTCGTACACCTTGCTTAGTTTTTTTTGCATTGCTTTTCTTTTGCAGTTGGTCAACAACTTCCATGGAAATTAAAAGAAGACTTTAAGCATATCGATGTCTGGTTCAAGTACTGAAAATATGGACAACTTTGGTGCTCAAACAATGGAACGACATCAGATTATGATGAATAATGAAGTCATGAAACATATTACAATAATGAATAGAACTTCTGTGAGAGAGATCATGTTGGAACATGAGAAGACATTTAAAGAGCAGGTTAGCTTGAAGGTTATAGCTGTCCATTGTCTTTTGATACTAATCTCTTTGTGCAATTGCAAAAATAGGCATGAAACAGACCAAATCACATTGGGACAAATGGTGTGATATGTCTTATGAGCACATCTATTTTGCTTTATGCTGGATTAACAATCCCTCTACCATCCAGACACATTCTAAAAAAAATGGACACAACTTTCTCTTGAGCAGGAAATCCAGATACTCACTTGAAACACACGCAAGAGATAGGGTATAGAAGACAGAATTTATGCTAGACAGTCTTTACACAGTAAAACTAGAGTTTCAATATGTCATGTCATTTTAACAAATTCATGCAAGAAGGCTACCAAATATTGTAACTCTGTGAAATGTTACGTCTTAACCATTATATTCAAGGATTTGACAACGGGTATATCAAGCGTTGAAAACCAGGGCAAAGATTTGAGTGCCACTCTGGGTTGGTATGCTTATGCAAGCAGTGATAGAAAGAACAATTGATGTGTATGCACATTTTGGCTAAGGTTGTGCGTTTATAGACATATGATAACTATATACACGTCCTTTGGACTTCTGATCCATCATGTAATGTAGCAAGTAAAAGGGATAGCCCTGATTGGGCTATATTCGAATTCCCTCCCATCCATGATCTATGTATGTTTCTAAATCTATCTGTATTTCTATATATGTACCTGTTCTTTAGAGAGAGGGATGCTCATCTCCATTGCCCTAGAATGGCACTTATAATAGAGGATTCCTTGAGAGAGAGAGAGAGAGAGAGAGAGAGAGAGAGAGAGAGAGAGAGAGAGAGATCTATTTAACAGGTGCATGACCTTCATAAGCTATATGAAGTCCAGAAATCATTAATGCACAAAGCAAAGGATGGAGAAAAATCAACATTTTACTTTGGGGTTTCTCAATCAACTCCCCATAGTATGCAGAGTCTGCCTGAGCACCATGAAAATTTAAAGCAAAAAATGAACTTTTGGGAGTCAAAACCTACACCAAAAGTAGTAGTTACTGAATCACTAAAACCTATCAAGTTGAGACCATTTTCGGACTTGGAAAACACAACAAAAGGCACAGATGATTCCTTGAAGCAGCAAGGAGGTGAAGGAATTGCTGCGAAAGTAGACTTGAAGAACACAAACAGCTCATCAAGGAAAAAGGTGATAGACCTTGAACAGCTACCTGAAGATGACACTGATGATGAAACAGACAAACCAGAGAATGTAGTTCTACAGCCAAGAGAGTCTGTTTCCCCAAGATCTTGTCAAGAAAACCTCAAACACTATTCAAGCTCCAACTATGGTAACTCACTTGCAGGGGGAAAGAATGTTTCTGCAAAAGATGATTCATATTCTAGCTGTATAGCTTCTTTACCCTCACCAAAATCATCACAAGAATCCAAGTTTCTGCTGAATTCAGCTGAAAATCTTCATGAGCTTGATGGTAAACACCTTGCTTTTGGAGGTACAAATGTGCAGCCTGTACCTGGAGTTGGCAAGTCAACATCATTGCAAAATGAATCTCATGTGGATTTGGTGTGCCGAGCAATTGGGAATGACACACACTGGTTTTATCAGGTCATTTTTCCTCTCCATAAGATTGCTCAAATATAGCTCTTTTTCTACGCATATTGTGATATGTTAAACCAAAACATTGCTGCTTGCTGAATGTTTGGCACCAGGGATCCGATGGTAGTACAAAATTGTTGAGTTCTGATTTTTCACTTCAGAAACAAGAGAAGTTGGCGCCGTCTCATGTTATATCTGAAGGGTTTCTCGAGGATTACCATCAACAAAATGGTTTCCATCAGGGTCTTCAAAATCTTGTATTGGGACAGCCAGGCACAAGACAGTTACGTACAGAAGCTACCTCAAATTCTGTTGGAAACTGGATAAAACCATCGGCAGGTTTAGTTGGGCAATTAGCTAATTCACTAGAAACACCAAAGAAACCATTATTATCTTTCACATCAGAAACTTGTTTACCAGGAAGCCAATTTTCTGGTCTAGTCCCTGCTGGGGAGTCAAAAGGAAAACATAAAGAGCCGGAAAGGAATATTTGGTATCAGGAGAATTCGGTTATGCAATTTCAGCATTACCAGCCACAATCCATGTTTGGACAACCTTTTACAAATGTAAACCAGACATCATGGTTGCAACCATCACAAAATAATACACATGGAGGGTTATATCTACAGGGGATCTATGGCGCTCACGCTAGTGATGCATCACAAATTGGACTCCAGGTGGGTGGTTTACCGATTAGTCAAAACGAAGGAAAAGGTCCTTGGAACATGTCAGGCATTGGAAATTATTATCCTAGCTCTACACAAATAATTCAAAAGTTCCCTTCCAAGAAGCCTTCAAAGCTTATATTGAAGGACGAGGCTGATGGGATTGATTTGAAGTTAGTTTCACCTGATGGCCAGCTGAAGGAAAAGGCTTGTCAAAGAAAGCCATCTGACTGCTCCAAGAAGGATTCCACTCAGGATCTGCCAAATTGTCAAGAGAAGAAACGTTGCATCCAGAGAGAAGAAGTAAAGGGGAAAGAATTGATACATGAAGAAGAGGCTGATATTGTAGCATTAGCAGCATCTTTGCAACCAAATGTTTTGGCAGCGCATATGGCGCCAGCATCACATATCCAGAAAGATCTGATATCAAAAAATATGAAGGAAGATCTCTCTTTAAAAATTACCAAGGAAGAAGTAAATTCTCTCATTGTAGGCCATACTTCGGATTCTTCTTCCTGTGCAGCACAACATGGTGCAAGCACAGAAGAAGACTTATCAGCCAATGAACACAATCCTGCTGGTTTGCTTGCTGAAACAAATAAATCTGAGTCTCAACATGTCAACCAAACAAAGATGGACGTTCTTCGGGAAGATGAGATAGAGAAAAATGAGCAATCCACATGCCACAAGGAAGGAAACATTGCTTGTGTTACAAGTGGAACACTTCAACTGGTCAATGAAGACAATCAAGGCCTTCCGCTATCGGGTCAAGGAAGCAATCTGATACCAATCAAGGAGGATATGCACAAAGGAAGCATGACAGTTAACAACAAGTCTCACAGCTATAGTGAACAAGTTCCAAGCACAAGTTTAGAAGGGACAGAAGGTGTGCTAGATATGGCTCCTATGTCGAAGGGAAGGGTTGAAGTTTGTGGAGGTTGTCCACGCAATCTTGTTGATAATGTACACCCAAATCTACATTTGAAAAGCTGTGAAGGGAAGGATCATGTGGCAAATTTGGTGCAGATGAGGGATGTGCTTGAGGTGAAACAATGTGGAGAAAGCTTGCAGCCCAAAAGTAAGGTTCACGATAGACATGAGTTGAGATGCCAAAATGGGGAAAACATCATTGTCTTCCTCTGATGTAGTCTATTAGTTTTGCATTTGTTTTTTTTCTTTATGATTTGGTATTACTTAAAAAGACAATACAGAGAAGATCCACACCCAGGCACCCCTAGGGTACCCTAAAATGGGAAAAACATTAATCTCTTATTCAGATGTAGGGTGATAATTTTGATTCTTTTTGTCGCAAAATATTTAGTGTGTATTTTTATTACTTACTAAAGAAATCCAAACCTAGGGACCCCAAAGGTTTTACCATTTCTTCCTGATACAAGGCTTAAAAGATCCAGTGACTCAAAGTTCAAGAAGTTAAACAAGAGTCAGCGTATTATGGGATCTAATAGTAACTGATTGACTGTACAAATATCTTCAAGATACTTCTCTTAAAACGTGCTGCTAATTTCTATTATTCTCAAAGACCACATATCAAAGCTGTGGACATCCAAGTCCAAAAGTGGAAACTTAAGCCTATAATAGGAGTTAATACCAACCAATTGTACTATAACAGAATGTAATACTACCTTCAAGACTTTTCTCCACCTCATCAACTTTCTTGTTTCCTTTTTCATTTCAGGTGATTGTATTATACCAAGTGCTCTTCTTAGTGGAAGTTGTAGGAAGGATGAAAATGCCCAAGCAAAAGTCAGTCAAGCTTCAGATTTGAGCTCATGCAGTCAGCTGACAATGCACACAGCAGTCTCTATGCAGTCCACAAGCACGGAAACACCTTGCATTATCAAACAAGATCAAGAATGCCCCTCTAGAGAACTAGAAAGCCAGGTGAACGACACTTCTAGCGTAAGCTCTCATAAGAGGAAATCAATTGCTATTACAGCATCTGATGATTACGAAAATCTTCCCATTCTTCCTTTTGTAAAGCCCATGGTTATTGAGAGCAAGGAAGAGGTTTCCATAGATGAATGGAGCGATAATCTACCACATATTTCTGATAGTGATAGCCTTGCTGCTGCAATATTACTGAGCTTTGCACCTAAGGAGAAGACTGTGGAGAGCTCGAATACATATCGGGAAGATGATGTAAATAGAACTTTTAGCAATACAGAGAATGGGGCGAGTAGCTGCTCTAGGCATGCTATAGTGGGGGGACCCAAAGTGTTAAGTCTAAGTAAAGATATTGAGTCTTTGGAGTGCAGAAGCTCCAGGGAAAAGTTGTTACCGCAAATTGGTTTGAAGAAGGAAGATATAAAGAAGCTAGATGGGGTGCGGGTCACATTACAGGAGAGAAAGAGAGAGGATCATCAATCCTCCCTGGTCCTCGGTCATGACCCAAGAAGTGAGCTCAAAAGCGACCTACAAAACAATGTAAGAGGCAAGAGCCCAAAGGTAGCATCAAAGGTTGGCAGTGTGGTTGATGATGATAAAGCAGTAGAGGTTCCAACTCCCAAACAGCAGAATAAGCTTAATGGAACACCTACTACGTTTCCTCCTAAAACAAGTGATAATGATATGCATGGGCAACATTCTATAGGCCAAAAACGTAAAGACACTCATCCACCCACGGGTCGTCGAAGTTCTCGAGGACCGCTTTATCACAGACCATCTCAGCATTCGGAGGATAGTGATAATGGTTGCCCGAATGAACTCGAAGGTACTCATTCTAAAAGAAGAGAGAAAAATCCAAATAAAGCCGAGGCTGGAAACAAAAGCAAGGTGTGGAATGATATAAACAAGAAAGGGAGTCGACCACCGCGCACTCACAGTCAGACACTTGGAACCCTATTAAAGAAGGCTGAAAGATGAAGAAGAAGAAGAAGATATATAAAAGGCTTCAAAGAGAGATGGCATACCTTCTTTTTTGTGTGATTTCTCTTGATCAAATTTACTTGGGAAAGCAAAAAAATTGTAATTTTACTTTGCAATCAGCTCCTTATCTTATAAACAGGATATAATTAACTTTAAACAGTGTGTAATACTGTTTGTATCATGATCTAAACTGGGGTAGATTGCCATTTGTAGCAGCCAAGGACAAAGGCTGGGGTTGAACCTCAACTAGTGGCTAGAAGGGCATGAGGCTGAACCACTAGAAAAGCTGCTAGTCCTCTGAAGCTAAATATTTATTCAAATATTGTCAATTTTTTGTTGTCCTTGTGATTTGTTTTATTATTCATGCATATGGGTAGACCCCTTAAATTACTGCATATTTTTGGGCATTTTCCCAATGCCTAGTTAAAGTTGTAAAATCCTCGTTCCTCCAGCTAAATTCATTTTGTTCCTACTTGGGTTTAGCCATCTATGGCGTGGTGGTTTTTTTAAGGAAGCCAGAAATTTCTACTTTTGTCTTTGAATAATGAATGATTTCATACCTTTGTTCCTTACCTATTCTTTCTCATGTAAAGGTCTCATTCATTTATTGGTTTGCTCTTTTTCTCTAGGAATGATATCTATCATTTATTCTCTCCTTCTATAAATCATTACGGAAGCATGTTAAAGCATTGCATTGTTTATTCAGTATGATGTTATGCAACCATATGTGGCATATGCATTCGAAAGTCTCCATTGCCTCATAATGTCTTGATGCATTTATTTAATATTCCAAACCGTTGTAAATTTGGTTCATATCCTAAAGGATGCACTTATGTTTAGAAGACTTGCTCATATTTAAAATGCATCCATAGTGCACCTTTTACTTTTGATAACAGCACGTGTATAGTTTGAATAGCATAACTATTTATCCAGACGTGTTTTGGTTCGTACAATGAAGGATACATGACACTTTAACCAAACCCATCAAAAAGTCACAACAACTCATTTAGAATTTCCATAAATGTTACTTGTGCTTGTGCTTGCAATATCTATTTTTCCACATTCAACATGTGATAGGAAATATAAATCACCATCTAATAACCAATGTAGAAAAATCCAAAGGGCCAGTCTAAGTTTTTAAAGTTAATCAAGGTGAAAGGGCCAATGAAACAAACAAAAACATGACATATATTAAATGAATGTCTAATCTCTCTAGAAATACATCTAAAAGACAATAAATCACGACAAAAGGCTTGGACGTTTGATATAAAACTACTAGCTATTTTTGGGGAAAAAGTCTACTAGCTACATTTGGAAATCATAATCATGAAGCGTGTCATAGAGAAAATGTAGATTGAGAGGGTGATATTCCAATATTAACATACGTTCAAAGATTTCGTTCATGTTATGCTAATTGGGGTTTGATCGTTGTAGTAATGTATGTCATGGAAAATTCAAATCATGTTCCGGTCTTTTTGACTATGTTGGATTGTGAGTGATTGCCAAGGTTTCTGCATGTGTAGGTGTCACTATCTATGTCCTTATGTGTCTTAATAGGATCAAGAAGAGATATATTTAGATGGAGGGGGGAATAAAAAAGGACAAGCACACGATAGTACATACATATATGCATTTCATATATTTACTCGAACAATGCCGATATCTCGAGAGTGTTTTCCATAAGATTTGGTCACACAATATGCTTCTCTTAAAAGACATCAATACATCTTTCTTCCTTTCTTTCTTTCTATTATGAATCTCAATGTCTATTATGTGTAACCAAGCATAATAAAACAACAAGATCTATAGCGTTCAGGACTCGATTACTAATAATAAATCCGTAATGAAACACATTACATATTTTGAGAGGGAGAGAGTGATGTATTCTCCTTCTCCAACCAAACAAGCCTTCTTTTTTCCTCTCTCTCTCTCTCTCTCTCTCTTGGTGAAAACACACAATTATATTAATAAAATGTGTGTAAAAAACACTACTTACATTTCCTCTCTCTCTCTCTCTCTCTCTCTCTCCTCATATATCTTCTTTCTTTCTCTCTCCAAAATTGTGTGCAGAACAGCGACTATAAGAGAAGTGAAGAGAGATCAGAATAGGGGTGGATTAACACGCAGACGTCCATGTCGTGTGGGCGATCGTCTGCTCGATGGATCCCTTCGTTAAACCCTAATCCTTCCTCTACTTCTCTGCACGGAATATACCGTTCCATCGTTGAAAGGTTGAGATCTAAATCCTCACAGAGCTTCAATGCTGTCTCTGACACTTACTTCTCCATCAAGGTATCTTCCTTCCTCCTCCTCTTCTTTTTTGTGGTTGTTTGTTTCTTCTTTGTACTTCTTTCGCCATTTTGTTTTTCTCCTCGTTTTTTCTTCCATTTCTTCTTTCGCTCTTTGGTCTGTCAATGCACTCTCATCTTCTTCTTTTTCTATTTAACTTCTCTCATTTTCCTTATTCATCAAGGTCCGCTTATCTTCTTCTTTTTGTTTTTGTGTTTCTCTTTTTCTACATCGAAATGCCTTTCTTGCATTCTCCAGTCTTTCTTCCATTTCTTGTGTCTTTCATCATTTTTTTTCTTCTTCTATTGAGTTTTATTTCTCAGTTCTTTTTCATATTATTCATTTCTCCTTGTCTTTTGTGTTTTGCTACATAATGAAAGGAAAGAGTTGATTTTTGTTCGTTTATACAGGATGTGTTTGAGAGGCACAAAGTTGTCTTAACACTTGCTGCATCTTTGGCTTCGGCAGGGGCTGCTTGGACAGGTATGTAGTGAATCTTTTGAATGCAAATTTTTTGTTGTTGCATGTACTGCTAGACAATTGGCTCACATTTAATGTGAAAAATGAAAGAAATAAAATATTGACATGATATGCATCTTCCTCCACAGAACATTTCCTTTTCAAAAGGAATGATCCTTTTTTCCCCAAGGAAAAATTCAACTGATCTTTTTGCTATGTTTAGTTTCCTTTCAAATTCGTTTATTCAATGGCTTTTCATTTTCTTCTGATGTACCATCGAGATATGGAAGAAAATCTGAAATATGTTATTTTTTTGGTGTTTTGGTTACCATAGCCATTGGGCTTTAGGAATGCACTTGGTACAATAGTTTGGTTATTGAAAATATTTAATCGTACAATCGAAACATTCAACTTTGTGTTTATTGATAATGACAATAATGGCACACGGTGGAGAAAATTATGGTCATTGACAACAACAATAGTGGCATAGTAGAAAGTTGAAACATATAATACTGTTGCCATCAACAATAGTGACATGGTTTCCAGGATTAGATATTGACTTGATGAGGGGTGGAAAAAGCTTGCATTTCTCACTTTAAGTAGGTGAATGGTATCAGAAAGTGGTTTGCAAAATGGGAAGTAGAACCTTGAGATGTGCAAAATAAAACTTTATGGAAAGAAAGAAAAGAGAACATGAGCTGAAGCTTGATTTACCCATATTAAACTCTCCATACGAAGTGGAAAACGCCCACATGTAGGTCAGAACGTGAGCATTCTGGAAAATACCTCATAACCAATATTGATATTGTTATAAATAATTCAATCCCGAATTCAAAGTACACAAACTATCCAAAACTAACGCAATGTGCCATTGCACTAATGGAAATGGGATCTCATGTGCTCCGAATAGAGAGACAGGAGATGGATAATGCATTGATGAGAAACCATCCACAAGTGGCTGTCAGATATCCTTTTTAGAGGAATTTCCTGCCTCTGTATGTTAGAAGCATCTTCACATGGGTATTCTTGTGATCTCTACCATCGCTTCTCAGTTTTAATATTTACCTAGAGCAGCCATCTGCATAATAAAGTATGCTATTACCTTCCTGCTATGGTCGTACTAATGCTCAGGATAAAAATAAAATTACCCAATGCCTTTGTTTTCATAGTTCCATTGTGGATAATACCATGTTAAGTTCTCTGAGCATGAATGTAAAGTATAATGTTATTCCTTTTACAAAATAGTTAAGGATAAAAAAAAGTTACCCAATGCATTTGTTCATTCCATATGTGGATAATACCATATTAGATGCTTTGAGGCATAAAGGTGAAGTATGATGGTGTTATTCCTTTTTACTAATAGATATCTTCAACAAAAATTCACAATAAGGAAGTTTGACTTATGCTTTAATGGTGCATTGTCTTCCAGGATATGCAGCACGGCAATTGCACCAAAGAAAGGTTGAAGCACGGTTAGACACAATAGAACATGTGGTAAGCACCTGTGTGACGCTGTTCCCCGTCTCTTGTTTTATCTTAAAGCCTGTACCTTAGGTTTTCTTTGGCTTTTGTGTGAGCACTAGACTTTAGCTGATTTCTCTATGTATGCATGAGAATTACTTTATTATGTTTTTAGACCTTGTAAGCTATGTTGGCCTCTCTTCTTCTTCTTTTGACAAAAGTTATTGTATTAGCACGTGGCTCTTAGAATATACACTGCAATGATGATGGCTACAACATCAAACACTCTCTCGCATGATTTGTCTCATAACCATTTTTTCTTGATCCTCTGGGGTTAAAGTTTAAACTGTAACGCACAAGCTGAATATGTTCTCTCTGTTTTTCTTTCATGTTCTGCAGATGAAAATTGTTCATAGTCTTGAAGAAACCTTTTTTTCTTGCTCCTCCCTTGGGGTTAAACTGTAACTCTCAAGCTGAATTTGTTCCTCTGTTTTTCTTTCATGCTGTGCAGATGACAACTGTTCATAGTCTTGAAGAACAACAAGTTAAAGCGTTGACAAAACCAGGTGTTAGTTTAACGTCTTGTGTTGCAACAGCTGGAACAACACTGGTGATTGGGTAAAAGTCCAACTTTGTTGCTAGTAGAAATGGTTGAGTTGTGCAGTATAGTGTCATTGTTTTAACGTTATGCCCAAAGTTTAATATTTGTTTCAGGTACGGATTAGGTTTTCGTGGTGGTCGGTTTCACGCTATGAAGAAGATCCAAAGACAGCAACAAAAATTACTGACACCGAAAAGGTCATCATTATTGGAATTTAGGAAACGGTTCAAGCTTACAAACCGTGAGAGAGTTCCAGACGCTACAACTCCTTTGTAAAGAATGTGTCTAAATGTTAAGATGAGTTCTTTCTGGAGGTCATTATAAACCATACTATTATTTGACCAATATCAATTCTCAAGAGCTAGCAAGTAATGGTTATAGAGCTTTCTTTAGAAATGGCACATTGTTTTGTGGTAGGCCACATTTTGTGTGGATTTGTGTAAAACATTCTGACAGTTTCAAGATATACATTGCAAAATATACAAGTAATGAATGTGATACCGGGTAATTCAAAGGGAAGCTCTGATATATGGATTAATACTGTAAAGCAAATAAAACATCAGTCTCTCCTTAATTGGAGTTCTGCTGCGTTACTTTGAAGTTTTACAATGTTTCTTGATGCTACTGATTCTGCACAAGTGAACTAAAGGGAACCATGTAGAATTAGGATATAGTGCAAATTCCCTGGAAACTTGTATACAATTTAAATGATGGACTTATATATATGCAACTTACATATTGTGTACACAACTATTTGTACATATGTAGAGCCCATTTGTGCACTTTTAACTTATTTTTTGTTATATGTAGAATTGGACGGGCCATGAACATCGATGATTTATGTTCTCACTAGTTTCTAGTTTCTCATAGACAAAGAAAACCAATTGACGAGAAAGTTGATGAACCAAAAGATTCCATGACCTCATAAAATGATGCTCCTTCTAGTTGTGAAAATTAGTAACTTAGCGAGGGGTTGACTTAAACGCTTTAAGACAAGTAGTATTGTATTACAAAACTCAGAATTTATAACTCAGATACTGTTTGGAGATATATTTTAAGGGACCATAATGATAATACCATATAATTCCCTTGCATGGAAAGTGGAAAAAGATTCAAATAGTTAGCAAAGGAGATTTTTGGGGCCCTCGAAATTTGTGCATAGATATTGAAAAATGCTCATCCAAGTTGTAGGCCTCTTTGGATGGTTCCAATTCTTTGTGAAGTTGGTCAAGTTATTTGTGCTTCCGTTCATGTATGTTCTCAAAATTTGGGGCAGGTTATTGCTATCACAATTGTGTGTGCACGAGTCTGTTTGATCAACCTACTTCTTTATAGAGAGAGGATCCCAATAAAGAAGAAGAAGAAGAAGAGATGTGGAAACTTGTGAACTTTGGGGGACTCTTATTATAACACCCACCACATCTTTGGAGGACCACAAATATGTATGTAAGGAACAAATGGTTGGGATTTGTCGACACCCGCCCAAATTAAAAGTAAAAGCAAATTGATGCTGCCGTTGGGACTCATTGCAAATGTTTCTTTAGAGAGACAATAACACACGGTCCAAATTCTTCTTTTTTTATCGTAATTAGCTTGTGTCTTGGGTTCGAAACCCAATTTCTTCACCTCTCTATTATATACTTCATATATATCTCTATTTCACTAGATGCCATTGCGGAATGTAGGGGTTGAACCCATGACCACCTGGTCTCCATTGGGCAACCTTACCAACTGGGCTACATCCATCTCTCTCTCTCTCTCTATAGAACGGGGAAGCCATACATATCAATCGATACATGTTAGAGCCTATCCCATTGTCTGCCATTTGAACCATTGCTTCCATGTGACTTAGCTCACATGCATTTTGTGATGTGAGACAGGGCGTTGGGGCACAAGTGATGAGAGTGGTCAACTATGCACACACTTTGCCCTAAACAAGTTCTTTCGTGAGTCTTGAGTATCACACTTTGATACAAATGCTCTCTTTGCCTTTGACCATATTCGACTATGCTTTCGACACATATTTGACCAACCCCAATCCTTGCACGAATTTCTCTCACAACCACAATATTCATCAGTAAAGTTCTTCAACATCTCCAGAATTTCTACTCACTTTCACATGTATCACGTGAAATGTAAAATGTTTGGTCTCATAGAGTCATATTTGACCTTCTCTCTCTCTCGTCTTCTTCTTCTTCGACGACTCCTACTTGTGCCTTTCTCTCTCTACTGTGTTTTTCTTCTCCAGCCGCGATCGTTCGATCTCCTTGGCTTTCCTGCCGTAGCTTACGCTGATCGCAGATTATCTCAGGAAAAGCTTTGGACTGATCTTTCTCACGCGCGCGGTAGCAAAACTCTGTGCCACAGCTCACAGAAAGACTTCTCAGAATCGGGGAAAGCTTTTGATCTCCTTCGCTACACCGTATATCTCGAAATATTTCACTTAAAGAATTCCTCTCTGTATCGACCGTTTATGCCAACATAGTAGATCCCTACACAGTTAACAGAAGAACTTTGTCTCCATGATCAGGCATTTACACGCAATAGAACTATAGACGATTCAGTGATTTCAAGAAAAATATCTGAGAAATCCCTGGCTGAATCTCCGTTCCTACACAGTAGAACTATAATCAGTTCGCTGACGATCTATTCCTAATTTGACCATTTCTTCATCTCTGAATCATTGTCAACATGTTTGGACGAGTTCCTAAGAAGAGTGATAATAACAGATACTATGAAGTGTTAGGCGTTCCAAAAAGTGCCTCTGCAGATGAGCTCAAGAAAGCTTACCGGAAAGCTGCCATTAAGAATCATCCAGATAAAGGAGGTGATCCTGAGAAGGTTAGTTTTCTCGACCATTTAGCAAAACTACGCATTTCCTTCCAGGCGTTTCATTTATGCTCGTATTCATCAAGCAGATAACGTAATTTCCATGCATTTTGTGACAAACCTCTCCCGTTTAGGATTTTCTTCTCTTTTCCTGAGAAGGTGATTTATTGGCTTGTGCATCTCTTCTTGTATTCTTTTTTTTGTGATCTCATTTTGAAAAGGAAACTGCTCTGCCGTTCTTTTCCCCCCCTTGTGAAGCATTTTCTGTCATCTCTTTTTTCTGTGAAGGCATTTCTCTACGATTCAACAGTTTTGTTTTCTGTGTAGTGTCCATTTATGAGAAGTCAAGTTCTTTGCACTTCGTCAAAGCCCTTGATTTTTCGAATGGATCTCTTTTTCCAATATTATATTTCTTTTCTGTAAGAAGTTCGTTTTCCTTCTATGTGTTTCATGGATTCTTCCGGGAAGTTCAATTTTCTAGATTTTGTAAAAAGCTTTTTCTCTTGACATTTTCATTTGTTACTTTTAGCATTCTTTTGGTCATTCATTGTGAAAAAGTAAATTTTGCATATATTTCACCTTCTTATTGTACATTTTTTGTGGTGATCTTTCATAGGGAGTATCTCACTGTTATCTGTAAAAATCTCCTTCTCGAGTTCTTCATCTTTTTCCATTACATCAAGCTTTTTCTAGATGATACTTCTTTCTGAGAAGGCATTTAAAAATTTACATTTCATAAAAACTGACCATTTTTGCCTTCCCTTCATGGTTCCATACAGCTTTATCGTTTATCCATATCCTAAAAATGTTTTTCCCTTTCGCATTTTCTTTTTTGCATCTCATTGAGGGCTTTCTCAGTCATCTGTATTTGTTTTTATAGTTATGCATGTGATTTACTGCATTGTCTCTATATGCTTTTCATCAACAGTATGTTTAATCTTCTGGTCTTCCATATCCAACTTTCTCTGTTTGTCTTTGTCTTGCTACTTGGTATCTATATTTCGTGAAAACCATTTAATTTTTTGTCCTTCTCTTCCGGAATTCATTCGTAAATAATTAAGGGAACTAAACATATAGTTCTCACGCAGTGGATAGATTAGGTGTCTATGTGGTGTGTGTCTATGTGGTGTGTGTGTGTGTATGACAGAGTGAGAGAAACGAGTATTCCAAAGACAAAGTATGTATGTTAGCACTGAGAATATTCAATGAACCAACTCTTGACAATAAGGGAGAGGGTTCCTCTATATGTCAGTACCTTCACTTGTTTGCAACAACTCTCTCATTGTTATCTTCATTTAGGTAGGATATAGAATATCCTCTACATATTAGAGATAACACACATATTGGTAGTTGAGCATGATATCTGAATATCATCAAGATGTGTCTCTCTGTTTTCTGCTATGCTTGTGCTTTGGCCTTATCATTGTCCGCCTTATCAAGGTTTCTCTCTTAGTTGCTGTTATTTATTCTCTACATTTAGGAAGTCGCTCTTATTTTTAGCCTTTCCATTAAGCAGTTCACAGTGCTATATTTCTTTCTATGATCTCTTTTTCTGCTACCATATGTTTCTTGCAGTTCAAAGAGTTGGCTCAAGCATATGAAGTCTTGAGTGACCCTGAGAAGAAGGAGATTTATGATCAGTACGGTGAGGATGCTCTTAAGGAAGGAATGGGAGGAGGCAGCAGTGGTGGTCACAATCCATTTGATATCTTTGAATCCTTCTTTGGAGGTGGAGGTGCGGGTCCTTTCGGAGGTTGGTCTTTCTCTTAATTCAGGAATAAATATAAAAATGCCACCCTAGGTTATTACAATCGCTGATACACCATTCTAGCTCACTGAGTTTCCAAAAGGCCTCAATTTAATTGGGTTTTTTATAATTATGATTGCAAATCATCAACGTTTTTTCTACCAAATCATCATCTAGTTTTAATTAGCAACCAATCATCTTAAATTTTCAAAGTTGAGATTTACATTTAAAGTAAATTAGAAGCAAGTGCTTCAAATATGTTTCCTTAATCAAAGTAAATTAACTTTCGAGCTTTGAATATTATGGGAAAAATTAATTTGAGGCATTCTGGGAACTTGTCCGAATTTAGTGTCAGTTCCAAAATTTGGGTAAGCTAGAGTGAGATTTTGATCATTTCCAAAATTAGGGTCCCAAAACGTAACAGTCAGAGTCTCTGAGAAAACTAGGTGATAGCTACATTGATGTTTTTACTACATTGATGTTTTTGAATAAAAGCTGCAGTTCTGTAGCTTTTTAATGCTCATTTGCTTTATGTTATTAACTAGTAGCTGAGCTACTTTGGCAATAACTGATTCAACTGAGAGATTGATATTCTTTAAGTAGAAAAACAATGGCAATATAGATCTTTTATATAATTCCGCTTTCCCTGTTCAATATGAGGCAGTTGTGGAGCTAGTTTTGTGATAACTATTTAAAACGAATAATTGATGCATTTTTAAGTAAATAATATGAAGATGTACTATTTTTTTATTTAATTTTCCTTCATTTGTTTGAGTGGCTGATTCTTCAATGACTGATTAAACAATGCTTTTTGAATAAAAAACTAAGACAGCGCAGGTCTTTTATTTAATTTTGCTTTACCTGTCAAATAGGGGGTAGTAGCCGAGGTAGTAGAAGACAAAAGCGTGGAGACGATCTTGTGCATCCTTTAAAGGTGTCCCTCGAAGACCTATATAATGGATCGTTAAAGAAGCTATCATTATCTAGGAATGTACTCTGTTCTAAATGCAAAGGGTATGTCTATACACCTCTCCGTCCATCCTCTTATCTTTTATTGTTGTTTATTCTCTACTTCATTTTGATGTTATTGGACATAATAACCTTTGCAGAAATGGCTCTAAAAGTGGAGCTTCAATGAAATGTGCTAGTTGTCAAGGGTCTGGTGTGAAGGTTTCTGTCAGACAAATAGGGCCTGGTATGATACAGCAGATGCAACATGTATGTGCAGAGTGTAAAGGTTCAGGTACGTCTTCCTTTCAGTAAGTAGGTGTGGAGTTAACCATATCCTCTTGCTAACTTACCTCTGTTATGAATCGATATAGTGGCGTGTCTAATGCTAACTTCCATTTTTTGTATCAATGTAGGAGAAATTATCAATGAGAAAGATAAGTGTGGTCTCTGTAAAGGAGAGAAGGTCGTCCAACAAAACAAGGCTTTAGAAGTACATATAGACAAGGGTATGCAACATGGACAGAAGATCACTTTCCCTGGAGAAGCAGATGAGGCGGTAAGTAGAAAAAAATTCACACCCAGAATTTATTGAAGCCATATTTCTGTCTAACTAAAATGATTTGGAACCATGTGTTTTTGAAGTTAATTTGTATCCACAGCTAGAATCTATTTGAAACCAGTTTTTTGGTCAATATATCTTGCAGCCTGATACTGTGACGGGTGATATAGTATTTGTGGTGCAACTTAAAGAACATGCAAGGTTTAAAAGAAAGGGTGATGACCTGTTTGTAGAACATTCATTGAATCTTACAGAGGCTCTTTGTGGCTTCCAATTTGTTCTTTCCCATCTCGATAACCGACAACTATTGATTAGATCAGATCCTAGCGAGGTTGTGAAACCAGGTTTGTGACATTGACTCCAAAGAAAAGTGATTCAAATAGTACATGTAGAAGTCTAGATGTTCCTCTCATTTATTTCATGATACTAGAGAGAATGTTTTTTATTTCTCAACATTGTTTGCAGATACTCTCTTTTATGGTTTTTTCATTGCAAAGCTGCTTTCTTTTGTGCATTACAGATCAATTTAAAGCCATCAATGACGAAGGAATGCCCATTTATCAGAGTTTTATGAAAGGCAAACTGTATATTCACTTTTCAGTGGATTTTCCAGAGTCTGGCTTTTTTTCGACAGAGCAATGTAAAGTCCTGACAACAATTCTACCTTCCGGACCAAGGTTGACAGAAATGGATCTTGATGATTGTGAAGAAACCATACTAGAAAATGTAAATATGGAGGAAGAACTGAGAAGGAAGCAACAACAATCTGCACATGAAGCTTACGAAGAAGAAGAAGAAGCAGGTGCCCCAAGAGTTCAGTGTGCACAACAGTAAAACCGTTGGAGAAAAAAGTGATTATCAAATGCTATGGATAATTAGTTCATTTTGTACTGGGCCTTTAAACCTGTCTTGCTATTAGCTAATAGCATTAACTCTTAATTTTTTTATGCTCTTGTTTGTGATGCCATAAACAAGGTTATGGTTCCACTTATACTCGTTATATTTTATTTTCCAGATAATTCAATTGGATATTTATTTATTTTTATTTTAATGCAGTGCTTCTTATCTCTTTTTATATCTCATTGCCTAGCTAATGTAAAGGCGTGGAATGATATGCTTGAGCAGGTAGTGTCTTTGTGTAGCTAAGTCATAGGTTAATGTGCTTGAGCAGGATTTTGATGTAAAAAGTAAAGAGAGGACTTCTTAGAGCAGAATTTTGTTTTCGTCAAGTTGTGCCCTAGAGTATATATAATAGTGCAAACCAAACGATTGTACATTTGCCCTTCTATTTTGTCAACCAATTCAGTGTGATGGTGGGTACTTATTATCAGTTCTGATTAGCTGAGACAGATAATCTTCTAAGTTCTAAATCTTTAGTTAAATAATACCCTGAGGACACAATGCTTCTGATTTCACATTTGAAGGATTGATTGGAGGAAAGAAAATAGTTTTCTGTGAAGAATACCTTTTTCACTCCGAATAGCTTCTGAACAAAAATGTTTATCAGGACTATCATTCTGTCTGCATGCATCAAATGGCTTAAGATCATTCTCTTTTTAAACCAAATGGCTTTTGATAAGTGTGATCAACAATACTTGAATAGAGTGTTCATGTCTTTTGCAATATGTGAATTGCAAACACAACCAGGAGGATGAGTTTTTTTAAGGAAAGAACACCCAGCATGTTTCAATTTCATTTACAATAGCCTCCCTCTTTGTCGAGGAAAATAGGGAAGACGAGATTTTGAGCCCACCAAATTCCAAATATGCACAGGACTGAGAACATCCAGCAAAGCAATGATCCTAAAAGAAGTATAGACAGTCCATAAAGGTTGGTGTCCGTACTTGAGGTCTGAAAATTCCAGGCTATCTCAGCATCACCGGAGTATTGCTTTCGAGATTGTTGCAATGCTCTATCAAACAGTTGTATCTCATATACATAACTCCTTTTTGGAGTCAGCACTTTTGCATCAAGGTGGTTCATTTATGTATGTGGACTGAAATATGTTGTATTGGTTTGGATTCTTATGGTTCAGTTTGGCCTCCTTCAAGATACTAGCATAAGATGTTGAAATTGGTTTAAATCCTTTGTTTCATTCATGTATTGATTTCAGCTCTTGCATCACTCCTCTATATCTGAACTGAAGCAATTCCATAATCAGTTTAGATTCACATTGACCAGTTTGGCCTTCTTCATGTAACAGCACAACATTTCTTTCTTTGCCACACTAGTGAATGTGAGATACCTCCACCAATGGTACTCATAATTTTCACTTGTCGTAGATATGGAGCCAAATCACATGGTATGTAGCAACATATCTCTGCAGTCATTCGTTTCAGATAATCAATCACTTTCTTCATTCAATGTTTTCTTTGCAATCTCAACTCAGCTACTGCAGTGTTGCGCAAATTACGAAGATTGTTTCATCTCCAATCAGACATCTGAATATTCCCTTACTGATCAATATTTTCTGACTTTTTTTTATCTTAGATAAAAACTGGTGTTTGCAACTCCCAATCAAGAATATCAAATTGCTGCCTCAAGTCAAATACATCAATCATATCTAGTAATTCATTTAAATTAGCCTCCTTGCCAGCTGCAACATAAATATTTGACAGCATCACATAAGGAGCCGCATTACTAGGGTCCAACTCATATAGCATCCGAGCTATGCATTCTCCTCTATTCACATCGGAAACAAGTTTGCAAGATCCGAGCAAAGCTAAACAAGACAGAACTGTTGGCTGAAATGGCATTTTATGTACCAATATTTCAGACTCTATTAAGCATCCGGATCGTCCAAACAAGTCAATCATGCAATCCTGATGATCTACATCAAGCTCTATACCCTTATAATCATCCATACATTTAAAAAAACAACAACCTTCATCAATCAATCCAGCATGACTGCATGCAGTAAGGACACCCACAAATGTAACTTTAGTTGGTGAAAAGCCTTTTGTGTGCATTCTCTGGCAGAATTGGATAGCTTCTTTCCCCAAACCATGCTGAGCAAATGCAGTTATTACAGCATTCCATGAAATTAAATCCTGATTTGGCATTTCATTGAAGATTCCAAGTGCAGCATCTACATTACCACATTTTGCATACATAGTGACAAGGGCATTCCCCATGTTAATATCCATCTCAATTCCACTATCATCGATATAAGCGTGCATTTGCTTACCATCTGCCATTGCCATATGAGTTGTGCATGCAGCAAGACCACTTATAAAAGCAACTTTGTCTGCTTTTACATTTGCATCACGCATTTTTTCAAAGATTTGAAGTGCTTCACGGCTTCGCCCTTCTTGAGAATAAATTGTGATCATAGAAGTCCAAGTAACAACATCCCACTCTAGCATTTTGTTGAAAACATATTGAGCCTCATCTAGTCTGTTGTGCTTCCCATACATATTGATCAATGCATTTCCAATGACACGTTCGGAATCAAAACCCTTCGTGATTGTATAAGAATGCATACGCTGACCTTCCAATGGTGTTGAAAGACTCGCACATGCATCAACAATGCTTATAAAAGTGATACTGTCAGTAACCGTGCCTTCTTCTTCCATTGCAGTGAAAATGTGAATAGCTTCCTTCCCCAGGCCATGTTGTCCATAAACAGCAATCAAGGCATTCCATGTGATAACATTACGATTTGGCATTTCTTCAAATACCTTACGAGAATCCTCAATACTACCACATCTACCATACATGTCAAACAGCCCTGTTGCTACCACAATATCCTTATCAAATCCCTCTTCCATTATGTAGGCATGTAAATGCATACCTTCTCCAAAAAGCAAATGGTTGGCACATGCATCGATCATGCTTGTAAAGGTCACCCTATCAGGTCTAAAACCTTCTGATTGCATTTGATTAAACAGGTGAAATACTAATTGGCCTTGACTATCATGAACTGACACTGTTATAATGGCATTCCACGCAACTACATCTTGATTAGTCATCTTATCAAAAACATCTTGTGCATCATTCAATTTACCACATTTACCATAGAAGTTGACAAGGGCAGTTTCAAGAACCACATCACCACCACATTGAATAATTCGGGAATGAATTCTTTTACCTTCCACTATAGCTGAAGAATGAGCGCAAGCAGACAAAACACTTATAAAAGTAACCCGATTCGGTAGTATACCTTCTTCTTGCATATTTCTAAACATATGAAATGATGCTTTATCATGTCCATGTTTAGCATAAACTGATACCATCGCAGACCATGAGATTAAATCTCTTTGTTGCATTATATCAAAGATGTGGAGAGCATCTTCAATGCTACCGCATTTTCCGTACATGTTAACAAGAGCATTTCCTACCCTTGTATCCTTGAGTGCATTATTAACAAAACACATACAAGCATGAGTTTTCTTGCCAAGGTTAATGTCATTCATGTTTGCACATGCAGAGAGTAAACTTATGAACATATCCATATCCCCAAGAACTGATTCTTGAAGCATTTGATGGAAGCTTTGCAAAGCTAAGTAAGTTTGCTTTTGTCTAAGATATGTTCTGATGGTTGAATTCCACAGTCCAATTTGTGAGGAAGACGCCATGGATTGTGCTTCCCCCTTAACGAACTAATGTCCAGATGCACAATGCATACAAAAGGCAACGCGAAAACACCTGTTTTCCTCCATTCCGATGATTAATGTTGTTGTAGCAGAGCTCTTTAGTATGCAAAATTTTATTTCCTTAAATACCCTTCCTATTTGGTGATATAGACCTTAGATTTTCTACATTTGGAAAATATCAACGATACCCTTCACGTTTGGCGATACATATTGATTATATTGGTTCTATACTCCCAAGTTATTGACAATACCTCTCACACATAGTTAATTTTTCATTATAGAAAGTTCCTCCCAAAGTTACTTGCGAGAAATTTGTACTCTTCACATTGTGTGGTATATATACAAAATGGAAAATGTTGGAAAAACGTCAATTACCTCTCATATACGAGATAATATCAACACCACCCCTCTATCGGGTAGTATGTACAATAAGAACCAACAATATTCGTCATAAATATCAACAACAATTGTCACATTTGATAGTATGTACCATACGTATCGATTGTTTGCAAACAAGATATGAACAACAGTTCCGCAAAAGTATCCACAAATGTAGTTGAATATCAATAATACCTAATGCCCCTCATACAAGAGGCAAGCCTAGAATTTCCTTAAATGGAGCTACATCCTACAATATATGGACTAGTAAATGAAAACTATATTTAAAGGGTTTTTAAATGGAGAGAGTAACAAAAGTGCCCCATGAATAAGAGACCAGAATTTCAATAATGCCTCTTAAATAGACATCTATACTAGAATATAAATGATATTTAAATGATTGATGGGGAACCATGACATTCTAGTTTGCAACTATGTGTGCCCCAAGTACATTTTTTGCTTATGATAGATTGATTTCAATGACAACTTCAATGAAACAACATACCCTTGATTAAAAAAGAAAACATTTTTTTTACTTTCATAAACCCAAATAAAGCCTTAGTGGATTCAATCAAAACCTTCAGGACCATAATTAGCCAAGCGAATAACATATCTGGCTTGTTTTACATCTTCCTAACACTTGTGCAATAAGGATGGTTTTGTACATTTTGTACTATTTCTATCAAAAACAAATACATTCACTTTTCAAATCTCTTAAACAATGCCAGATATCACATCATGGACATGCGTACTATTAAGACCCCTTGACCCAAGCGTTCATGGCAAAAAAAGTCTCATGTTTGATTCTTGCATACTAATTGCTATCAAGTTTTAATAAACTTCATCTTATTTGTGTCGAGGTATGTTAAGAATTACAGGCTCCCTTATGTCCAAAGCATCAAACTTCATAGTATTTGCTTCTTGGAAAGATGATTGTCAAGTCCATTCATCTCATTTCCAAGTATTCAATATGTAATTAAAGGCCATATTACCGTAGTGACTCTCTTCATGTTTGTATGCAATCGGCACATGCTGACGAATTGGTAGTTAGGAACACGGGATGCATTCCCGCTTGAAACCATTTTTGCATGAGATTTGTGAACCATGAAACAAGCATTAAATTTACTCATAGGATCTCAAAAACTTGCCCTTCATGTTGCATGTTGCACCTCCCTTTGATTAGCCATAAAGCAAGACGTGTTTCAAAGCATCATCTAAATTTTAATCTATTTCTAATCCAAAAGAGCCATTTGTCCCCAAACGCATTATGTATGTCTAATGTAGACTCCACATGTTTGCCTTCGCACCTTCGGATGTATAAAAGTTGGAGTATTGAAATTCCAGTTGTTGATGATGTGTCATTACTCAAGACCGTGTCTGTACAAGGACTTATTCCTTAGAATAATGTCATTTTATTTTGACAGCAGAGGTTTCAATTAAGCCCTCCTTGACCTAAGACAGATGTGGATGTTCCCAGTAGATAAGACATTGAAAGAGGAGAATATAAGCTCCAAAGAATTGATTATGGCATTGGATCAACTTAAGGAAGTTATTGTCAAGTATCTCTTCAACAGTTCATGTCCATCGTGTGTATTTGTATCTTTGAGTATTAATCCTTGGAAAACTAAATACGTGAGGTCATTTGTTCCAGTCCAACATATTGTGGATCAAATTCAAGACACGATGTACTTTGTTGCAGTTGAGGCTTTTTCATTCGATATTTGAAATGCATATAGAGATATATTCATGCACCAATGGATATAGTGACTTCTACTCTGTGCGTAGAGCAAACCTTCCATTCCATTAAGATCAAATTACCCATAAATGACTTGTACTCTGTGAGTATAGGGTGCTGGACTTATAATGTGATCACTATCAAATGACATCTGTAGTGACAAGCCGAACAATGTTCTCACTTGGCTTCCATCTTAATAGTGGGCCACGTTGCCATTTGTGCCAAGCATAGGCAGGCTGAACTCCATAAATATTTTGTAATTTCATAGAATGTCAAGATAAATCATTGTCATTGTTACACATCTTCCCACATGAATGTGTTCATCATCAAAGCATATGCTGCACTATGCTCTACATTTAATTCCACTGATAATTCAAAGGCAAATCTACCAACCACAGAATGGCCTTGAGTGTGTCTACATGCACCCAACATAGTATTCCACATCACAAAGTCAGGTCCTATTTCTAGTTTTTCCAGCAATGCCACAGCCTCTCGCACCTTACCTGATCGGCTAAGTAGATCGGCCATGCAGTTATAATGTTCAATATTTGGAGATATGCCAAATTTTGAGTTCATGACCTCAAAATAGGTTTGTCCCACATTCAGAAGACCAGTATGACTGCAGACAGTTAGAATACTGATAAATGTGATCTCATCTGGCTCAATTCCTGCCCTATTCATCTCCTCTAATGACTCAAAAAGAAGCTTAACCTCTCCTTTGCGAGCATAACCCATGACTAGCGCAGTCCATGCAAAGCAATTTTTAATATGCAATGCATTAAACACATTCTCAGCATCAATCATGCTTCCAAATTTACCATACATATCAACAAGAGCTTTTCCCATGCTTCCTTCGACTTTCCCTACACCTAAGACTTGAGCATGAACCTTTTGCCCTGTTTGAATGGCTAATGACGTATTGCCACACCCCCTCACTATGCTTGAAAAGGTGACTTCATTAGGAATCAAACCTTGTTCCTGCATCTGTTGGTACAATTCAATAACCTTCTCCAAATCTCCTTTATCTGCATAACACTCTATCAATGTGTTCCATGAAACAACATTCGGGGACACACCATTCAATAACATATGATCAAAACAGTGCAAGGTTTGTTCCATGTCCCTATTCTCGTTATATCCGGCCATCAATGCAGTCCAAGTGACTACATCTTTTCTCGATAGTGTATCAAAAACTCTTTCTGCTTCAGCTATCTGACCATACTTTGCATACATGTCCACCAATGTGTTTCCAACCTTAGGGTTTCCCTCAAATCCTTTTTGTAAGATCTCGGAATGTAATTCTTGTCCTCTTCTAATGCCATCTATATGAATACATGCTTGCAAACAACATACATATGTAACCGCGTCTGAAGACACACCCTTAATCTGCATTATTTCAAAGCACTTCAATGCATCTTCACAAAGTCCTTGGTCCACATATGATCCAATCAATGTGTTCCATGAAACCACATCCCTAGTCTGTAGTTTATTCAATATTTGCTGTGATTCTGGAATAAAATCAAGATTTCCATACATTTCCACTAAAGAGCTACAAACAAAGGCATTCTTTTCGAGTGCTAATTTGAGTATCAAACCATGTACCTCATGACCCTTGGCTATTTCTCCTATGTTACCACAAGCTCTTAAGACACAAGCATAGGTAAAGGCATCTGGAGATATGCCTCTTCGTCTCATCTCTTCCAAGCAATGAAGCACATACTCATGATGCCCACGTTCCACATATCCTGCTAGCAATGATGTCCAAGAAGCTACATCTTGCACCTGAAGCTCTATCAACACTTCCCATGCCTCTTCAAATAAACCGAATTTAGCATACATATCAACCAGACCATTGCTTATCAAAGGATCATTCTCATAACCTTTCTTAATAGCCTAGCAGTGCAACTCTTTGCCTTTGCTCACATCCAACACTTTGCTACAACCCTTCATAGAGTAAAAAAGTGTCACTTCATTGGGAGAGATGCCCTCCAGGTACATGAGTTCAATACAATTCAAAGCTTCCCGAGAGAATTCAAACTCGAGACAACTTCCTATTAATACATTCCAAGAAACAACATTACGATCTGGAAGCTCATCAAAAACCTCTTGTGCTTCTACAAAACAACCACATTTCCCATACAAATCCATCAAAGTGCTTACTACATATCTATCTATCTCAAACCCTTCCACAATGATCTCAGTATGGATTTCAAACCCTTTTTCCAAGCATTTCAATCTCGAACAAGCTTTTAGCAAGCAAAATAAGGTTGAGTTACTACTATAAGACACTTTTTCATCATCCAACATGTTTTTAAACATGGTACAAGAGGCATCAAGATCTCCCAACTGAGCAAATCCTTGTATAAGGGAGGTCCATTGCAGCTCGTTTCTCTCGTTTAGCTTATGAAACACATGGACAGCATCATGGGTGCTTCCACATTCTATGAACATAGGGATAAGAAACGTTCCAAGACGTGGTAGACATTCCATACCCTTACCACATACCTGCATATATACTCTTCTGGCGTCTGAAAGGTTACCACTGTTTCTACACTCTTGAGAAGTAAGGATGAGATCCTTCATGGAAGGAGGAGCAGAATGGCACCATGACATGCTCGCCATTGCATGAAGATGGTCATTTCTTGAGGTTAGAACCTTCCTCCTTCAATCCACGGAGGGGATACGTGGTATAGATAGCAGCCTTTGCCTTACTTATTACACTTCGATTGGATTCGAATTTCGCAGTCAAATGGTACACTTCCTGTTTGTCCGATCAGATCTATGTTTATCCCAAGAAATAAACAGCGCACTCTCCGTATCTAAATTTGGATTCACACTTGATTGTACCAATTGAGTTTGTTTGATTGTTTCGATATCTCATTTTTAGTATCGCAGGTTGGATTCACACTCCATGACTTCCAACCGCTGCATTTCTCCACTCCCATCAGATCAGTTCTCATCTCTAAATCCCAAGTTAGATTCACGCTCAATGGTCACTTTGTGTACCCATTGAGTTTCTCGAAATCAAATTGATGCCTTAACTCCATCGGCGCAAAAGTGAGACTATCAACTTCTCTCCCTAGATCTTGGAAACCTTTGGCTCCTTTTTTTTATCACCAACATTTTTTAAAGGTTCCTCAATTTCCCCCCGCAAAATATAAACATTGTGAATGTTTGAAAGGATTTAGCAATACTTTATTAGGGCTATAAATTTCACCCTAATCATTTATATATTGATGCGAATGAGTTTCCTTGTTTCCCCCCCTCTTCCTCCATGTGTACCCATTGAATTACTATATCACATGTCTCATCTCTACATTGCATGGATTGGCAAGCAATAGTTGTTGCATACTCATTGATTGCATTGGACCAATTGTCTCATATCTCAATCACACAAGTTGGATTTCACATTCAATGACCACCATATACTCGTTGATTTTGTCTACTCAAATCTCTCGTGTTCATATCAAATGTTTGATACACACTTGATGTCCTCAACTGTTAAGCCTCTCAAGAAACCATCCAAATGGAAGCCCAACATTGGCAATCGCCCACATGCAAATGACAATCTCTTAAGGATGATTCAAAGCCCATATCAACACCCAATGATTACAAAGAAAACACTTTGACACAAATGTTGGTGGTGTAAGAGGATATGCCATATTTTTCATGGAGCATAATAGAAGAATGAAAAAAATATGGTAGCATGGCAATGGATCCTCGTAATATCAAACCTTCTTCTATGTTTTAGAATTACAAATATTGTTGATACAAGAGGATATGTCATTATTATTTGTGGTTTATACTAGAAGAATGTCAAAAGAAGGTATCTATTGAGTTATAGTATGACCAAGCCATCTTCTTAGTTTCATCATAACCATACATCGTGGATACACGAGGATATATAAATTCTATTATGTAATAAGAGCATAAAAGGATGTAAAAGCTGCATCTTTTCCATGTCCAAGTAAATTAACTTGCTAAAGATGTAAACTATTGATCACTTTTTAGTTGTATTTAAAATTGTTGGGTGTAAAAGCATTGAGAGAAAATGCATAACCATGACCATCTTAGAAATTGATTCTCTAAAGAGAAAAGTTTTCTCTATCATAAAATACAAAAAGGAATGATTGTATAAATTAAGGTAATGATGTTACAATGAGAAAACCATCCCATATAGGTAGCTAATGGAAGAAAGTTTTATGTGACCACCAGCAAATTGTTTATAGTCATGCCTTCACCAACTTGTGCCAGGTCAGGGGAGATCTTCCATTCTCCATCCACCATGAACTTGATCTGATACCTATATTTGAAAGACCATTTTTTCATCAGCATTGGAGAGGTGAAATGTAATGTTTTTGAAATACTCTTTTGGCAACATACAAAGTCTTGCAACTAAAAAACATTTAGTATTTCACATTGCAATCTTTCATCAGCCCCACAAATTCTAATTAATCTCACATCACATTATATTTGATAGTTCTTGTCAATATTTACTGCTATACCGCAATTTTCTTTTTGCACTAATTTTTCTCTTTGCAAAGAAAATTTACCCATGTCTTAAGAGTGATATTTCATTACCATCCTCCTATACTAATTTATCTAAGATCACATGATATTTTTGTTTCTGGTCAATGTCTTTAGTTTCTTGCGATTTCCCTCTCGATATTAATTCTTATCATCATTCTCAAGATGATTTCATACTATATTTCCAAAGAAGCGGCCATTAATGCACCATAATATGTTTTGCAAATAATGTCTTGGTCTTGACTTAAAAATTAGTGAAAAGAATATGAGAGAAAGATCCAGTTACCGTCCTGGGCGTAATTTCAATGTAGTGGAAAATTTCGTAAAATAGCTAGATGCTTCTGGAGACATTGGTTGGCCTTGAGACCAACCATCGAAGGAGCCCATCACTTGCACATCCTAAAAAGAGATTGGAGAATTAAAGGTGATCAATTCACTTTTTTCCATATTCAATTAGGGAATAAACCCCAATTAAAAGAAAAAATAGATAAAATTTATCTGTCTGCTTATGCATCAAAAACCTCACTTACCTCTGCCATACCATACCAAACAAGTGGCACATCACGATAGCATACTGTATCAATATCTTCAACTTGTCGAGCCACACATTCATGCAACTCTGAAGGAAAATGAGGGTTTAAAATTTTAAGGTCGGGATATAATTTTAGAGCAGAAAATCTAGGCATTTACTAGCATTATGAAGATTTGAAAAAGAATTATTGCCTTTGAGTTTCAATGTGAAATGAGACTGAATGTATTTTCCGTTAATTTTTCTTGACCCTGGTCTAGGCCCTTCACTGGCGACTTCCTGAGCCAAGTGCAGCAGGTTCTGGAGATTTTACAGAAATAGATAGTATCAAGTTTGCCTTTTGTTTTCATCCAAACTCATCTACATGCAAAAATTATATTAAAGTTTCAGTCAAATTTCATGACAGTGTCTCGAGGAAATGTTATCAAAACCTATGAGACAGACATGATCATGGCATTGCTCAAAACATACATGACTGATGACAGTGTCCCTAGGAAATGTTACCAAAACCTATGAGACAGACATGACCATGGCATTGCTCAACATACATGACTGATGACATTGCTCATCCAAAAAGTACATTTTCAAAGTTATGCAATCATACACAAAAACCGCTTCAAAGATGGCGAATGTTCATGTGATGAACTATGCAAAATATTTTATGGAAAGTAGAATAGATCAACTCAAGTGAGGTTCACATAACTCACAATGCAATGGGTTTAGTGCAAGTAATTGTTGTGCTTGAGGAAGCATGAGAACAACAGAAATTGGTGGAACTTTCAAAAGCAGTAAACCAACAACCTCGCCATTGATTTAGATAAAAATTCACCACTGGAGAAAACCTTACGAAGAATAAAAATACAATGTCCTAATGACAATAATCAAGATGTGCCATAACACAATGCTCATTGCTGACCTCTGACTTCATAACTAAAGTTGCTAGCAATATTGATTGAACATGTGGAATTACTATACCCATTCACCCTTCAGGTCTCACACAGTAAAAATCAGTGGGACCGGGAGGATCAGCTAAGCTTAAACCATGCTGCCCTGAGCATAGGTCAACATTAAGCATTGAGACTCATATGTATAAACCCAAAAATGTTATTGAAACAACAATGTTTGCTACAGCCATCAAGAAGTTTCCATATACTAGGATTTCTGAAGATACTAGAATCAAGAAGTAACATTTTGTGTGCAACTATATACTGTTCAATCAAGTGGTTCTACTAAGTTCTGATAAAAGCATTGCATGATTAAGATGATTATATATAGGTCATGAACATACTGTGATTTTCCATGGAGAGAAGCTTCCTCTCATGATATAAAGTAGTACTTTAATCCAACATAGCAAATAAAGATAGAGCATTGCAATTTTCTGCGTCAATGAATAAATGCATATGATGTGAAGTCAATGAAGCAGAAAAACAAATATACCTTTATTTCAGTTTCCATTGTCGCTAGTTCACTTTTACACTTCAATAATGCAGCTTCTTTCTCAAGTAGCTGAACAGGAATTCAATTGGATGAAATTAAAGAGCTAGCATAGCAGTATGGAAACCAAGAACCGTGATAATAATGGTTAAACTGGAATTGATTTTAAATTTAGCTTAAAAACCACATGATATTACACCTCAAGCATGATCATGCTGATGAGAACTAAAACGTCTTGCAAGGATAAGCATCAGCACTAGTGCTTCCAACAATCTAGTAATTAAACTACTGAAATTGGAAGGTGCAAACCTGTCGTTGTATATGCCGCCCATAAAGGTTTGCATCACTTAGACGGCGCATTAGTCTCGTGCGCATAGCACTTTCTCGCATGGCTGCCAGCTGTCATGGGCATTACAGTTTCAGCTGAGTAAACATTAGCATACTTTTCTATTTTAACTTCATGTGTTTAATCTACTGTTTACTATTTAAATGATGAGATATCCAATAAAGGAGTACCAGAAAACAAACAGAGAAAGTATCCATAACAATGTTACACATTGAAAAGGGGTGGGTCAATGGGGGTCATTCAATAAATCATGACCCAACCCTAGATGTTGGTTAATGCAAACTAGAACCTAGGCCAAAAAGAACAATACAACAAAGTTGCTTGGTCATTGGAGATACACCTGTTCACTTCCTCGGATGTCTAATAGATAACTTTTGAATCAGCTCTCATTGCAATATTTACTTTAGCAATGCAATAATACGACATGAAAGTTCATTATAACTATAATACTACAGGAAAGCTCATTGTCTTTGTATTTTGTGCACTCTTTTCAATGGCAGAATGATTTTTTACTCTATTAAAATTCTTACTCCACATCATCTCATCTATAACAATTTTACACTTTCTTTTACTCCCTCTTTTGCGGCTCTTTCTGTGTTATACCCAGCTTGATACAGGGGATTCAGTTTTGTACTTCAAGGCACATTTTCAAACTCCAATAATGCTTTTAGGAATGGCAAAGTTAAGAACTCGTAAACATTTGTCTTCTCTCAGCCTTACACAACCACATATATAATAGTAAATTTCTTCATGAGCCCATTATAATAAATACTGATCGGAACTTACACTTAATTATAAATTGGCTACATTGGTGGTTACCCCTTAACCCCATGCATATGTTCAACAATATAGGATGGCCCAAGTTCTCCTCCCCACTCACATTAGTCGGTATGCAAGATAATAACATCTCTAATAAAATTAAGGGAGACTGAATGCCAACAACAACAACAAAACAAAGAGTAGAACTGCATGAATGTTATATACCTCCTCTTTACTAGCTGGTTGGCCGAGATACACAGATTCATCTTGCTGTATATAAGATGAAGAACCCTCGGGAGCATTGGTTGAAGCCACTGGGACACTTGACCAGCATTTTTTACTTCTTAAGTGCCTGATAGGAAGTTGGTTTGTTCTGTCACTCACAACTTTGGAAACTGAAAACCCTACCTCTAAAGCTTGGACTTTGTTCCTCAGGGAACTGCACAAGTGTGTGTGTCTTGCCCTTAGAGCTGTGCCATCTGCCTTGGCAAACTCCATTATGTACATTCAACAGCCCACAAAATCCTATCATACATGAACCAATAAAAGCTTAAGAATTTAACAGTAAATGCATTAGTAAGTATGAAATCCAAGCTATACCATAAGGAAATGCTTTCATTTTAAATAGATCATACCCATGACTATTGATTTCTCCTGCCATAAAACGCAAGCTTTACCATTGTTCATAGCTTTAGTTTATGCTTTAATCAAAAAGGTCAGGCATGAAACCACAACCTACATTGGACTTTCCCACAGAGAATACTTCTTAGGGTACAACTGAACTGTTTGATATTTCATATTAGGCATGGACACCTACGCTCATGTGGTTGGAACCTTAGACCACAAAATCTCCTCCTTGAATAGAGGGAATTATTAGTGTATATGGCCCTCACCTCCTTGTGGGCCTATCTATCATGCATTATAGTCATCTGGAAGGAGAGGGGCATTCATTGTATGTATTTATGGATGTTTTTTCTTAGAAAAAGGGACTTACATTAATTGTATATAAATGCAAGACTAAATGGAAACTTTTCACCCATAATCCGTTCAAATGAAGTATTCTGCAAATAGGGAAACAAATTCAATCTTGATGTAGAATCTAATATCCATTGCCAGTTGTGAAGCCTATTTAGAAACTTCTAGACCTTTCTAGATTCCTCTGGATAAGGTTATCTTGTCCATGACATATGCATATCTATGGATCTTCATGGGAATCCTCTCCCCCTCTCAAAACTTAAAAGGGTCTTGTTTGTGTTCCCTTGATCATATAATGCTTATTTGATCTCATCCCTATTCTTCCCAGAAAAATACCTTCTTTGAAATCCCTCAATCATTATATGGAATTATTTTGTTTTTGTCCACAAAATGCCCTTTGTTCGAACTCCCTTGATCATGTTTATAATATAGAATGGTTGTTTTGGTTCTATCCACAAATTGCCTTGGTTCAAACTCCGGCATTCCCAGTCCTTTATGAGAGAAATACCTTCTTTGAACTCCCTCAATTATGGCATATAATGATCATTTTGGTTCCATCCAAAAAAAGCTCTTCGTTCAAGCTCCCTTGATTAATTATAACATAGAATAGTCATTTTGGTTCTGTGCAAGAAATGCGTTGGTTCAAATACCCTTAATCATGATTCATAGCATAGAATGGTCATTTTAGCTTCATTCAAGAGATCCCCATATTCAAACTCTTAGACCATGACTCATAACATGGAATGATCACTTTGTTCCTGTCCCCATCCACAATTATAGAATAGCTATTTTGGTTCATTGAAATACTCTTTTTTGAACTGACATGGCCATAACATAGAAGGCCAATTTTGGTTGTTACTGGAACGTTATTGTTTGAGCTTGCCTAATTATTTGTCACAAAATACAATGGGCATTTTGATCTCATCCAATCTCCACATCACTCTTGTTTGGGCTCTCTTTCAATCATAAAAGAATGGTCATTTCGATCACTTCCTTGAAACGCTCTTATCTGAGCTCCCCTCCTCATATCATGAAATGGGCTTTCCACAGAAGTTTTTCTTTCACTTATCAACTAATCCTCATTCCATGCATGAAAGAATATGAAATGACAAGAAAACACCACAAAATGTACAAGCATGTAGTAGAAATTGACATATTTCCATTGTTTCGTATTCCCTTTACAACTGGAAATTTTAATATCCAACTTGTGTCCTTTTCTTGTTTATCAAACAGAGCTCCCACCATCAATGTAAGCTGATACTATGATTGCAGAACAGTTTGCAGGAAAATCTTCTTTACTAATTCGCAGAGTTTCATTTCATTAGACTCTATGTGAAAACAGAATGAATTAACAGCAATTTTATATCTTTCTATTACACTCTTTGATCCCTTTACAACCGAATTGACCCACGCTGTTGCCAAGCATTTTAATGAATTGTGATAAAGATGTGAACGACACATATCTAATCCTTAATTCTGTTTCTACTCTTAGCTGGTAAATGAGATTGAAGAGAAAATCTCCTTCTTTAGCTGTGCTGAGCTCGTAGATGATAACAGAAAAATGATTGAAGGTAGATGCATACATAAATATGTACATATGAATGTTCAATGAGAATTTTACCTTCGTTCGATACAGAGGGGACGACACGGGGCGATTATTACGGCTGATTGATAAAGTCCCCATCCATTTCTGCGACGCTCATCTCCACCGTATTTCCACAGAGGAGAGTGCCCGAATCAGAACCACAAATTATAGTGCTGTTTGTCTATGATTCTTTCGAGTGTGTGAGCTCACACAAAAAAAAGCAATTTTAGTTATATTTTTGTGTGGAGAACTTGATTGTTGGACAATGGAGATTGGAATGAATACATACATACATACACACAGACACACATACACACATACACACACACATACATACATACATACACACTATACACACATAACATACAATATTGTGTCAAAAAGGAAATCACGGTATTCACATTATGAAAACATGGCTACTCGCAAGGAGCTGCGGGCACTTACTCGTTGTGTCCTTGTTAAAAAAAAAGGAGGTTTGGGTTTGGGTGTTCACATAGTGCATCACCAATTACTGAGAGCTCTCTATGCTCACAAAATTGTTTGATGTAGAAGTAAGCGTTAGCTTTTCCCTTGGCATTGCTCACACAAGATTGATCCTACGTGGTACGCTACCTTGCTCGTTATATGGTACTTGAAAACCCTATGTCTATTTTGTGCCCATAAGACAAATGTAAAGCAAATTGTCTTCTTGATTTCTAAACGGAGGTTGGAGCTCTAATTAAAAAGCGTATTCTTAAAGGACATGTCTAAGATGTGAGTGGAAGGAGAGATATGTTGGGTTTGTGCTCTTGACGGTAAATTGCTTCACGACTCATATCAAGTCACTCGATACTTGTAAACCTATTTGGCATTGGTCTTGACAATTTTACCCTTGCCTACTAGATATTTATAAATTGGCCATGTCACATGTTCAAAACTTGTGCATGCGTGCGACACAACTTTGTGATGGGAGGGTGAAGGGACGCTTGTATAGAATGCCCATCACCTCATACACACCACCAATTTTGCAAGACCACAAACACTGGAGTAAATTTCCAAATCATTTTCTTTTAGAAAGTTAAAACAAATTGAAATTTAAAAACTAAAAACCATTCCAAGCGGAAACAATGTAAAACATTTTGATCGTATTGATTGAAGAAGATGAGATTGTAATTTGATGTGTGTGTCTGTGTTAACGTGGATAGATGCAACGAAAGGAATCATTTGCAAAGTTAGAAGATTGTGGGCCAAGCAAATTGTATTTAGACACGACGGACAACCAAGTGATTACATAAAACAAAACAAAAAAACTGCTAGTTCCCAGGGTCACATTTGATTTGAACTTGTCTAGGAGCACATTGCCTATGAGGTCAAGGATTTTATTATTGGGTTTAGTGGAAAAGATGTTTGTTTTCATCAAATCGCCGACAAACTCATCAAAATTAGTACATATTGAGCACGGGCGAGGCCTACCAGAGAAAAAAACCATATACATACACTATTTGCTGGGGAGCCAATAATGTGGTGCCATGTCATTCTGGCCGATGGAACCCGGGCCCAGGTTTGCCACACCAGCATTTCCATATCAAAATGGGAAGGAAGAGAGAGCCAATGCCGGGCATCCGGGTGGCCAAAGAACCAATCATTTGATGCCACATGGCCATAGACAAAGCCCAATCATTTCATGCCACGTCAGCCCCCTCCTCCAATCAAGAGACGTTGCATTTCCAGAATAGAAAGAGAGAGAGAGAGAGAGAGAAGGGTTGTGTGGAGATTTTAGACAAAGAACTAGATTCTTCCTTGCTCTATCCATGGTGGGGGCTGCAGATTGTGTTGCTGCAGCGATGGCGGTAAACGTGCTTCTGAAATCTCAAGAAGCAGGAGGAACACAGAGAGAAGAGAAGAAGAAAGACAAAGGCAACATCAAAGACGAGGAGAAGAAGAAACGGTGCAGCAAGGATTGCTTTCTTCATTACCTCAGAGTATTGAAAGCTCTGGTTATTTTGCTAATCCTAACAGTATCTGCCTTCATTCTTCTCCTCTTTCTTGCTCCGTTCACATTCTTCTTCCTCAGGTTATTTAGCCTCCATTGGAGCAGAAAACTCACTTCTTCCATATTTGGGCACTGGCTTGCCATGTGGCCTTTCTTATTCGAGAAGATCAACAAGACGAAAGTGATCGTTTCAGGAAACAAGCTCCCTGCTCGGGAAAGAATCATCTTGATCTGTAACCATCGGACGGAAGTGGATTGGATGTATCTATGGAACCTTGCATTGAGAAAGAAACGAATAGGCAATGTTAAATATGTGATGAAGAGTAGTGCGAGGAATGCTCCCGTGTTTGGTTGGGCATTTCACGTGTTAGAGTTTCTTCCCATTTACAGGAAATGGGAAATGGATACTTTGATTTTTGAGCGTATCCTTTCTTCTTTCAAAGATCGTTGCGATCCGCTCTGGCTCATCATTTTCCCCGAAGGAACCGATTACACGTAAGTATACTGTAGGCAATCCATCCTCTTATCATGCATTTAAATGGAGCATCTAGAAGAAGCATGGTACAGAGAGATGCTGATTGGTGGTGAAGATGATTTATTATCTTCTTTGTCACAGGGAGCTGTCATTTTGTTTGCATTTATTACTTGTTTCATACTTATTTTACTTTACTTGATTATCAAATCTCTTGAATTTCGGAAAGCTGAATTGCATGGCTAAATTGCAATGGTCTGTAGACTGGAGTAAACATGACCAGTAGGCTCCGGGAACAGCACGTGGCCATTGTAGTTACCATTGGATTCTGATGTATGTGGAGCTGGGCACTACATACATTTACTTAAAAGTTAGAAATGTGAAAAAGTGAGAAACTAGTTGTATTTTTAAAGAGGTGACATTGGCAGTATGAGAAAAACTTGGCTTATTCAAACAAACCTCTCTTATGATGAAAACCCAAAATTTGGTTTTGGAAAGAAAAAGAATTCATGTTAGTGAGTAACTATTTGGAGAAATCATAGTCAGTGGAATGGAAGAAAAGTTGGAGGCTTTAACTTTTATACAACAATTTGTTGCATCATACATGGGGGAATTCTCAAAATTGCAGTCGGCAGCCATCTTCTAGATGGGTGATTTATTTCAATGAGTTATAATGTTAATGCAAAGTCAAGCACCTTCTTTTTAGGTTCAATTCTAACAAGTTTTTTCATTTGCATGGTTGACGAACACTTTCTAAGTTGGAATCATGTTGGTTTGGCAGAAGCTAGATGCAGGAATCTCCAAAATTTAGTTTTGGAGGCCTTATTGCTTATCAGCTCCTTTAGGAAAAGTATTGTTGTAGTTTACCCAAATAAATTAGGGACACTTATGCATGGAATTATATGATGTGATAAATATACACACTTCATAGAGAATGTATCTATAGCCATTGCCTTGTTGCAAGGCAATTGGATTTCTACATAAATTCTCAAATTATAACAATGATTCTGATGGAAAGTCTTTTAAGGAACAATCAAGATTTTGATCAAGAAAAAGAATAAAAAATGAATTCAACCAGGAAGATGTATCAAAAAAGAAAAACTTTGATGGAGGAAGCAAAAGGGCAGCATGCTTTGAATGTTCTCACTGAAAGTCAGCTGCTACAGAAAAGACAAAGCTGAATTCAAGAAACCAAACCCAAATTCTTCTGTTGGACCAGTGCATCATGCGGTTGGTAACTGTGCAATGAAGCCATGGTCACAGATAGGTCTAATCACAGGCGAGATAAGAGGAAAGTGTAAGCATGTCTATGAGTCTGCTAGATCGTCATTAAGCTCAGAACAATTATGCATATTAGAATTCTCGGTACTGAATACTAATCTGATGATATGAACATATAGTCATGCAGCTGGACAAATACACAATGTGGATCAGCACGAATCTCAAGCATACACCTATTTCTTTCTTTCTCTCTCTCTCTCTCTGCCTGTTCAGGCTACAAAGGCCTATTTAAAACGTTTTGGAATGATGCACACATGGATTGTATAAATAGAGCAAAGATCATTTTGATAGTCTTCTTCAGTACTAGGGTAGCCCTTTCATTTATGTGGTAGATTGCATTTTTAGTTTTAGTTTGTTGTCAGTTCAGGGAACTTTCTCGTTTCGTAGCAATGAAACATCATATAACATTATGAAATGATGATAAATGTTTTCCATTTGATGCAGGGAGGAAAAATGCTTACGTAGTCAAAATTTTGCAGAGGAGCATGGTTTGCCAAAATTGCACAATGTTCTCTTACCTCGAGTAAAGGGTTTCTATACTTGCTTAAATCATCTTCGTGATTCCATTGATGCAGGTACGTTGATCCTCAAACTCCTGTTCATAGTTTTTAGTTTGAATGGGCTGTAAGGATAGGATGTGTCGCATCAATATCCTTACTAGAGCTATCATTACGCAAAGAAAAAGAACGGAAGAGTAACCATTTTTGGATCAAGTGTTGAAGTCCTTTGACTGGAACTGATCTTTGATTCTGCAATACGTCTCTTTTCTCGAGAAAGAAGCAAAGAGTAGGGAGAAAGTAAGAGTTACTAATTGACAAGAAAACAACGATGTTACGAAGGATTCCCCGAGAAGAATAATGATGTTTTGTCTAGCTTCTACAAGATTCTAACCTTCTTTGATCTTTGAGGTCTGCATTGTTATATGCATGTTGAACCTCCTCAATGGCCTCGCAAAGGTGATCTCGTGATGAATACATGAATCAATCCACTGTAGCTGGTCTTTTGCAATACTGAAGTGAGTCTTGCTTAGGTTCAGAGGAAGATCACGACCTTGGTCTTCTTAGGTTCAGAGCAAGACTGGCTGTGTACATAAACCACGTAGCGCATGGAAGTGTAGAATTTGACTTGGTAGAATGCATCATAGCTCTATAGTTCCCTTATTGGAGATTTTGTGTATAAACATCTGAGGCAATAGTTTGTATAGATGAAGTGCTCAAATTGGAAGCATAAGATAATTTCTGATTAAGCAAGGTAAGACCAGAGCATAGATGAAGATTCTGTTTCCCTGCTGATGATTTCTATATATATTTAGTGTTTTATGTTGCCAATATGTGTGCCAGAAGTTTGAATAAAGTTGCTATTTTATGTCAATTAGTTTGTGATTTCACATTTATAACAAAGGATTTTATGGTGTCTTGTAGTGTATGATGTCACGATTGGGTACAAGAATCAATGTCCACTATTCATTGATAATGCACTAGGTACAAACCCAAGCGAAGTCCACATGCATATTAAGAGAATACCTGTACAAGAAATTCCGTTGGCTGAATCTGATGTATCATCATGGCTTATGAACGAATTTTCCCGGAAAGATGAACTCTTAGATCAGTTCTATAGAGAGGGGAGCTTTTCTGACGATGGTAGCAGCATTGAAGAGGAGCTGAGCATGGCCACGTGCATGTTCAATTTCTGCTTTGTAATATTGTTCTCATGTATCATGCTTATGGTAATCTTTTCTTCATTGTTTTGGATCAAAATTTATGTGGCCTTTAGTTGTGTGTTCCTTACAGCTGCAACATACCTGAATTACAAACCCATACCTATCTTAAATGTTTGAGATTCTCAAGTAGTTTTCTCTTTTGAATCCTTGTATATACCTGGCTGTGTGATAATGGTAATATATGTTTATAGATTATATCTATCTATCTATATCAGATGGAAAAGAATCAAAACGGAACACCAAATTCGCTTTTATTTAAATTAAACCCAAGAAATGGGTGTTAAAGAGCAAAGATTTTTAGGCCACTTGAATTATTGCATATTATGATGATGCAAAATCTAGTGCATAAAGTCGACCCAGTCTGGTAAAGTTGATTAAATCTCTGTTCATTGAAATGGAATATCTGTGGTTTTGTATGGTTCCTACTTATAGCCGTCTTCAATTGATTGAAACTTATTATATTAGTATCCTGTATTCTTGTTTGATAGTTTTTTTGCCATTTGTCTTTGGGCATTTTTGTACTATACCTTAATCATTTGAGGAATTTGTAATTTTGCTTTGTCCATTGAGAACATTTGCTGAGAAAGTAAGATTATGAAGAGTTTTGAGGTTAGTATGTTGTGCCTTTGATTAGCCTTCTAGCTGGAAAATGCTTTGTGCATGTCAAAGAAAGAGTTTATAGAGATGCATGATGTGGCACTTGCACAATGCTAATCGAATGTTGAATTATAAATTTTTGTTCCAAATTTCTAGGTGAAAGTATGTTTATGTATTGATAAATGTGTTAACTATTCAATTTTCTCCTATATATCATTAGATGTGGCTAATTTATGGTAGTTATAATTGTGTAACTATTCAATTTTATCCTGTATATCATGATTTTTATCATTGCCCTGCTAATTTAAGGTAACTACTCAAGTCAAGAAAATAAGATTAGTCTCCGTGATACCATTGTGATGCATGTCAAACATTGAGAATTAGAGTTGGAAAATTTCTTAATGGGATGGGCTATTTTAGATTTCTACCAAAAGTTTTTGGCTTGGTTGGATAGATTTGCAATTGATAGTGAAAGATGAATGCCATAGGGATGTATATCTGAAGACTGATATTTTGGCATAACACAGATTGACAAATTTCTTCACATATTCAATGGTCATCTTTCCAACCTCCCAATATCAATTGATAGCTACTATGCCACATGGGCCTTTTATAACAGCTTGAGGTGCCTCTTCGACAAGGCAACTTTCATTAGGAAGGTCTAAAGAGAGAAAGAAACAACCAAAAGACAATAGAAATGGGTATTTCTTCTTCCATGCAATGGCCATGGGTGTTTTGGGCAACATGGGGGGTCAAAATGTCCAAGAGACAACTACACCAAGCGGCAACAAATGCACTACCTTAATATATGTGTGTGTGTGTGTGTTCATAATATTAGAAGAAGAAGGTCTTAGATAACGGAGATTGTTCTTCTTTCATAGTACTAGGCATGGTTCTCAAGCATTTCATAGTTAAACAGTTGAATCTATGAGCACTACATATGTGTGAGAGTATCTTTGACAAATAATTGCCGAGGAATTAGGGTGTCCATGAAAGTTTTTAAGAGGGCATTTTCATAATTTCTACAAACAAGAGTTAAAAAAAATACAGTTGGTAAAACTAGAGAGTGGCATTTCCACACAGTTTCCATAAACCTGATTAAATGTCTTCTAGATTAGCAAAGAGACGAATAATTTAGGGTTTATCAGAGGCAGAGACAGACAGAGACAGAGACCGAAACAGAGAGGGAGAGTTCGCGATGGACATGAAAGCTTCAGCCAGAGCAAAGCATGCCTCCTCTCAGCGAGGGAAGGCTCGTCATTCCACTCACAGCAAGAAGAAACCTGTTGTTGTGGATCCTCTTCCTTCTTCTTCTTCTTCTTCTTCTGCACATACACAGTCTGCTGATGTATCACATCATTCTGATGGCAAACATTCAAGCCTCCCTTCTAACTGGAGTCGGTATGAAGAAGAAGAAGAGATCGATCCTCGCTTTCATGATTCTATTGCTGTGAAAAGTAAGGGAGCAAATTACCGGGATCTTCTTGCGGAGAAATCTATTTATCAATCCCCTGGTATGATTATTTAAGGTATAACCATGTGTTTAATCTTACGTTTCATGGGATTATGAGCCTAAACGGAAATTTATTTTAACTGTGCTTTAGCATAAATAAAAAAGGAAATTTTAGTCAAAAATTTTCATTTTAGGTTTAATCTAGGATACAGAAGAAGATAGTTTATTGTAAGTTTGTGTTAGGTTTAAAAATGGAAATTCCACTTTATGTTTGTCCAGGAATGAAATAGTGCTAATGGAGAAATTCCATTTTTCTGTTTTTCCTTTTTATCTTCAGTTTTCATTACAATCAAAAGAAAAGGCATGTATTTGAATTTTGCTAGAGAAATTGAAATGAATTACCAATCTCCTGGCAAGAAAGAAAATTGCATTCATGTTTCTTTTAGAAAATGAATTGAATGTTTGGTGCTTCTGCATTGTTGCATATAATTTATTTTGAAAAAGAGATGGTATTTGCTTGCAATTGACAGTAATTGTCGTCAAATGTTTAAATGTAAGGTTAAGAGATGCTCTGTTTTTTCTGCCCTTTGAGTCAAAGGTGTTATGGGTGCATACAGAAATGGCAAATGCGCGGAGGAGATTGATGCAATCAAGGGGGTTGGATATTTTAAATAGTGGGTCTATTGCAGATAATATCTGGAGCAGAGATGGAATATTTGATGGCGAGGTGCTGATCTTCGTTTCTTAAGTATAATGCTCTAGGCATAAAAGCAACCTTAAAGAGTCAATAAGGCAACACATTGACCCATTGGTTTATGGGTAGCCATAGTATATAAAAGGGTCAGTATCCTTTTAAATATCATGAAACCACCATACTTCGGCCATGTTTGTGGCACTATTGATTCATTAAGGTTCAACTTATTTCTATTAAGCATACTGTTATGTGCATACAGGAAGTCAATAAAACTAGAGTTTGAACCATCTATTTGTGTTTGCCAGCTCACTGCTGTGGTATGGTGTGTAAGAGCTTACTAATATTCTATGTAAATTGAAACCCTAAGTTTATAGATGACTCAGTAGCTATGGTCTTTTTGAGGCTCTATGTATGTTCATAATATAGAAGCTATTCACTTGACTATTGCTTTTTGTGCATGATGTTGCAGGATGCATTTTTCTCGCTAGATTTGAAACTTTTGGACGAAGAGCTTGCAAAAGTGAATATTGCTGAAAGGCTCTGCATTGATCCAAAGTTCATTCCTGTAGAAGAGGTGAGGTGTCCATTGAATTCAACTGTTTATTCAGAGAAGTTAATCATTTTGAAAGCATTATAATATAGGGAAAATCATAAAAATGGTATTTCGGTTTGCAATAATTCCCAGAATGGTACAAAGTAATTGTTTTTTAACCTATTCCAATGCCACGAATAATCAATCTCACTCTTTAAAATTCGATAACATTTTCATCTAGTGTTTTAATTGTAGGCAGCTACACAACTAGAATTTACAAGGGTAAAAGTCAGATTTTGATAGTTAAATTTTATTAGTGTGAGTTGATGAATAACTTAGCATAGATTATGAATTGAAAGTAGAAAAGTTCAAATTTCACTGCTATGTTAATTTTGGAATGTGGGAAGCATATTACCAATGCTAAGATCCTTAGGTTTATTTCAGAGGGATGTTGAGACTGATCAGCATGATTCAATTAACGAGGCTGAGTCAATTGATGAGGCAAAGACCAAGGAAAACAGGATTCTCAAATCTACAGGTTATACAAATATTGATGAGAATGTGGCTGAACAAATGGCAACATCATCAAATGTCCCCACTACGGCATCACCTTATCTTGAAGAACATGTACAAGATGGTGGTGCAGGTTTATCATTTTATAAAGAGATACTGGAACCTTTTGAAAGAGACGAATCAATGGTTTCTTGGAAGCCCCTCACACCATACCAAGAAAAGAATCTTGAAGTAGAAGCGAAGAATGATGAAGTATTTGAACAGACTCTTGAACTAAAATCAAAGAGAGATGAAGTATTCAAACCTGAAGCGGCAGAAGCAGAACTTGATGCCCTTCTTGACATGCTTGATAGCCATTCTTTCAAGGAAGCTTCAACATCAATACGACATAAACCAATTGAATCTAAAGCATATAAACCTATTGAATCTCGTATGTATAAAGCCACCGGAACTGTAGCATATAAGGTTGCTGAACCTGATGTTTGGCAAGATGAAACACCTCTAACAATGGTCAATGTTGATGCAGCTGATAGGATTCTTGAGCAATCAATGGAATCTTTTCGAGCTGAACCATCATCACTGGAAAATAATATGTTCTTAATTACAAAGAGTACTCAAAAGGCAGATAACACTGTAATCAGTAAAGAGCATGTTCGAGTAGAGATGTCATCGTTTGATGGTAATGTTTTGAGTTCTGTTAATCCTCCATTAAACCTGGATGATGACTTCGACTCCTGGCTTGACTCTTTGTAACTAGTAATGGAAATTGCAACTTGTTAGTAGAATGGTCTTTTCGTCAAGGTTCTGACTCTTAATGCACGTCAAAAGTAATGGAAGCGAACCAGCTCTTTCTGTTTACTTCAGTTCTTAGGTTGAATGGAGATCCTTCCTCAAGCTGAGCACAGAATAATATTTCTTTTTTAGTTAGCTCTCTTTTCAATTACCTAGTTTAATAGAAATTCTATTAATGGGTGGCGTTGTTTGTTAGGGACTGTTCTCAATTTGGTGAGGTCTGAGTAAGTTTATTAATTATTCTAAAGATGAACATAGCAACGCTTGTTCTATACACATTACACTCATTGTAGTCGAAGAAATTATAGTTATTAGGAAATTGTCTTCTTACTTGCATGTTAAAATATTTGTTTGCACACGCCTCAATTCTAAAGAATTCACATGAGCTCATTGTGGAAGATGTTATTGTAACTTTTAAGTCACTAATGGAATTTTGATTGATTGTATAGGAGATAGATTGTACTTGTTATAGTATACTTCTTAATGACACTTGTTATAGTATTTTGGATGTTGAAGAAATTAATGACATGGGGGGGATGTTTGGCGTATTATTTAAGACCTTTGATAGAGTGCAAAGCATTGCCACAATAGTTTAAGCCTTGCTTGATATTACACACACCAATCTATTTTGTCTCTAGGATCCTTTAAATTCTGAAAGATCTCAAATATATATGTAGATGAAAAAATAGTTTATGGTTGTGTCATTAAGCGAAAGTGTTCCAACAAGAGATAACTTTGTGCAACAAGAGAAACAACTCTTTAGACTTCATATGGTTTCAACGTTTTTTGGTGTTTTAAATACCATCCATAAATTATTGAGATGGTGACTAGTACATGATTTGAGTTTATACAATATCTATTTCAATTCATTTTCTTGTTGCAAGCCGATACATGTACCCGCAAGTCATTATTGAAGCCTACTCATGATTTTGTTTTGTTGATGTGTCATTTTGAGTGTTGTTGGTAGTGATTGTTGGCTTGTCGGTGTTGTAGGTAGTAGAAATCTATAAACTACTTCCTTGGGCTTAGGTCTCCTATCCACACACACTTGTTATTGATGATTACCCACATCGTGAATTTGTGATTGGATCTTGTTACAAAATGAGAAGCCAACCCCTAGAACCAAATTCTAGTACCCACATTGTTGCATACTGTTACCAAGATACAAATAAATCAATGAATACACTATTGAAGTATCTTGAATGTGTACATACACACACACACACACACACACACACACACGAATGGAGTTCAATGACCAGATAAGATATGTATGTATGAACAATAGATTAATGTCATTCAACTAGGGTAGGCCTATCTACACACACGCATGCACACACAAGGCACCAGTGCAAATGATAAGGAAAATATCTTTGAGCTGATATAAATCAAAGTAAGCGGGATAAGGAACACCTTGTTGATGATAGATTGCCCACATCCACTTACGAGTACGAGACATACGTACTTGTGTGCACCGTAGAGAAAGAAAGAGATATATTTAAGTGTCTTTTAAGAGGCCAAAATGGCCTATAAGACCAAACAAGACATTACATCTTAAAATGTTGTGTTGTCTACACATACATATACATATATGTACATATACTGACATACTGTTATACTGTAAGTCTGTATACATATGTAACCTCTCACAGTATACATACATACCAATATGTACATACAATGCAGTGTGCACATACAAAACATACAGACAGACAGACAAGCGTACTCATAGCTTATACACCTCAGTGAGTAAGCACTGTGTACTGGTGACGGTCCAGGGAGTGAGAGAGACAGAGACAGAGAGACAGAGACGGAGATGAGCCATGGTGGTGGTGGTGGTGGGCACATTGAGAGCTTTGTGATCGTGTATAACGTTGCAAAGCGGCATAACGTGGGGACGCTTGTGAGGAGTGCCAGTGCATTTGGCGTGTCGGAAATGATTCTTGTTGGGAAGCACAAGGATTTCAACGCCTTCGGCAGCCATGGCTCCGCCCCCTTCCTCCGCTTCCGCCACTTCTTCTCCCTCCTCGATGCTCGATCCTACCTTAAGGTAATAATCTCTACCATGTTATATCTCTACTTTCCCTTAATATGCTCTCTCTCTCTCTCTCTCTCTCTCTCTGGTTTTTTCTTCATGAGCAGCATCTTCAAAATGAAAATTTGACATCCTAATAATTCTCTTTTTCTTCATCTCTTCAAAGACTGTTTTCATCTTTTGTGTTATAGCACATGGTAAACAAACACTCACTCACTCCTGTCATGGTGATAATCACCGCCACATCTGAAACTGGGCATCTGGTTGGCTGTACGCTATGAAGAGGGGGGCAGTTGAAGTGGTTTTACAGTTTCCAAATACCTTGGAGTTGACATATGTCAATTTAGCCGTTTTTGCAAGTAGTTGGGTATGTCAAAGAATATGTGGACATGCGTGTAGAGTAAAAGAAAGGGACAGGAGAACATAAGTTCATGTTTTCATTCAGCCACATTGGAAGCCTTTTGCATGAAATGGAGAACAACTGAACATAGAGCTAAGTTTGAATAGTATTGCTGCCACATTAATAATCAATATTGGATAACTTACCAAAGGGCAGTTTACCAAGGCCAAGCTCATATCTGGACACCGTTGCCCAAGTGAGAGATGTGGTGGCATCACACTGATACTCATAGGCTCACGGACATTTGAAGTCGAAATTGGGGGTTGGCTGAATATTGAACATGGAAAGAATATGTGACTTATGTTGTCTCAATGTACATCATATGTTGTCTCAATGTACCTTGCATATGATGACATCAGACATGATTTTCAATGACAAAATCATTGACAATGGCACCACAAATGCTCTTTGCTTGTAAAATCATCTCAGTCGTTTTTATTCCTTTTTCTATATGGAGTAGAAACCTAGGTACCAAGTCTTAACAAGGAAAATAGCTGGAAGGATTTGGAGAGACCTTTATTCTCAATGATTGCCTGCATGATAAGGAGAATATGAGGACCAATGGTGCTTGGCGTTGTGATTGATAGAACTCTAGAGACTCAAGGAGAAGTTGTTGAAAGACAACAATACAAATATAAAATCTCATTAAAAATGAACAATCACAGTTTTCTTTAGCCATGTCACTCCCACTCATGCTACAAGCTCCCGACCACTTTACAAAAGGGTAAAATGGATCGATCAATAGAAATTTGTCGTCTACATTGGCCCCAACCTTGTGAACACAATCTTGCCACCCTTGTCATTGACAGATGAAGGTCATTATTTCCCACCATTGTAGTGCTTCCCTTGCTTCAGTAATCTCTCCATTTTGGGTTGACCTATGCTAGAGTTCTTTTGAAGACAAAACTTACAATCCGTGTGACGTGAATATCTTACTTGTGAAAAAAATGACATTCTTTAGTCACTTATAATTCTATTTAGTTACACTTATTTTGGTTTGTGGTTCTCAAAGACAAAAGAACACTTTAAGATGTAATCTCTTGTTTGGTCTTATAGGCCATACTGGCATCTTAAAAGATGTTAATATATCTTTCTTTCTCACTCTACGTAATCATACTTCTCATTTATTGATTTATTCTCGCTTTGTTTCACCTTGTTCCTTCTGCTTCCTCTTACAGCTATTTCTTGTGGCTCTCATTGTTTTGCAATTTCGTTTTGTTTTTCCTTACCTGCCCTTTTCTCAGGAGAAATCTTGTGACATAATCGGAGTTGAAATCAAAGATAATGCGAAGCCTGTTCATTCACATCCATTTACCTGCAGTACAGCTTTCCTGCTTGGAAATGAGGTAGAATCTTTCTGTTTTGAGCTCCTCAAGTCTTAAGTTCCTTTTTTCTTCCGATACTGGCAAAGAGTATATATTCTGTGATGCACAAGCTATAGATCTTCGGAAGAAACTCCAGAATGCCCAAGTTTTTCTTTATTCAACCCCATTCAAGCAATTATGTTGTCGTCTTGACTAATCATACTGTCAAATTGTCCCTGTTTTCCCAACTGTATGTGGTATTTGAGCAATTATATTCTCAATGCATCTCCTGTATTTCTTTTCTGGAGATTGACAAGGGTAATTTGGAGAAATAAATTAAAAATGTAGCGGTATTTCAGAGTTTTCTCTAGATCTTATTCACTTTCTCATTGCCTGCTTAGATAATGGATTGAAAATATAAAGACATGGATCTAATTATTCTCACAGGTTTGTGTTCTCTCATACATCTAGGGACTCATAATGACGGTTGCAGGGAACAGGTCTTTCTGACAAGGAAATGGCTATTTGTGATTCATTTATCTATATAGCACAATATGGAGGTGGAACAGCATCACTGAACGTCACTGTTGCTGCCTCCATTGTTCTGCACCATTTTGCAGGTTAACAATCTCTATTTACGCCTTTATTGTTAGGAATTTGAAAGATTTTAAAATTCGAATTATACGCAGACTATTATGGTGGGTATACTAATATTGGCAGTTGACACATGGGTGTATCCATCTATCTTTTTCATGTCTATAATGTGACGCACTAGGATGACTGGCATTTTTTGTTGTATCTTATATGACATAGCTTCTCTGATCATCGTGTTCACTAGAAGAGTAGCTTTTTTGCTTGTTAAAAACTTAGTTTCAGTTTACCTCAATGAGCTTTTTATATTTTATGGATCATCATCATCATGATCTCTTTCTCTCTCCTGCATTTTGTATGGATGAGATTAAACTTAGAGAACCCAAGTTCAATGTTCACATGGGTTTGACCCTGTCCTATAGATCACAATCCTAGTCCCATGGACGTTTCAAAGATGCCATCTCTGTCTGTCGGTTTTCTGTCTGTCCCCTTGTTGTCCAAGATATGAGACATCATTTCTAGATGTAATCTCTTGTTGGTTATTATTGAATTATATTATATTGAATTAGTATGTAATATCTTATTCAGTCTCATAGGCCATTAATTTGGTCTCTTAATGGCATTAGCTCATATATTTGTTCTGTCTTTCTCTTTATGTACATTCTTTCCCTTGCTTCTCTCTTTTAGATACTAAATAAGATAATGGGCCTTGTGTCGATGGTTTATCTCATAGGCTGTTTCAGCCTCCAGTAAACTTTTAACATATTGGTTTGTTGCGTTGTTTCCTTAACTGTTGTTATCTTGTCATGTGATTTTGTTCTGGATTCTCAGAGAACAAAAACTCATGTACATCATACATGTTTTGTCTCATAGGCCAGCTTTGGCCCTTCAGATTTTTTGCTTCTACGAAGTATTTGATCAATATACATAGTTGGATGTACTTTCACTTGCTAGCTAAATATGTATCAATGCAAACTTGTTTTTTGACAGTATGGGCGGGATTTGATGAGAGGCAACGAGATGGACCTAAATTTGTGGTCGCAGAGCGGCCATCAAAGCAAACACAAAGAGTTGCTTGCTCTGAGTCACCGGAAATGGTTGCTGAAATGCGGAAATCAAAGAAATCCACCACAGATTGGTTGGATGGAGAGCCGTTAGATCATGAAGAATTAACTGTTCAATCTGAATCCTCATCAGTGTTGACGAGTCTATTTGATGCTTAACAGTCTATATCATAATGTCCACGAAAGTTTTGTTTATGGCATTTTCCTGTTGATTTAACTGAGCAGATTAATTGTCATTTTGTAGTTAGTAAATCAGAATATATCCTCTCATGCATAAAATTCTTTTTTCGAAGTGCTTGACCTTCCAAACAGTGAGCACCAATTCTCAATATCTCTACTTTGGAAATATGACGATAATTGATTGGTAAAATAGTTTCTGATTTCATGCATGCTTTTGTGCTTCACTATGACTGTAGCTTAACTTTGAAATCATCTATCCTATGTGCCAGAACCTTCAACCAGTAACACCCCAAACTAAGTATTAACCTTTACATTTGAAAATGAGGGCTTAAAAATTGTGGAAGTGCAAACTTTGTAAATTGTAAACCTTAAGAGTTAGCACTGTAAACATTGAGCAACATCTTTATTTAAATAATAAATTATCTCAATCTAAATGATTTAATCTCTGAACTTGAAAGTAAATCCTAAATGTAAACTCTTGCAACTATATTGCCATTAACCCTAAACATAAAAGTTAAAAAACCTAGATTGAAAGTCATTGCCCATTTGCTGGAACATCTTTAAGTTTTCAAACACTCAAAACCATAAACTTCCCTGAATTTGTTTGGGCATTTATGGGAACATTGTTAAGTTTCCAAAACCTCCAAACCAAGAATAACAATGAATCGTTTTGCATTTGCTAGGACATCCCAAAGTTTTCCAACGCTACCGAACATATCCTTAGTTTTCATACGTTACCAGAGTAGCTGCCTTAGTAAATTTCTGGAAAACTTTGTTTTGGGGGGCCATGGATGGCGTATTTTGCTTCATAAAACTGAGGATGTTTGGAGAGAAGGGGGGGAGAGGGGCCCTTTTGCCAGTTTTTTGAAAACTTTGACAATATTTATTCCCGTAAGTATTATTTCTCTTCTCTTCTCTCCTCTCCTCTCCTCGTCTTCTCAGAACTGTTCGTTTCTTTCTACATTTCTTTGTACTCCGTTCTTTCTGTTCCCTTCTTCTTTCTTTCATTCGTCTCTCTCTCTCTCTCTCTCTCTCTCTCTCTCTCTCTCTCTCTGGTTTCTGCCGATGGCTTCGCTTGAGGAGCAGCAGCAGCAGCAGGTGGAGAAGATGAGCCTGGATCAGATCCGGCAGGTGAAGGAACAGGTGGACTCGGAGCTCTCCCTCCTCCAGGACAGTGTCTCCAACATCCGCACTGCGACCTCTCGCTTTGAAGCGGCAGCCAAATCTGTGCACACTCTCTCCACCAATCCTCCAGGTAATAAGACTCTCTACTCATATTTCCTCTCTTTCTTTCCCCTCCGTTTCCGCATGTATGTATGTTTCTTTTAACTCATCTGTGCTCTAAAGTTTTGGTGCTCCAAATCTGACACGGCGTGACACCAATTTCTTTGAGATTTTTCTTTTCATTGTGACCAATACCATATTATTACCATTATGCAAAAGATAATGGGATGAATGTTGATGATTTTGTTATGGGAGAAGAACACGTTTCATGTGACAAGATACTGCCTTGTGATGTCCATATGAAGAGTTTCTTGAGTTGGCTACGCAGAGTCTGTCAGGTCTGCGTTTATATGCTGAGGTGACCAAGAATGTATTAGTTTATGCCATGCCAAAGATAATTATGGTTTTCCTGATTATATTAATATCACGTGTTTTATGATGTTCGTATGAAGAAGTTGTGCTATGTTTCATTGCCAAAAATGTTGTGGGCTAGGGTGTATATACCCTGATTATAAACCGAACTGTAATAGTTTATTCATCTCATAAATATATTTGCAGGAAAGAAATTATTGGTGCCTCTTACTGCATCCTTGTATGTGCCGGGTACTATAACAAATGTAGACAAACTTCTAATAGATGTTGGCACGGGATATTATGTGGAGGTATCACTCTGCTTTCTTCCATTTTTCAAGTGTATTTTTCTTGAATTTTTCTTCATTCTATTGACACTTTATACTCTTCCAGAAAACCATGGAGGCTGCAAAAAGTTACTGTGACAAGAAAATAAGCTTTTTGAAGGCCAACCATGACAAGCTTGTTGAGGTATTTATTCCATGTGTTCTTTATGTGAATATGTGTATTTTACCTTGGTTTTCTTATTGTTCTTAAATTGGCTTTTTTTAGCTCGCAAATGAAAAAGCAAATACTGCAGAGCAGGTAGCAATGGTCATGCAAGCAAAGCTAAAACAGATGTCTAAATAAATTTTCTCATCGTCAAGGGTGCATGAAATAACTATTATTTCAAGTGGTATTTTTTTCACGACAACAGTGGGGTGAAAGATTTACATGTACATGAAGAATTTAGATTGTTGTGATCAAGTGGCATATAAAAAGAAACATGTGGCTTAAAATATCTTAGTCCATGAGAAAACCATCAGTTTACCATCATATGGTATTATAACAGAGAATATTGGAGATTGTTAAAATGTTGTCATTATTAGCATTTAGTTACATCACAGAACGTGGTCTATTGTGGGTGTAATATCACAAACAAGGTGTCCAGGATTTTGTAATTCTCTTTATCCTTTCTGCAAGACATCTTTTCAACAATTCATTCAGCTGATTATACTATAAGATGCTAAAATTGAGTGTAAAGCGAGTTTTTTAAAGATGCATTCTCTGTTTAGGTGAAATTTTGAGAAACTCAATATACAAAATCATTGAGTATGGTCTGTACTAAATGATAGCTTTAAATTCTGTACCATCTTGGCAAAAAATTGTGGTAGATCCTTTTGAAATTTGCACAATCTTTATGCCCTATAACCAGGATGTGCAAATTATCCTTCATAAAATACTTGCAATGATGACATCCAAAGCATCACCTCCTATATATTGACACAATAGACTCGCAATTCTATTAAACACAATAGACCACCTATTTATTTGTGTTTAATATAATTACTGTTTCTGATCAGATTCAATATTTTCATCATCCATCTAGGTGTTTAGCACAATAGACTCACAATTCTATTAATGATTCATACATAAAAACGTGCACTTTAACCACACTTTGTCATCATTATTTTCCAAAACACACTTTGCCATCACTATTTTCCAAAATTGCCTAATTTATTTATAAGTTATCATATGTGCTTAACATAGTAGTCTTACTGTATCCTGTGTGATTTTATTAATGATTTATAGCACGTGATGAATAATATGTGGTGAATAATGAAATAAAACTCCCCTCAAATGCTGTGAACCCTTTCAAAAGGTGAAAAGCTATTACCAACAGAAGATTTGAATTATAAAGAAAGATAGCTTATATTGTATGGTTTGATTTACATATTGGGCTAAGACTGAACTTAAATAAATACTTCCTTGTTGGAGCCAAAATCACTCTAACACTTCAGTGTGCAGGAAGATTGACAGCAAGAGATCACAGCTTAATCCATTGATGGATCAACATAACTACCCGAATGTTCTAATGATAATGTCATGGTTAAAGCTTGAACGGCACTAATTTGCATTTTTATAAACACGTGAAGAAATTATTCACTGTCAAATGCCCGTTCCCTTCGGGATAATCTAGGAATAAACTCAAGAGGCTTCAATGTGGTCTAACTCATGGCATACACATAGAGAAATAGGATCTTCCATGTCAACTGAAAATGCTCATTAGGCAGCTTTTTTCTTGCCTATGGTCTGTAGTTCATGCCATACACATAGCAAAGTGTCATATGCATCTCTTATGTCCACTGTATTGCCCTGCAACACATTTGGATTCAGCATAGCAAAAATTGTTCTCAGCCAATTTTCATGTATATGAGAAAAGTGCAATCGATGTGCATTAGCTTGAAATGTAGAGGATAATCTAGACCGAATGATGCTGCGGGCATTCTCCGCTTGTTTAATGACTTTTTCTGGTAGCCCTGCTAATGACGCTACATGAAGTCCATAACTGTCAGGTGATGCACTCGGAGAGAGTTTGTAGAGAAATACTAGCCGTTTTTGTGATGTAGACACATTTCTCGGGTTCACAATACTTTCAAAGGCAAAAGCCATGTGATAAAGACATACAGAAGGGTGAGCTGCGAATTCCTTGGTGAGTGGATGATAATGTGTAGCAAAGAGTAATCTACAGTCGATTGCATCCACAAGATGGCGAAACACCTGTGTTTCAATCACGCAAACTCAGAACTCGTTTCATGTGACAAGGCACTCATACTACGGAAATTACAAAATACTCAAGCAAGTTACTCACAGCAAATGCAATAGCATAGCCATCAAAGGTTGATGTCCCTCGGCCCAGCTCGTCCAAAATAACCAATGAATTTGGGGTAGCATACCTTAATACAGAAGCAGCCTCAGTGCACTCCACCATAAATGTACCTGCTCATTATGTCACCCTTATATCAGTATAACCTAAAGTGTTTTCTCATTTGGCATCAAGAATTCATGAACAGCACTCACTTTCTCCTGACATGATCCTATCACTTGCACCGAGACGAGTGAAAATAATATCCACTGGTGATAGAACACAAGACTCTGCAGGAACGAAACACCCTATCTGAATACAAAGAAAAAACAAATATTAGACTATTTTCCCACATTAATTAAAGCTTTCAAAAACTGGATACAACCTACCTGAGCCAAGATTACTACCATACATGTGGCTCTCAAAAGTGTTGATTTACCACCCATGTTTGGTCCCGTTAGAAGCATCGCCCGACAAGAATTCGATTCACTCCCAAGTGCAATATTGTTCCGGACAACAGCATCACCATTAGTACTAGAAGCAAAAGGATGCCATAGTTCTTGGACATTTATGATTGCACCTGCATTAGGATTGGCTGAGGTAGGAACAAATGAAGGTCGACACATAGGGCCATTTGCCCCATCAACAGTGACAATGAAAGATAGGAGTACATCAATTTGACTAAGATTCCGAACAACTTCCAGCCACGATCTATAATGTTCCATGAATTCCAATAGTAGTTCATCCAAGATCTCTGAATCTTTGTCATCCAAAACACGATCCTGAAAAAAAGACAAAACATGATTCAATGCCTTTCTTTCGTTTTTGTATTCAGATCTATATATAAATTTAACATTTAGATAGAGCATGCCTGTTTCAGTAGCTGCATTTTGGTATTTAAAAAATTCTTTTCAACGTATGAGACCATGGCCACGAGTGATTTATTAGCTTCATTCATCCCTTCCAAAGCTGAAATTTCCAGCAAAAGGTGACTACCTACTGAACCTTCATTATCTCCTTTCCTGATGGACCTCAATAAAGTTAAGGCAGAATTTAGCCCTTTCACTGCCAGTGAAAATGCTCGAATCTGTGGAAAGGATAAACCAAATCAATAAGACAACACAGAAAAAAAATATCACTTTTGAAATACATTAACTCTTTCTTAAACTGAATCGTGACTGTTCATAGATCCAGTCAAGAGGTTAGTTTTCTTGGGCAAGGGATATTAATCTAAAATTGCTGGCAAAAGAAAATCTATCTTAACTAAAACATACCTTCTTACACAATCAGCCAGAAATATAGATGTGATAATAGATGTTTTTTGTACATCCAATTCTCATCAACATAAAGACATTGAATTCACTGTACTCATTAAAGAAATTACAGGAGAACATAACCAGAGAGGACAGTTCATAGTTCCAGTCAAGAGGACAGTTTTCTTGCAAGGGATCGTAATCTAAACTAGCTGACAAAAGAAAATCTATCTTACACTAAAACATACCTTATTACACAATCAACCAGAAATATAGACGCGTAATTTTTTTTTTTGTTACTTACACATCCAATTCTTATCAACATAAAGACATTGAATTCACTGTACTCATTAAAGAAATTACATGAGAACATAACCAGAGAGTTGTATACACCTTTCGTCTCTGTGCACGTATTGAAAGAAATGGTATGCTTGCAACATCTGATGAGCAAGTAAAAGTACATATCATAGAAATGAGCCTTTCAAGGTCTGGTAATTTCTGCAAACCTCCACGCAGCATGCCAACAAGCTCAGGATGTCGCCTAAATTCCTCTACTGCATCTAAGCGTCTATTAATTTCTCCAATACTTTGAAGAGGATGGCATATCCATTTGCGCAATAAACGCTTTCCAAATGGAGTTGAACAATTATCCAAGAAAGCAAAGAGAGTTCCTTTAAACAGAGGAAAGAGAGATAAAAAATTAATTATGTACTATTAATAGCAAATTAACCTTATGTCCTCTAATGCTGATGGCTTTTACCTATTTTTCCTCCATCTGCATTATTTTGGAAGATCTCAAGATTTGAAAGTGTCTGGCCATCCAAACGCAATGATCCTTTATAGACTTCATAAGAAGCTAAGCAAGCCTTTTTCAGCAAAGTTCCATCCAGCTTCAAAATCCATGATAAATTTGTAAGTGACAAATTTGGGGAATGACAAAAAATCCATTATTGTCCTCTTACTTCAACCACCGCATGCAGAAGTGTCAGATATGAATCACAGCCTTCTTAACTTATTGAACAATCATTAAGTATACATAGACTCAATCCTTCGCAAGCATGTCTATCTTTATGATGATCTTTTGTAATCCTTTAACTCAAGCTCAAGTAATTTTATCTAAGATCAAAATAGTTTTGAAGATTAAAAAATCACAAGCTAGTCTCCAGGCAGTATTTTGTTTTTTAATGGCCAACAGAGAAGAAGTTATGATGTCATAGTAGTGTTACATTGATAAAATTATGCATTTATCTACTTCTACAAGTGCCAGGATCCATACGAACCATTATAGTGAATGATTTTTATACAGGACTGAGGACACAAAGCTCATATAGAACTGACTCTATAACTTTTATTATAAGTGAATCTAATGCACGATTGTCACAATCAGAGAAGGTTTACAGTTTAAAGATGAAAGCATACAATTCTAGCGAGGTGATGAGAAAGAAAGAAAGAGAGAGAGTGAACACTAAAATAGTGAAAGCAGTTGGGTTAAATGATATAATCAAATTACAAAGACATTGGCAGCATATATCAATAACATTTGGCCTAAAATAAATACATTAAATAGCCCATATAAGTTTGAACTAATAATGAGCATAGAAATTAAGCCACAAAATCCCCAAAGAAAGAATAGTAAGTTGTGTTTCCAATGATCGTCTCAAGCATGAAAAATTGATGAAAAGAGATATTAAGAAAATGTATCTTCTCTACTACCTTCAATCTGACTAAATGCAATACAAGTGCTCCCAAAGCAGAAGTCACTGGTTTATAGTAGTTGAATGACTTTAGGATCTGAATCCAATTTCCATTCTGAGAACTGCCATTATCTGTATCTTCACTAAAGTACTGATGAGACTCAATCATTCTTATCACAGCTGAAGATTCCAAATATTCTATATTCGGCTGAAGTCCAGTGAGCTCTAATGGCTGACATCCTGAAACTCATGTGAAAGATACTCTATGATCTTAAAAATCCTAAACCCTCCATTAAATTCATCACAAACCAGTTCAAGAAGTACAAATGGATAATCAGTTAACTAACCTTGGGTTGAATACCTTCTGAGAGCTTTCATCGTGTCATCTGCCAACCCTGAAAGATTTACACTACTAAGGCCAGAAATTCCATTATTGTATTCACATATCAAAAGAAAATGAAAAAATAATTATGACATACATAAGCCCATACACATACATCTATTAACTAATACCAGATATAAAACTGGCTAAACTATTGCTAAAAAAAACCTTTATTTGATTTGCAACCTTAACAAATCATTATTTCCAGTTTTACTCCTACGTTTATGTGAACCCATTTCAATCTTATAGTGTATATACACACTGAGACATCCTGATTGCAATAAAACTTGAATCAAAAAATCACAAATGACCATGTCTACTATAGCAGCAGCACATTACAAAGAGTTCTAAGTGGCATCCAGTTTGAGCAACAAGAGCTTTCTTGAATGCTGAAGCAAATTCAATCCCAAAATATAGATCTTTAAATAGCAATAAAACAGGGAGGTGACTTTAAAGCAGCACAAGGAAAGCACCAATTTTAATACTATCTGATGGGACAAGTTGATATTTCCAAAGGATCACAAGATAAGATTGATCTACCTCCCAGTTCATAAAGTAATTCTTGCGGTGCCACCTGCAGAACAAAAAGGCAACTGCTAAGCAAAGACACAAGAATATATAAGGTATGTGCACATTTTCAACATAATCAGTTGACATTCTCTATGACTTTCAGGAGACACAACGTTTGTTTAACTTCAGATGATACAACGTTTACAAATTTATAGGAAGTTTAGCATGTAAAGAACTTCACATTATCGCATTGATCAAAGAATGGCTACTAAAAGAATAGCTCTACAGTCAAACAATCTTCTCAAAATGTAAACACGTGAGAAAATTCTTCTTTATGAAGAAACTGTAATTCAATAAAGGAGATTGAAACTATCCTAAGGGACCAAGTCTGTCTTCTGGCCTGATGCTATTATACATCTCAATATCTCAGCAGTGTGAAGCATTTGGATTTTATCATCCCTAGGGAGTTTTCCCAGAAAAGGAACGAAGAATTTATGTGTAGAATATTTATTTTCAGTTAATCTTCCTATTTGATACATGAATTTCCCTAATTTCCTAAAATGGAGCATGCATGCGTAAAAATATACCTGTGTCAGCAAAGAGCATAGAGCTGAGCGTGCACTGTCATCTTCAAGGGAACCAACATAGAAACAACCTGCAGCAGCATCAACAAATGCAAAGCCAAAAATTGTTTTCTTCATATTTTGGCTCGCCATTGTACCTCTTTCCCCAGAAGTCATTTCCTGTGCAACACAAGAAAATTTTGTTTAATAAATATATTCTGAAAACAAATAAAAAACATGTGCTACCGATATAAAATATAGGAGCAAGTAATAGATGAAGTTAGAGAGACAGAGCATGTATTTTAAGCTGAAGAAATAGCATATATAAATGTCCAAATGCACCTCATGTAATGCCAAAAGGTGAACAGCTTCAGGCTTCATGTTATCATCCATCATGGTCGAAGGAGTCAAAACATGCATGAGTTCTCGTTGTACCATCTACTCCATACGAGATCAACATTTAAAGGTGCATTGGAAACCAGATTCCTGATCAAACAAATTGTTTGTTTTTGTAAGAATCATTGACATAAGAAACTTACTGCACCAGGTCCCCTTTTTGCTTTTGCTTGTTCAGATGTTTCAACCTGCTCCATTCTTCCAACCTTATAGCTGCCAATATATAACCTTTTCATATCCGAAGTGACCATTGATGTGAATCTGCGGTATCCAGGAAAAGTTTGTTTTCCTTACCCTCGTGCCAATAGTTTTGAAACAGCATCTTCAATTCCACTCTCTGGGACACCAACCTGAAATATTATATGTGAGCACAAAATGTGAGAAGTGTTGCAATGTTCAAAGTCAAGACAGAAAATGAGAGAATGCAAGGGTAATGAATATACAAATATAGCACACAGAAATTTGGATATATATATATATATGTATGTATATATTCATATAGTTTCGTCACTAAACTGCATACTCTCTAGAGATGAATATAATACTTCTTGTGTGGTGGTAGATAGATTGAATAAACAAGTAGTGTATAATAATACAGAGTTAGGAGACCACATACATGCAGAAGCTGAAAAAAGCAAAAAGAGTTATGTTCAATTTAACATGTATTCAATAAAATGAAACCTTTTCAACCACGTGATATTCAAAAATATGAGGCCTCATAACAGCCCCATTAAAAGGAGATATTTTAAACACAACCAATAGTTCCGTGACATTCAGTGGATTCATGGTGTCAATCTCTTTGCCGCATAATAGCCCCTTTGAAAGGAGATATATTAAAGACAATCAATAGTTCTGTAACATTCAATGGAATCCTGTTATCAATCTCTTTGTCACATAGAACTGAAATAAAAGCCATATTTCAAACAGAATGTTGATGATCTGTCTCTATAGCTATAATATTCAAGCAGACACAATGCTATTAAAACAAGAATTTAAAAACTCTTCATGGAAAGATGATGCAATACCTGTCTACATTTTCCAACGCCACTAACAGTCATTTTCCAATTAAGCTCTTTATGCCCCACTTCTGCATCAACCTCGTAAAGCTCATAGAATTTTCCCTAAGTGATTTAACAATATCAATTCATTTTACATGCAAGGTATCCCTGTACATAAAGAAACCAGATGAAATGAAACAAAAAAGAAACATACCACTTTGAAAAAGAGGATAGTGTCCATATATTGGCATTTTGTTGTCCAATATTGCTTTTGAGAGGCCGACATTGTACACAGCACATCATGAGGTATTTGCAATGTTCTCTTATCATACAATGGATCCTCAGGTTTCCTCCCCTTGGAGTCACGAATCTTGGAAGGAGAAAGCCACTGAAATTTTGCTTTTGCCTCTTCCCATAAACCTTTCTGATCCTCGCCTTCTCCAAGGGCTTCCATAAGTCTTTTACGCTTGAGAATGTGTGACTCATCTGAGACATAGTTTTCATGATCTTCACGAATTCGCTTGATACCAGGTATTGAAGAGTCAAGTGCATGTGAAGGACCACAAGAATGAAGCCTGTCAAACAGTTACAAAAAAATATTATGAAACAATTCATTGAATCATGTTCCCATATCAGCCCGATAGAATCTAAGCTGTATGACAAGTTGATAGGGCTTTCTGTATGACAGAAAGACCTGATGTTTTGAGGACAACCTTCCTCTTAAACATTTGAGAACCGCATAATTAGGCCACACAAAATACCACATATTTAGGACATCATAACTATGACATGGAATTCGTTAAGAATCTACTGGCATTTTAGACATTTGACAAACTTTAGTGATACAACACAACTCAAGTTTTTCAATGGCTTCTACAACCTAGTTATGCATATGCTTCTAAAAATGTCTCCACAAATATGCATCTGTGAATAAGAATTCTTGATAGCCATTCCTAGCAAGTGCAAGATGTTTCATAATCCCATCATGATTCGTGTCAGAAGAATTTTCAGAAATTTTAACAAGCAATTGAAGCACATGAATCAGGATAGTTGTCTTCAAAATGACATAAAACGCCACACTATGAGGACAGCATACCTTAGCTGCAACAATGTATAAGACTTCTATAGTAGGTATAACAAACTTCTGACAGTCATTCATAGAGAAACTAATTTGCTTTGATGAAGGAAAATTCAGAGCTTCTAACATACAAAAGGAAGACCATCAAGACAAGTATAGTTTTCCTCTCTAAGCAACACAATAGCCTGTCCTAAAAAACTTGATATGCTTTGCATCCTTGAGATGAGGAAAATTACACAGGTCTTAACTTCCAAGGTAACTCCATGAATAAGAACATATCCTTCTTCCGATATCATAGCTAATATATTTGCACACTCTCAATAAAGGAGAAGTGTGCAATAGAAATCCATGAATTATAACGGTCATTGCTTCTGATAGTAATTCCTCAAAGACCTAGCATATTTTGCATCCTCATGATGATTGAGAAGTTCGCAATGCTAATTAATTTGCTACATCCTGAAGGAAAATTCACAACTTTACTACAGTGAAAAGTTCATGAACAATAAGATAGCTACTCCAGTAAGTAAATATGGTTTGCAACCTCGCAATAAAGAAATTTTACAATTTCTAATTCACATGGAAATTTCCATCAATAATAGCATGCCTTTCTTCTGATGACCAATCCTAGAAAAGCCAGTAGGCATTGCATCCTCCTGACGATGGAAAATTCACAACTTCCACAGGGAAAAATAGAAGTCCAAGAAACGAGCATACATCTCCTCTTCTAAATAAAATCCAATACAATACAAATAAACATATACTCCGACAGCTGTTCCTGGTGAAAGTGATATGCTTTGCATCTTCGTGACAATGGAAAAGCCACGACCTTAGATTGCACGAATAAAAATCCACGTAGAGAAGCATACCTTTCTTCTTTGAAAAAAATACCACATTTCTGCTGATCTTTTTCTGTTTCTTCACTTGATGACGAAGTACCTTGACCAAACAATCTTCCATCGCTAACCTCGCTAGGCATAGCATTGCTTCTTATATTCCTCACAGAATTCGGTCTCAAAAGCTTGCTCTTCAGCGACTCAAATCCTCCTGGTCTGTATTGAAACTCTCGTTTCTGATATAGAGAAGAGTCATCGTTTGGAAGCTTCTCTGCAACATGAGAAGGAAGAGAAGGAGCGATGGTCGTCGTCGTCTTCTTCTTCTTCTCGTCTGAGCTGCTATGGAAAAAAGAGAAGATCGATTTCTGTCGTGACTGCATTCTTCGTCTTCCGTAGTCGAATGTGCAATCAAACCCTTTCTCTCTCTCGACAAATGAATAAAAATGGCGGGAAACCTCCTACTCAAAATTACAGATATGTATGTATGTATTCACATATTTCAGAAGTTACTCCTCTTCTTCCTCTAGGGAACCCAAACTCATCATCCAAATCATACAAGACCACGGTAGACTCAATCCTGTCCAAAGAAACCACACGGTCACATACCGTTCGAGACTATGATTAAATCGATCTACATAGAACTATCACACAGCCGATATGTGACCATGCGTGTTCTCAACTCCCCTTACGTGATCTAATTGTTCCTGCTAGACATTTATCATATATCCCTTTTTATCTTCCTCTATGTTGTTTTGTGAAATTTGGTTTGGTTCAATAGATGCCAATGATACCTTTCCATCTCCGATAATATAATCGAGCATGATGTTGAAATCTTTGCAAAATAATGGGCATGGTGATCTCTTTCCACCTACCTCCAATATCTAATTATAACTGTTATAACTAAATAACTCATGATTGTTGAATTAGTTTTATTGTCGAATATTGGAGTGGTAATGTTTTATATGTTCACAAAGCTCTTGCTATATAACAAGGACTAATATTGGAGTGGTAATGTTTTATATGTTCACTCTATCATAGCATACTAAAGGCGCTTTTGATGCATGAATGAGTAAGAGGACTTGAGAGTGTCAACTTAGTGACATCTTATTGTCTTCTTGTTAGATCATGACATTGCATAGATTTTGGTATAATGCTTCATTTTTTTAATTCTATATCTTCTCTAAATGAAGCATACTTTTGATTCTATTCTAAAACCTCATTTAAAGTATTTGAGATTGTGTAAGTCACATAAAAGAGATCAAGAGCAAGTGGCACGACAAAATAGAGTCCTAGCATTCCTCACTCCATATATGCTTTTAGATTGGAATAATACATTGAGATGCACTCAAAGCATTAGAGTACTGAGAGCATCCAAGGCATGTAACTATCGAAGATGCTCCATCATTTACCACACTACCTACTTAATCTAATCCTTGTTAATCAATCACCATCTTGTATGCATATAATACACCTCCTAACTAATTAGTCACCATTACCAATTGTTGCACCCATTATAAATGATTTGTTGCAATCACTTCTTTTACATTTACCATGTCCAAGGCCAATGCCAATGGATGGATGTAATCCTTTACTAAAAGTCCATTATAGACAATTACAAGGAATTTCATTAAGACCTTATGGGATCAATATAACGTAGGTCCATACATAAGCTGCCCGATGGTATTATGCATTGTAACATTTGCTATTTCTGTCCTTGTAAGTTGCTAACCTGCAACTGCACATACAAACTACGAGCTGGTGCTATGTCTTTAGAAACTATACACATCCAATAATTCAAATTAAGAACCATCAAACAAAACGACCATATATTATTATACTCTGATGAAACCAAAATATATACAAATTTAAAATACGAGGATGACACGTTGCAATATTACATATAGGGGCACTCATTACAACCATTATTCAGTCTTCTTAAACAATTGTTCCAATGTAATGCATTGTAACACAAAGTTCACTCTGATTGATGCCTCAAAACCCATTCAACCAAAGTGTTTACTGCAAATCCAGTAGCAAGTTTCTTCTTCTCATTCCAAACAGGTCCAGCAACATCAAGGTGAGCCCATGGTATATTTTCATCTACAAACTGCATTTTGAAAAAGTTTTCACGATTCCAGACTTATATTGAATGGGTATATTATTTATCATCTCCCACTACTCAAATATTGATAAAATTACGTAAAACTCTGGATTACCTAAGTTAATGGATACCTACTATAAAGCACTAAAACAACACTACTATACCTGTTTCAAGAATAGAGATGCTAAAATGGATCCACCTGGTCGACCACCTGAGTTCACCATATCTGCAATACTAGATTTCATCGCTTCCCAATAACTTTCCTCCATTGGTAGTCGCCAAAGTTTCTCCCCAGCTCTTTCACATGATTCTGACAACTCTTTTGCTAGCTCATCATTTGGAGTAAATAGTCCTATATCAAAATAGAAGCATTGTTGCCAATGCTAATTTTAAAGAAAAGAAAATGCACGAGAGATCTGCATTACCAAGGGGGAGAAGAGAATACCTCCTATATCATTCCCAAGTGCAACAATACATGCTCCCGTCAATGTTGCTAGGTCCACAACCTGCCAATAGTAAATACATTAAATATGCCTAGAAAATTATCATCTAACTTCCATCATTTGGAAGACAAACCTTATTGCCATTCACATTCAATAAGAAAATGGGAGTTCATAAATGATACATTTAAAGTTGCATAGTGCAAAAAATTGCATCATCAACCTTTTGAACTCCTTGTTTGCATGTATACACCAGTGCATCAGCCAATGTCAGCCTACCTTCAGCATCTGTGTTGTTTACCTGGATGTAAATTTTGATCAGTTACGAGTAACTATTTTTGTGTTCTAAAACCCACCAAAACTAGAGACCGTACCTCAATAGTTTTTCCATTTGAAGCTGTCACTATATCACCAGGTCTCATGCCTGTACCACTGATCATATTCTCACAAGCTGCAACAATAAAATTTACCTACATAACAATTTATTCAATAAGGGGAATTATAATGAATTTCATGGAAATCTAATAATGTTGTAGCTGTATATTACTAGGTCGCCCCAATTTGAGGATTCAGTTAAAATTTCCCATAAAGTATAGGTCAATTCCAATTTCCTAGCGTCTCTGGAGATTTTTAAATCTCTACATGTACATACAGGTAGCATGAAGATGAAAATAATAAGCAACAAACAATTCATGCATCCAAACACCACATTTTATTCAATCACTAAAGCAAATTTCATCAAATATCATGAAGTGACACAATTAATTAGATTAGTTCCAACATCTCAAGGTCTATCTGCCTTCATTTTGACAATATAATGTACAAAATACACCTTTGGAAACAAAGGAAACTACAAGAAAAGGCTAGCCATACAATTATACAAGAGGGCATATTCTCGTAATGCCATTATACCCTGCTGCAATTCACAAATTGTCACTCACGATCGCATAATTACAAAATGCCACAAGTTGATTCCCAAAACACCATTAAATATTAAAAATGAAAAAATAATCAAACAAACTACTCCAAATTAAAAAGAAAAAAGAAAGAGAAAATGGTCAAACCTCTTTAAATTAATAAATATATCTATCATTAACTAACATTGCTATTTCAGTTAATCCCAATGTTTGTATGAATTCAGCTTAATTGAGGTTGGCTTTATATTAATTGAGCTTCATTAATTAGTCTCTGATTGGCAGCATACTTCCTAATTAACAGGTAATTGTCTAATTTAAATGAAGTTTGATTATATTCGCTCTTTTTCATTTTAATCAGTACAAAGTGCAGTTTGATTATTTTGTATTTTATTCATTTGTAATATTGCATAAGATTTTTTAAATTGATTTTCAGCCCTTTTGCACATTATGTGAATAATAGCAGCATTTTGATAATTTAGCTTATATACACAATAATTGAGTTACCTCAACACCAAGCGGACATATAGAAGCAATTGCTTTAGCGGCACCAAAGGCAGCTGCAGCTCCTCCCATATCAAACTTCATATACTCAATTGATGATCCTGAAACCTTCAAATTGTAGCCTCCACTGTTCACCAATAAAGACAAGTCATGAAGTACTAAAAGTTTCTAGTGTGAATACCCATCAATTTGCCTCCATTAGTCATCAACAAAAACAAGTAATAGACGTTTCTAGTTTGAATACTCATCAATCACCTTGGCTGAATCGGACGCAATGCCCTCCAACACAACATCAATTCTTAAAAAGACATTAAAGATTTACTTATCAAACACAATCACAAGTATCTCACTAAGTATACAGATATTTCTCCGCTACTATTACGTCTCCTTCTACCGCTCATACATTTCCAACTTCATATCGACGTCGCCTCTTGTGTCATGATCATCTAAGGGTAATCTTCTCTATATTTTTAGGCATACATACATGTAATACAAGTTGTTCCTAAAATGCATGACTTACAATGAATCAAATGTATAATTTTAGCACCCCATTGTTCCTCGCCATTTACTATATTCTTCTAAGAGTTCTCAAGTGGTGTCAAATTTTGCCGCAGGATCAAAACGAGCAATCAAAGTATTTGATGAATATTATAAGATGTTTGTTGAAATCTGAGAAATTGATGCTTTCCCCACTTTTCAGAAATCAAGAGGTGGTTGTATATGGTGTACATGTTCCACAAAATGTAGGTAAGAAAAGAATAGAACTTAATATGACAATCATTCGCATTATCACAAATGTTAATATGACAATCATTAGCACATCTGACATACTCAAAACATATCCACATGTGTTTTTTACATTATATACAAATATTTTGTGAAGGCAATTATCATTTTAAAAAGCATCTGATTTATATAACTTTTTCTTGCCACAACCATTAATAGCATACATAATTTAATAGGAGAAAAACAGCAATTAGAAGACTTACCGAAAAAGAAAAAATCCTACCTATCAAAAGTCAAGCCTTTTCCGACTATCGCCAATTTGATACGTGTTTCACCTCTTAGGGGCTTGTATTTCATATGAATAAATTTAGGGGGATTCGTCGCAGCAGCAGTTACTCCAAGGTATGCCCCCATTCTCAGTTCCCTACACTTATCTTCATCAAATATTTGCACACTCAAGACATCCTTGAATGCTGAGCACAACTCCACAGCTTCTGCTGCTAAACTAGCTGTACAATATGCAAAGAGAGAAACATGGTCCATAATATAATCAAGGTGCATTGTAAGAAGAAGCACAACATAATGAAGTGAAAAAGTCCAAAAAATATCCCTGGGTGTTTAAGTTTTTTTTATTTCTAAAAACGCCCCTAGTTGACATACAATGAAAGAAATGGAGATGAATTGAATAGATATATAATCTAAAGTACTATATATAGCTGTGACGAAGGGCATGGGTTAAATACATAATTGCACGACTGCCACATAAAAAGAAGTGGTTTATCAGGGCAATTGGAGAAATAAATGAAACTTAATGGATTTAGGGAAATAAAAAATCTAGGAGTTTTTCCCAACATCTATAATCACTGTGCATTGAGAGAAACATGATATGATCAGAGTGAAAAGAAATTGACATATCTGTACATTAGAAAAATATAATACTACAGAAGTGTAGAATACAGACCAGGAGTGAGAACGTTTGCAGGGGAATTAACAAGCTCTCTCGTAAAGATTACACCTTCTGATATTTTTCCAGTGAGCTTAAACTGCTGATCCAGTTCAGGTCCCTTCCCAAATCCAATAAATTCCAGAGAATGAAGGGAAGGACTCTTCTTTTCTGATTTAAATCTTGAATCTTCATGTGTTGCCAAAATGACCCCTGTTATAGATAAATTTGCAACTAGGTATAGTAACTTTCATCTCAAAAGGAAGTTTATAGATCAATTTTTCTATGATCTATTACTCATCCCGAATGTGAAACATTTCCATCTTAAAACATCAAAATTTGAAGGGGATTCAAAGTTAAAATTTGGTAGGGAGACTATTTCATGGCACACATATAAACAATATTCGTGAATAAACTAAAGTGGGAACTCTATAAACAATCCAATGTAACAAATGTCTTATGGAAAACCAGCTCAATTTCTAATTCCACAAACTCAAACCAGAAATTTCCAAAATAGAGCTTAAAAAAATACATACCCATGGCAATGGAACGAGCTCTAACATGTAGAGCCAACTCATCAACATGTCCAAAATTAGCCAATGTAATACATAATGACGTTGCTTGAACATTCTTAGTAGCAGTTACCACTGATTCTCCAAAACTCTTCCATTTTGCAGGACTTAACACTTGACCAGAATTCTGATATGCCACTAAACCAATCCTTTTGAATCCATAACCAGAAGATAATCTCACTATTAAATACTGACCAGTTTTAGCAGTGAAATCTTCTTCTATGACAACAGTTGCTAGAATTCCTTTAAGAAAGTCATCCAGTTTCCTCAGTGTGGAATTCTTAAAGCTTCCATTTTCATCTTTTTCAAGATCCGATGCAGAAGTTCCCACAACCAATATGTCTCCTTTCCACTCAATTACATCAGATGCAGATGCAGAAACTGTAATCTGAATCACCGCAGAAAAACGCATTGTAATCAATTGACTGACCTTCATGAGTTCAATCATACGAGGAAATTTTTTGAGAATTGATAGCTTCAAAGCTTACATTTTCTCAAACTTACAAAAACATATTCAAGACCCAAAAATATGGTTCAACCAATTTACTAACTTTCATGAGTTAAATCATACTCAGAAATTTGTGAGAATTCTCAAGACAGAAAATGTGTTGCAATCAATTGACTGACTTTCACAAGTTATATCGTGTACAGTAAATTCTGAGAATTGATAGACTTGAGACTTGAACTTGTGAGAGGCTACAAATATTTCACAAGCAGATTCTCGAATTGTGTCAGGGATTGCAATCAAATCTACCTGGAGTCAATCTCCAATAAATTTGATTATACTGAAAGGAAGCAGATTTTGACACTGTTAACTAAAAAGGGTCTGTCCATAAAAATTATCTGTCTTTCAGAAATATATAAATCTTCGACTAAATTACTTATACTCTCTACAATAGAAATGAACGTGGAAATGAAAGTGAAAATGAGAAACGACGGACTGTGAAGATGAATTAAGAGGAGACATTTACACAGAAAAATAATGATAAAGGAAATAAAAAGTAACAAAGTAAGGAAGGATTGGTACTGAAAATGATGAGAAAACAAAAAAGTAGAGGGAGAGTTGTTATGGCAGAGAAAGGAAGATGAAAATGTATACGAAACGGACCTGTGGAATGATAGCATTTGAAGGTGTGGTCAATCCAAGAGTGTGTGCCGCCATAGCTGAGAAGCTCAAGAAGAAGAAGAAGAAGAAGAAGAAGAAGAAGGCGAAAGATCGGCAGCAGCTATTTATAGAAGAGATTATGTTTACAACAATTAGTAAAACCCAAGAAGAATCAAAAAGGTTTTGCTGCGTATTTTAATTTTGCATTTGTTTTATTTTTATTCCGTTATAAACAAATTTTAAAAACTAATTTGTACAGGCCCTGATTTTTAATGATAATCTGAAAGTTTTTTAAATATTCAATTTCAAATTTCTCGCTTTTCTTTTCTTTGTCTCGTTTTATTCGGAACTGCTTTTTTTTCTTGTTAGCTATAAACTTTCTTTCTTTTTTATTTCGCTTTTTCTTTTCATTGTGCTGAATTTTTATTTTTGTTTTTTAAATGCTAAGTATATATACATACATTATTACATTATACATATATATAATTATGTATCTATCTATTTTTAGTGTTAGTTTGTCCTTTGTTTTGGATATGGATTTAGATTCGAATTCCTATTTAGTTATAAAGTTTTAGATTGGAATCCAGGGATAATAATGTTCCTAATGGAGCCGAGATGTTGGATGTGTTTTGCATTTCACACTGTTTGTCTTTGGGCATGAACTCCTCCCTTCCTTCTTTCCTTAATATTGAACGATTTTCTAGCGCTTTCTTAACACTCTTTTTCTAATTCAATTTTGCCTTATAGGTCTTTGTTGTTAGTGGCGCATATCATATCATTGTCGAGAGCAAGTCCCAATACATTATATCGACAATAACGAATGTATGTGCTTAATTCAAATCTTACCATTAGCATTCACAACGAGGAAAAGCTCACGAGAAATGTAGGCGAGGCAAAACAGATTGATGACAAGTAGCAAAGGTTCGAACTTCATTTTGAATGTACAAACATGTGTGAGACAATGATGTAATACATTTTCAACATAAAAGCAAATTTCGTGGATTGTGTCTTTCCTTTGAAGGAAATATTTTGTCTCTGACAAAGCTTAACTTTTTCTATATGAATTCAGAATTCCCATGATTCTCGAACTTTGGCCACTACGTGATGCGTTACGTAATATATTATTATGTTTCATGTTTGAGTTTTAATTTGATATTGCACTCATTATCACTATTTTTGTAGATATATTTTCTTTTCGCAATGGATATTTTTATTGATATTGTCCCCATTTGTTGCCCGCTAGATATATTCTCGTAGTGGAAATTGGAATTTGATATTTTCACTATTTCAACGAGTTGGTCTATTATACGATTTTTTTTCACAATCTTAAATACATTTGTTGATAAGCATAACATTTGGTTGCATGAAGCATTTCTTCCCTATAGCTGAATGAATCATTTTTCAATCTTGAAATGTATTTGCCATTTGACATGCCCCTACAGTTTTATTTCCAATCCAAGATCAAACTTGTTAATAAATCAACACCAAACCTATGTGGTTAGATGCGTGATGGAATAAGTTCTCCTTTCCTTTCTTTTCCCCATATCTAACAATGAATCCACGAGGCGTCGTTGATTGCTTAATTTAGTACGTGCTTCGGAGAGCATGATATCCTTACACAATATGTTATCACACAAAATTATTCCGCATACCAATGCCAAAACCCTCACACTAGCTTAGGCCCTAAACCATTCCAATAAAGGAGTTGCTAATAATAATTGCTTGAAATGTGTTTGTTGGGAAACATGTTCCTCTGAATGGGAAGAGAAGTATCGTGTTGGTGAGTATCTCGGCCGAGGCCAAAACCGAAACCGAAACCGTTTCGTAAGGCGATAATTGAAAATAGTCTATAATGCCCCTTGTGGGCTATACTTGTAAATGGCTAGAAAGTTGCATTATTGAAAAAGTAAGAACGAGGTAGTTGCCTCTATAACTGTGAGTGAGGTCGTTTGTCAGACGAAGCAGAACTCGGGGTCTTTGCCTCCGAGTTCCGTATTTGTACTTCCTCTCTACCATAGTGATCTATTTTCTCGGGTTTTGTGGACCCCCATGGTTTTTTCCCATTTCAGGTTTTCCACGTAAAATATCAGTGTCTTTGTGTCTTCACGTTTTTTTGTCTGCGTGCTAATTCTTGGTTTCTATCCACGAATACGAACGCGTAACCGATTGTGGCTGGTCATTTCCTAACAATCAACACCAATCCTATGTGGTTAGACGCGTGATGGAATAAGTTCTCCTTTCCTTTATTTTCCCCATATCTAACAATGAATCCACAAGGCGTCGTTGATTATTTAATTTAGTACGTGCTTCGGAGAGCAAGATATCCTTACACAAGATGTTTTCACATAAAATTATTCCGCATACGCCTAGGCCCTAAACCATTTCAATAAAGGAGTTGTTAATAATAATTGCTTGAAATGTGTTTGGCATGGATATCATCTTATGTGGAAGTTTATCCCATTAATGTTTATACCATTTTGATCTTAGATCATGCTTTCCATCACTAATCAAACAAATACCAAATTATATTCTTGGATTATATTAGATGTGCAACTTAATTTTTAGAGCAAGGAAATCATAATCCAACTATACAATGATTTGCTCACATTCTCCATTCAATCGATCTAAAACTGCATTCTTTGTAAAAATATATTATAAACATGCGTGCTTTTAACATATGTGAGGTCTCCCAAATTTGAATAGCCTCAATAATGAAGTTGGATAGAATAAATACTATAAATAAAAACTACATGGCATGTGACAAAGTGGTAAGGATAGGGATAAGGTTTGGTTGTTGAAGGATGTCGTGCAAGGTTTAAGTTGCATGTTGACGTTCTGAATATTTGTAAGCAAGTTAAAACACAAGGGCAAAAAGCATAAGAATGCCACTACCATCTAATGTCTGATTATGATAAAGACAGAATTGATTATAGGGTCCACCCATGCCAATTATGAATAACTTTGTTTATGTTTGTCCCCGATTTGTATTCATTTATATAATACCATTTTACATATGCTATGTTGAATGGCAACAAATGCCATTGGTCTACGAGACAAATTTGTTTAGCATTAGTGTCGAGACACGATACCCTCCAAATTAACAAGTTCATACTTTTGCACACATGTTATTTATATCCAATAAGGTTTGATAATATATGTTGTCTACACTAAAAAACTGTTCATTTGATTTCTCTATCACATATCAATCACAACTTGTAAATTGCAATTGACCAAAGACCATGTTCGTGGTCCTCACACATTTATTTTATCACTATGTCCTCTCAGAGGAGCATATTCTCATATCCATAGGTATGAGAGCATAAAAAAATGTTAGATGCACTCATTATTTTCCTTAATATTCTCATGTGCTTATTTACATCTCATATGCTAGCTTATCTCACCTCATTGACAATAATTAGAGATCCAACCTACAACTACCATTAACACAATGTAAGATACTATTGTAACAAATGCACAAATAATACATGTACCCAAAGAAGAATGCTATGGAAAATTTTAAAATCAAACTCTTTCGTAAAGGGATCAACATGAGTAGGACCAAAACATGGTGGGAGCATATTTTACAATACACAATTCAACATTATGGTGGGCACACATGCACAACAAGGCAAGCATAGAACCATTGGATACATAATTGAGATTATTTACAATCACAAAGAGTGGGCACTCACATAGTATATGTTTTCCTATTGGCGTAAACTTTTGTAATGAGCACATTCGAACAAAAACGGTAAAACTTGTGCTTCATGTAATATTTGGATAAAAAGGCTAATACTGGCACTTCATAGAATAATTAATATTTCAATTTTAAATTAAGTATGGAATGCATCAAGGATCCGTGGCGCAATGGTAGCGCGTCTGACTCCAGATCAGAAGGTTGCGTGTTCGATTCACGTCGGGTTCATTAATTATGCTATCATTTATTTGTAATTTGTTGCACATTGATGCGTATTGCATGTGCTAGCTGTACTATTTTTTCATATATTAGTTCGATGTGGAAATTTTTAGAATGGCATGCTAATGTACTTACATTTATAATTCCATCATATCACGACTTCAATTTTGCAAGTAAAATCCAAATTGCTAGCATAACATTGAGGACGTTTATTGCGTTCACACTGTAGCGATCACTTTTAATTTAAACCCGATCATTATCAACCACAACATTTTACCCTTTGCATTTTCTCTCTCCTCTCTCTACATTGAAACGGTGAATTAAAAACAAGAAGGGTATCTCATATGCACAAATGATTGGTGCCGAAATAAGAAAAAGAAGGGTCTTCTTCACCATGATGGGAATAAAATCTAAAATACAAAGAGCCTTCTCGAGATGGACAAACATCACAAGTCAAAACAAAAACATGAAATATATTGCGTACATAAAACGGTGTGGGACAAAGGGATGGATCATTTGAATAAGCAATCATTTCGATAAGACAAACATAGTTTTATCAGAGTTGTTTTGCTCGGGACAACCAACTTGAACATATTGTGGGGCTTCACATGGACACATTATGGCTAGTAGATAAATAAGGGCGAATGAATGCATAAATGTGAGACAATAGAGGTTTGGGTTGGCAAAGATACATTGTTTCATATAAGCCAATGAATGAATCGTGTGGAACAATGACAAAACCATGGCCAGAATTGTCGTCGCTTTCTTGATTGAGAAGTAAGGTACCACACATGGAGAGTCAAAGATTTTACGGGTAAGTAAATGACAAGGGAATTTAAAATGTTGGAGGCGAATAATATAATTCATAGGTTAGCCATAGTGGTTTCATGGCCAAAATGTCTTCCAATGAGAGGAGTTGGGCAACAGTTCATGTGTTGGGATGGGAGGGAGAATTATGTACCAATCATACTCTTTTCCATGGAAGCTCCATCTACCCTTCCTAATTCATGATGCTTTACTTTTTTTATTTGCAGGAAAAATAGAGAGAGAGAGAGAGAGAGAGAGAGAGAGAGAGGACTTTTTGACCCATTCAGTATCTTTCTTGTGTGCAAAGTCTTGACCGAGGTTCAGTCATCACAGATAGATATGTAAAGGAAGGATCCAGGAAGGTACAAAAAGCAAAGGTCAAGTTAAAATGGCGAAGACTTTGGCAGATTCTTGCATGGAGACAAGGTATCTTCTACACCCTCCATCTCCATCTCCATATCCTCATCATCCACATCCTTTCCTGAAGAACGCTCTTTTCGTCCTCAACAAACCAGCTCTGAATTCAAGGTATGTGTTTACGAAACAATCAGAGATTGATTGTGAGAGAGAGATTATTGACATCCATGGGAGGCCAGATATGCTAGATTTTGATTGATCGTTATAGATTTATAGTTTCACTATGCTTTCATGTACGCGATACCATTGCTTTTTCTCCTTAAGCCCACATCTTTCCTGAGGAAATAGAAAAACAAAATCCAATCCTATTGGAGAAGGATAAATGTGCAGTATAATAGGAGCTACCTCTAGCGCTCAAAATAGAAAATTTTGCCAAGAAGCTACATATCCTCATTTATAATTATGAAACGGTTCCAATTGAAAATTTACCAAAAATTGAAGATTTTAACTCAAAAGGTAATTATCAAAAGTTGTAACACTAAACTGAGGGATGTTTTTCCATCGATGGCTAATTCCTAAGTGTAAGAGTACAAATACTAACATCTCCATATGAAAAGAGCATACAACATAAAGGATTATACAGAAATGGAGGCATAAATCCTCTACATGGGTCTCAACTTGGTTTTGGAAGAGTGCCTCATAATAATTTGACTGATACAATCTGCAGATTAACATTTACTCTAATAAAGCAAAAGATTAGCAAATATGGGTGGAAAAGCATCACGAAACATTCCTAGGATTCTGGGATACCATCAAAATTCTCCAACACATTCTTCAGTGCCTCCTGCCATGAAAAAAGACTTGAAAAGGCAATTTTCTTATATTGCCGACAATTATAAGACGGTGGAAGAGGTTCTATCCAAACTTAAATGGATTATGTTTTCTTGTATGCATCTTGGATTTAGATGGGGTGCTATGTAGGCTTTCCTCATGACTTACTTTGCCATATAAGCAGGTAACAGTTGCTCTGAGAGAAGCTGGTCTTGAATCATCAAACTTGATTGTAGGTGTTGATTTTTCACGGAGCAATGAGTGGAAAGGTTTGCTTCTGATTTCTTACATTGGGGCACAAGTCATCAATCATCTAATTTACCACCGTCCTTGATGTGAATCTTAGTGAGACATACATGTGTTGCTTTGCAGGAGAGAAATCGTTTAATGGAAAAAGCCTACATGCTATAAGTAACATTCTGAATCCTTATCAACAGGCCATCTCTATAATTGGCAGAACTCTTTCGCCTTTTGATGATGATAACCTCATACCATGTTTTGGGTTTGGAGATGGTGGGTGAAATATGATGCTCATTAGAAAAAATTGATCAGTTTTGTAAGGTTTCAGTTTTGTAAAGAGATCTTTGTGCCCTTCCTTTTACTTTGCAGTATCAACACATGACCAACATGTGTTTAGCTTTTTCCCTGATCACCAGCCTTGTGAAGGCTTTGAAGACGCACTTTCAAGATACAAGGAAATCCTTCCCAACATAAAATTGTCTGGTGGGTTGCAGTTATGAGATATGTGGCCTTGTTGATGTCAAGTTCATGACCATTACACTTCGCATTGCAGGTCCAACATCTTTTGCCCCAATCATTGAAACATCAATTGACATTGTTGTAAAGAGTGGTTGTCAGTACCATGTGCTGTTGATAATAGCTGACGGACAGGCAAGTTTTGACAATATCCATGATTAGGTCACCTTGACATGAGCCAGAAAAATTCTATGCTGAGATATACATTTACACCTTCAATAACTGAATGTAACATGGTAAAATGTATGATCTCGTTTGGCAATGTCAGGTCACCAGAACTTCTGACATTGATGATGGCATCCCTAGCCCACAGGAAGAAAGTACAATTGATGCTATAGTTGCTGCAAGGTAAGCAGTTTACTCTTCTTGACGATAACAACAATGGCAAAAAGTAAATGATAAGAACACAATATCCAATTCTGATAGTAATAATAAAAAGAAGAGGTGTTTTGCTTGATCACTCAAGAACGAAAGTCATCTTTCCACTCTCGGTTCTATCAAAGTCGGTTATATATGCCAGGATACTCAAAATGTTTACCTGTTGGTCGCAATTGCTTTTGAGTAAACGTATTAATGTTATATAGATCATTCTTTAGATCGTGATATCTTGCACTAAAAACTTAAAAGTAATAAATGTTCTTTAACAAAATTTTAAATCCATGACAAATTTGATGTATGGTAAGATAGTTGACACAAATTAAATCTGAATATACAGTGAATATCCACTTTCAATTGTCTTAGTGGGGGTTGGAGATGGTCCATGGGACATGATGAGGCAGTTCGATGATGATATTCCACAACGCAAGTTTGATAATTTCCAGGTGAACTCTCTTACACACAACTTTACTGTGCTGGCACGAAACATTATATAGATTCACGTAAGCGTTCTTACTCTGTTCAATATTGTGCTAGCATGGAATAAGCATATGTTGCAGGTTCATTAAAGCACTTTTACCGTATCCTTTATTGTTTATGCAGATTCACTTAAGCATTTTACTGTATTATGTATTCTTCTAATATGTAACAAAAATATTAATTAGATTCATTTATGTGATTTAACCATATTTTTATTGTGTGAGCATGCTTTGTGTTGATTAATTTAATCATTTTTTCGTATTGTGCTAGCCATTCTAGCATGCAGTATGAACATTTCATGGATTCTCAAATATTCACTATCTCTATGCTGCAGTTTGTTAATTTCACTGAGATCATGTCAAGAAACAGATCTCCTGAGCAGAAGGAGGCAGCATTTGCTTTAGCAGCATTAATGGAGATACCGATCCAATACAAAGCTGCTCTTTCGTTACGTCTTTTGAAGTGATGATCTTGTCAAACTTTACTTACTTAAAAAGCAGATATTGGATTGTAAAAGTAAATGGTTATTTTCTTTGGTCTGTATTTAGTCGGAGAATCGAAAGAGAGACAAGATTGCACCCTTTACCAACTCCAAATCCATTGACACGACGTGATAGTGCAAATTATTTTAATCACCAAGATCCAACCAGTTCTCCCCGACAAACTGCTTATGGTTGTTACACACATGATTACGGATCTACATCATCTCAAAATGGAGATGCCCAGGTAAGGTCTTTGATTTCTATGTTATGATGGTAGTATTATCATATATGTTATTTTGTGATGCTTAAATGCATATTTTTGTCTGTTTCTTTGGTAGATGTGCCCTATTTGTTTGATAGTCCCAAAGGAGATGGCCTTCAATTGTGGTCATCAGGTTTTTGTTTCTGCTTCCAACATCAAAATATTTCAGCATAATGCACATGCATTCGAAATTAAAATTAAATGATTGGAGTTGAAGTTTTTGAAATTGGTTTTGCAGACTTGTGTAAAGTGTAGCAACAACTTAAACCTATGTCCAATCTGTCGGGTGGTGATAAAATCAAGATTAAGGCTTTATTAAACTGTTGATGGAACTGTTTGCTCTTCACTTCATGTGCCCCAATTCCTAACATATATAATATATGTGGGATTGTAGTCGGTGAATGAGATAGTTATATGAATCTATCCTGGGCAAATTTCCTCCCCAAAGGGAACAACTAACTAGATGGTTTGATGAATCCATACCAAGAAATATAAATGAATATGAAGTGAGAAAATAAACAGCATAGAAATGGATGGACTAATGGCTTACACCAGTGTAACATTTTACATTGATGTGTAGCATAAGGTGGTTGCTGGTGTAAATGAGAACAATACACAAGTAATACCTACAGTAATACAAACATTGGGTTGGTTCTGGTTTAAATGAGAACAATACACAAGTAATACCTACATTGTGTTTAAGAGAAGGTGATGGTGGTGTAAACAAATGTAATGTATATATGTAACATTTGACATTGATATATAAAACCTACATTTTCTTTAAGACAAGTAGTTGTCATTTTAAAATAAACAAAAACAATATCTGCAGAATCTGACAGGAGTCTACGTATGAAGCTTTCTTTTCGTAAGATGTTTATATATACATTTTCTTGTATTGTTCAGCGTATCAACAAATTTTGTTATTTATTTCTGAGCAAAATACTTTTGCATTTTGTCCGAGATTTGAAGCAATATGTCAAATGGATATTGCGTATTTTGCTCATTATCATTGAGCAAGAGAAATGAACATGAATTTGAAACAAATGTATGCTCTAAATGTGAGACTTTGGTGTTATATATACGTCAACAAATCAATCAGAGAGGTCACTTTTGCATGATAAATTATTTGCTATTCTAATGCAAAAATCTTGTTATTGATCCATCTCATGGAGTCAAATATAAGTTTAGTGATTCTAGAGCACATAAAAATAGGTTTACCTAAAGATAATGGCATGCTTCAAAGTTCCCTATTAGGCAACTTAATGTTTCATCCCTAGTTTGTAATATTCGCATATGTCCAATTTAGTAGATGTATGCGAACATTTGCATATGTTCACATATGATATGCGATATTTGTTTCCCTTTTTTCCTTTTGGGTTTTTTTTCTTGATATATGCTATGTCGCAAATGTATTTTGGGGTTAAAAAAAGAAAAAGGAGTGAGAACTTAAAGTCTAGGAAGGATGAAACGAAGAAGGCATGCGACCTCCACCTACGGCCCTCCTATCTCTGTAGCTGGACCAACCATGTCTCCTTCTTCATCATGTTCATCTTTTGCTCCATTTCCCTTTTTGTAGGAGGTTCCTTTTGATTCTAGTAGTGGTATGATGAGTGATGGTGATGGTGATAGTCCTTGTCTTGTTGATGGCCATGGTGATGATACCCTCATGGTAGACCCTTTTCTTTTGCTGGGGTTTGTAGCCTTTGGGCTTGCATAATAAACAACACAAGCATTGATCACGATTCTACATATAATGTTTCAAAAGGCTTAGCAACACAATGGGATTGAAAAACTATAGGGTTTCAACCTTGGGAGTTTGTGTACGATGCTAGAGAGATGTGCCTCAAAATTCTTTTGTCTTAAACCTTAGAGTTTATGTATTGGGAGAATTTGTTGTCATAGTTCATTATTGAATTAGTTGTTAACTCACATGTTAAATCATTAACTAAACCTTCTGGTGCTAAGCAAGCATTAGCCCCCCATGTAGTACAAAATTGGACCTTGAGCAACAAAAATAGTGATTGGTCTATGGCAATGTATTAGCACTTTAACAACCCTAAGCCTTATTCCCTTTGATTAATCCATAGTGACATAAATAGTGATTGAAGGCTGAAGCCTCTATAATGGAAGCATTTGTTGTAGAGAAGTACTTGAAAGCTCTAATTTTAAAACATTTGATCTTGGGTGTAACCTAATCAGATGATATTCTCAAGAAGTAGTCCTATTGGTGATCTATGTAAATATAGACGAATGAATTTCAATCATACTTGGCGCCATTTCACATATGAGTATGGCATGAATGGGAAGTATGGCTCAAACTATGGTTTCATCCTCATTGAAAGACAATGGGAAAATATATTAAGTATAGAATGCATTTACGTATAATGGTTCGTCCTCATTATAAGGTGGAATATATAATATACATCTACACTAAAAAGATTAATGTGGAACAACTACAGACGAGAACTGATGCCCGAATAGTGGGTATATTTCATTTTCTTTCTCATCATCACCTGGGTAATATATACTTACACTCAAAAAATGTACAAGTACTATGTGAGCTCACACCCTTACAATGACTATGCCTTACGAGTGTATTAATTAATGTAAGTGACCAGGGCATTCCCTAATGGATAGCAAATATATCAGCTAGACACAAAAAAATGCTTGCCTGGAATTTCAAAGTTTCTATTAGGGTTCAACCCTGGAAAGAATATTCATGAGCTTGATCGGAGACGAATCCCGAGAACGTGATCAAACCTACACTTAGTTGCAAGCCTGAAACTTTTGCTGTCCTTTCCAACCACTGGAAGTAGGGACGTGTAAGTTATAACATCTGGTTGATAACCGAGAGAGGTCATCTCTTCAACTATCTCATGCACTTCAAAAATCATTCCAGCTTTCCCCAAGACATGGATCAAAGTATTGAATGTCACAAGGTTAGGTCGAAGTCCTGACTTCTTCATTTTCTTATACATATCAAATGCATCACTCGCCTTACCACTATTTCCAAAACCATGGATAATGATGGAATACGAGAAGACATCCAGAAGGCAACCACTTTCTTCCATCTCCTTGAAATGAGCACATGCAGCTTCATATTCCCCAGCCTTAACAAGGCCGTCGAGCATAGCATTATGGACAACAACATTCATACTCATATTTTTTGTTTGGCTTTTTTCCTTGTCCTTTAGGAATTGATAAGCTTCAGCCAACTTCCCAGTTTTGCAAAGACCATTTATAAGGATTGCATGGGTATGGTTATCAGGTTTGATATGGTTCTGTTGCATGTCTTCATACCATCGGAACGCCTCATCCAACCTCTTAACAAAACAAAAACCAAGTATAAGAGAGTTATAGGTCACCACATTTGGCTGGCATTGCTTCGTTTGCATTGAAACAAACATTTTCCATGCTTCGGTTACCATCCTTCGCCTGACTAGCATATCAATCATAATGTTGTATACTACCACATCTAAAGAGCATCCTGAGCTTTCCATTTCCCTAAACACTTCTAATGCACTTTTCCAGTTACCTGCCTTTCCAAGGCCCCGGATTAGCTCGGTATAGGTCACCCTATTGATCAATCTACAACTATTGCTTTTACTCTTGATGTTGTCAAAAAGTTCACAAGCCTTATCAATTTTCCCAGCTCTACTGAGGCTACCAATAAGGCTAGCATAACTTTTTTCATTTGGCTTGATGCCTTTCTTCTTCATTTCAATGCAATACCTCTTGGCCTCGAGTATATCTCCGGTTTTTCCATGTTTATCAATAAGCATATTATATGTAATTGCATCAGGCAGACAATCCCCTCCCACTTTCCACATCAAATTGTGGACTTCTTTACTTCCTTCGAGATATCCACCTCTAGTGAGGATGCTGATGAGACAATTATATACAAATCGATTAGGGGGACAACCTGAGCTTTCCATCTCATTGAAGACGAGAATAGCTTCTTCCGCCATATTGAGCTTACCATATACCATCATTATGTCAGCCAAGAAGTAAGGTGTGAGAGGGCACCCTTCTTTATGCATTTGTATTAAGAGATTGTTCATGTGGGCGAGATCTCCTGATTCACCCACTAACCGAACAATAGCAGAATACGTCTTTGTATTATGCTTAAAACCCTTTTGATTGGTAGCCCATTCAAAGAAACTAGAAGCCATTCGAACATCAGAGAGAGATTTGATGACTTCTCTCACAACTTTGCAACTAAGCTTGACGTGAAGAGCCTCCACAGAGTTTTGAACCTCCTTGTTCCATGTGTTAAAAGAGGTTAAGATAGAGAGAACCTGAGTGCTTCTTTGGTTAAGTTTATGCGGGTATTTCAAAACCCTAAATTTGCAAGGAAGACTAGTTTTATACAGTTTTGGGGTTTTCTTAGAGAGCAACGATTTCAAAGTTAGGCCACGAGAAGAAGATGGTGAAGAAGAACCGACTTTTCTGGATGAGTCTAAACATTCTTCTGAGACAGGTTTCTCTGCTATTGTGTTCTTTCCTTTTGGTGTGTTATAGTTATCTATTCCCATGATGCTTCTTACTGAGATAAGCTTACATGAAGCCTGAAAAATGGAAGATATGGCGTTGGGCTGGGTTGGAGGGAGAGAAGGCCTACCTTGTAGAATGGAGAGCTTCAGTTTTCTCAGCCAGAAACCAAAACGATCCAACAGCATAGCAAAACCTGAGTGTGCGTGCGTAGACAGAGTCGAGACAGAGGTTGGACAGGGGGGGGGGGGGTTTAAGCTGGAAAGGGGTTTAAGTAGTTATATTGTTATATACCAATATGCAAGTGTATATCATGTATATACTTGCTTCATTCAAATATGTACATACACACATTTGTGAATAATTTGTGATGGAGGAGGAGGAGAAGGGTTTACCACCATTGGATTGGACTCACCCATTGTGCCGGTGCTGATGTCCTGGAAACATGACCTATTGGAATGTGTATGTGTGTGAAATAGGGATGGATTGCTTCATTTTCGGCGTTCAGATGGTGGCCCCAAGCGACAATAAAATAGGAACGGGTGATCATCAACGCCGATGATGATGTCTAGAAACATGAACCTATGGGAAGAATGGACATTGTTTGTGAAATACGGATTGCTTCATTTTTGCGTTCAAATGGCGAACATTGACTGGTCAACTGACAAAAAAACAAGGATGGGTGATAACTGATGCCAATGATGATGTCTAGAAACTTGACATATGGGAATGTGTATGTGTATGGTGTGTGAGAGAGGGATTGGGTAATTTTGGGTTTCAAATGGTGGGCATGGTTTGATCAGGAGACAACATAACAGAGACACGTGGCATGATTGCCATGGGTGGGACAAGGGTCATAAACATTGAGTATTGGACAAGGAGGGGGGATATTATAAGGCCTCAAAATCAAATGAAAAAAGTTGCACATTGGCCATGATACATGGATTGTGGCAATCCAAGAAGGGGTGACATTCATGTACACTTGATGGAGATTGACCATAGAATGGACATGGTTCAAGAGAGTGGGCTCCACGCCACACATTAAATTTGGCACATTGGTCATGGGACATGGATTGTAGATTGTCCATTGTTTTGTCTCCATGTTGTGGACAATGATCATCAAATAGTGGGGGATGACAACTACAAGTGACGAGCTTAATTTGTGCACGAGTCCAATGATCAATGCATGAGTTAAAATCAAAACATCGGACCCTTCTCTTGGAAATATTGTTTACCCCGAATGTATAACGATCAATGTCAATTGGTGTGAACACGAATTGGACACGAGCAATGATGGGGACATGGATCATCGTCGATTGTGATAGGAGTGAGGCAGTGCCCAAGTTTGCACGATTAGACATAATCTAAGAAACAATAAAGAGGAAAAGAAAAAGATATAATCAATCCCTTTCAGGTTAATGAATGCTAATCGGATTCGATGATGGGCATGAAATGTACATACAGAAAGAGATGACGGAAATTGGACAAGGGGAGAGACAATATCTGAGAGAGAGAGAAGGGTTCAAATGTTTGGTTTTGGAAAATATACATATAGGCAAGAGATTGGCCATGAGTCATGACTTGTTATGTGTAATCATAATGTATGTGTGTGAGAGACATATACGTACATACATCAAATACATACGTGTAAAACGAGATTTATATGTGTATACGTATTAGGGATATAGCGTATAATACGTATAATACATATGTACATTGATACCGTAAGTTTTATTTGATTTATGTTTCATTTTTGGAAAGGGCACGTGTCGTTTTGTGGAAAGGACACCAAAGGAAACGGCAAGAGACAGAAAAACGAAGAAGAAGCAGAAGAAGAAGAAGAAAGAAGCAGAAGCAGAAGCAGAAGCAGAAGAAGCAGTAGCAGAGCTAGAAGAAATCCATAGAAGTACTAGTGATCGTATCGGTGCGTAGACAGAGAGACACTGAGAGAGAGCGAGAGAGAGAGAGACCATGAAGTTCTTGTTCCAATGCCCCTGTTGCTCCTGCTTCTGCTTCTGCCGTTCCAAGAAGAAGCAGGCTCAAGCCATGGTCATGGATGATGGGGACGAAGATGAGCAACCGCAAAGACAGTTTCAGTACAATAACGCTCAACAGGCACAGCAGCAGCCGCCATTACCACCTCCACGGCCCTTGTCATTACCGTCCTTCCAACAGTATGATGCCGTGCCCATGCCCACCTAATCAGATCCTCACATCCACCATTTGCTCATCTTCATGAATATCTTCCCCCCCCCCCGCTATAAATTATTACCACAAAAACGCAACAAGCATTATAATCCATCCACAAAAATGCACCTTCCACATTAATCATATTGTTCTCAACAAGCCTTTGATCTTTCCCTCTCTCTCAATTTAAATTACTTTGTAATAAATTTTATACTTTTGAGGCCTACAATGAAGACAACACATATATTTCTATAATGATTGAAGGAACTTGGCATAGTGACTACTCTGTGACGGACGACACCCTTCGATTAAAGAATAAAAGTAACCATTATATAAATGTTTTAAACCCTATCCAGGGTCACGCTTCGATAATAACAATTGTAATTTGGTACGCTTTTTGACTCGCTGAAAATAACTATAATAATAGAGTGCGGTGTGATCGCCATCTAGGGCCCTATAGGAGGAGGATGATCCATCATAGTTATCTAGGCCCGTATGTGTTGAGCAAATATAATGCAGCCAAGGGTGCTGCTATCTGTGGGGACCATGAAAGAGGTCTGTGGTCCACCAAATTCCTAACAAAGTGTGATCGTACGTAAAATTGTGTTGCGCAGTTGGATGGGACTCCCATATAATATGAATCAGTACTTCATTGGTTGATTCAATTAATCAATTGCTGATTATTAATAATTATCATGATATAGTCCAATTAAATTATTATTTTTTGCCATTTGCTACGTATTGAGGCTCTTTTCTCATGGTTTGAGGGTTTCTTTTGATCTCTATGATCAAATGAAATCCATTAATGGGAAAAATACACGGAGCAAAATTCTGCACATGAAAGAAGTGAAAAATACAAATAAAACTGAAAATGAAACCATGGCTTGAATTATTTTGCGTAGGATTTTACATATCACACTTTTGTAGTTAGAAAAATATGATCGTAATATCAGACACATCTATTTACAATTTCATTGACTAATTGTCATGGTCACAAATAGAGTTTTGTTTAGCATTATAATGCCGACTTCTCAAGATTTGTGATGTTGTCGTGGTCATCATCTTATAGAACTCTAAGAGATCATGCAGTTCATGGGTTCCAAGCCTTTCTAAGACCATTTTGGCCTTCACTTCCCTATCTTTCAACTGGGTGAGACGCTCAAGAAATCCAGACGAATTCCGTATCGTTGCACCAACTTGTGACAACATCTTCTCTTGCTGTGGATTTAATGATGCCTTCGCCAACTGCAATATAATAGTTAAATGTCAAAGCTTCCCTGGCTAAAAAGCATGTAAGCATGGTGCATTGCCAATCCTGGCCACAATTTGTATCAATTGATACAATAAGAATTGCAAGAGCATTATTAATCCCTCAAAATGATTCTCTATTTTTCCATTTCTTTCCCCGTTCATAATTTCTAAAGCCTTGAGCTTCTTGTTAAGCATTAAGAATTCTTTAAAGACTATTTATTATTAATCCATGATCACTCACTAACCTCCAGAAATTTGGCTCCAACTTCCAAAGACTTGTTGTTCTCATCAAAGTCGACATGTACATTGTTATGAAGAAGAGCCTTGAGTGCTTGCATGCCATCATGCATGCTCTTGTTTCTCCTCATATGGTTGATGTGCTCATGATCATACATTTGTTTGGCTATGCAGAAGCTTCGAACTATCTTCAATCGTTGCTTTTCCATCTCAGTGTCTAGCCTTGCCTCTTTAATCAGCTTCTTCTTCTCTGGCTTTTGTAAGCTCAATAACTTCTTTTGATAGGCTATCACGGCTTTGGCAAACTCCTGGCATAGTATACTTCAATATGAGAGACAATCATTGGAAAAACTATCCCTAAACCCTAAATCAAATCTGCTACCGTCACATATTTATATGAGCGAGTATAACAATGGATTTTTTACCAAAAATTTCAGCAAAACTAATATGGGTTAATATACCTGATAGGCACGGGGGCATCCAGGATAATCAAAGACACACGATTCCGAGTTCATTTCCAAATTTGCCTCGGTGCATTCATCATCTGGCACATGCCGCATTCGTTCAGGGTGAAACTGTAGCCCAACAATAAATTTTCCCTCGCCTGGACTATATGCATCAGGGTCATAAAAAGCTTCTATCAATCCACATGGAGAGAACGCCATTGCCTTGAACCTCGTGGCAAGTTTCTTCACTCCCTGGAATACAAGGAAAAACAAAACCAGGATTTTGAACTCATTGCATCTTTCTTTTAACCCGAATATCTTTTCTTTATTTGAAGCCTATTATCTTTATGCCAACTAAATCATTGAATAATAATTACCTGGTGATGGTAGCTGTTGACATTTAGCTGTAGATTATTGTCTTGGAGGGATTCTTCAAACCACTGGTGGAGAGGAGTGGACTCAACAACATTTATCAAGTGTCGATGACCATCATAATCATCGTAGTTGATATGCTTCACAGCTACATGACCTGGCAATCCCTTGTGCTTCACTTCCTTCTCCACATCCTAACAGAAGTAATGAATCAAACATATGAGCAACACTACATCAAATTACACTCATTTAACATAAAGATTCAAGGATATACATATGTAAAAAAATAAAAAGATCAAACGGCTGGATAATGATGATGCTATAAAATGATGTTAACAATTATGCCACAAATATTTAGGCTGGTGACAAATGATATTGCTACAACATATAGTTGATATTGAGGATAATATTGCGGCTATACAATAATAATGATACAACATATAAGTGACAATGATGATAATTGTTGGAACATTATGAGCTTCTTTAAGCAAAGCTCCACATACCCCATCATAATGGTGATGATGATGTTGATGGTCCCACAGTAATGTTACTACATGATGATAATACAACGTGATAATGATGGTGCCAATATACAGTGATGATGAATATTGTTTAACATTATGAGTGCTTTTTAAGGGGGGACTCTTTCCTATTTTGAACGTGAGAATGATGGTGGGGATGTCTTATTAAGATTTCATCAGCTATTATAATTTTTTTGGCATTGGCAGAGAAATATACCCGGTACAATGTTCCACCGCATGCCACATTGAGAACCTGAGATCCTCTGCAGATGCCTAGGTATGGTATATTCCTCTCCAAGCACCTTCTTGCAAGCTGGAGCTCAATAGAATCTTTGTGCCTATCTATGGCCGTATCACTGCTGTGCATCATTCGGATCTCTTCAATTTCTTCGACCGTGAGATCTGTTGTTGATTCGTTCTCATATAGCGAAGGATCGACATCCTCTCCTTCACACAGAAGCACTCCATGGATAGGCTCGAAACTGTCAAGCAGCATGTCCAAACCACTAACCCTGGGGACAATGACTGGAACTGCACCGTATTTCACTATTAAATCTAGATGATACTCACCTGAAACAAGATACACAGACCAATATCAAATTCATTGTTGTCATCTTACAGTATTACCACATTTTCAAATTCATCTTCATTTTCATCACCGTCATCACTGATTGCATACAGGAATCAGTCAAACAGCCAAACATAGAACACTTCTTGAAAATGCACATGTAGATCACAAATATTAATCAATGGAACATTGCTAATTTCCCACTATATATATATCTATATATATATATATATATATATATATATATATATATATATAGAGAGAGAGAGAGAGAGAGAGAGAGAGAGAGAGAGAGAGAGAGAGAGAGAGAGAGAGAGAGAGAGAGAGAGAGAGAGAGAGAGAGAGAGGGAAACGTTTAGCTGATTGCACATAAATTATTCACTATTATTAAGTCTCATCAAAGCAAATAGAACCTCTTGGAAACTCATATTTGTCAATAGAACTGCATCTAAATATAGATCACCCCGTGAAAATGCATAGATTGCGTACATTTAAAATGATAATAAGTAAGAAAGCAAAATAATATTAGCAATTATTGGAAAGGCATAGCTTGCATATATTTTAAATGATCAATCGAACATCAAAATATATAGCTACACTTGAAAATGCTTCTGCCAATCAATTAAACATCCAAATATAGATGGCAAGTTAAAAATGCACAGCATAGATTGCATATATCAATCAGAATAGATCGCAAATCGACCAGAACACACAAACACAGACTAACAGAAAACATATGTAATTGCAGAAAAACAGTAAAAGACCATCCTTTTAAGAGTAGATTGTTCTTTCTTTGTTTAAAGGAATTACCAACAAAATCCACAAATTTGTTCTTCCGAACTGTTCTTCTTGAGACGATCAGGACTCTGGGCAGAACGGAGGCAAGCTGCTCCTCCATGGCTGAAACTTCGATTACCATCGTCACACAACTAGCAGCATCAGAATCAAACTCCATTTCTATATCTTTCAGGATCCGAAGAAAGAAACAAAGAAAACAAAGAGGTCCAGTGGTAGTTTTGTTTTTACCTGAAGGATCTGATGATACGAATGAATGATATTAAAGTGGTAATCTCGATATATAACTCCTCCCTAAATTCTATATTATTGATTTGGGGGCGGGGGGGGGGGGGGGGGATTAGTTTCTGGGCCGTTATGTCTGTGTGATCGATCGAACAGTCAGACAGTCAGTAAGTGGATCGATTTGGGGTGGGCTGGGAGTGATTATATACATGGAAACAAAGATCAAAATTGCCTGTGTGCTTGCGGGGGTGGGATCCAGAAGTTTAAAGAACACATATTCTCTTTCTGTTGAAATAAATAATTCATCTCTAATATAATAAAAGCAAATAATGGAAAATGGAGAATGGCTGAAATGAGAAAAATGGAAAATAGGAAATTGGAAATGAGAATAGTATGAAGTATGTATGTATGTATGTATGTAATAATGTATGTATGTATTGTTACGTGTCCCCATTCGTTTATTCGTCCATATCCATTGAACCCCATCCGTCCATCCCATCCCATCCCATCCCATCGTTTTGGTTTCATTTTTCTTCTTAAACCTATCTATGCCTCCATGGTTTTGTTTGGCCCAAATGTCCATAATGCTGGGCCGGCCCAAATCCTCGCCCCCTGCCCATCAAGTCATTCACCTGTTTCAATCCTCATACCCCACACCCTACTACTACTACACTTCGTTAATCCCTCTTTCATCCATCGTCTCATATTCATGAAATTGCTACCTTGGAAGCAACCCTGCCCTCTCTTGTAAATAAAGTCAAGCATGTGCTATTATTCGTAGCATGCAAATCGCAATACATCTCTCGATTGAGTAATAATCCCTTTTTTTGAGTTCCACAATTCCCAATTTCACATGCATTTTCACTTCCGTTTTGTTGTGCAAGCTTGGGTCACATCTATCATATACATAATATGTATGTGTGTGTGTACATCCTTATATTTAATGTCATGTTGCAAACCGTCTTCAATAATACGAAGTAAGTCAAATACAATAGTCCAACTCTGCAACCTTTTTTTGTCTTGATTCTTGATGGAGTGTGAGCTTGTGCCCTTCATATCGACATTTAGATAAGCTCTTGTGAGGTGTACCTTCTTGTTGCGTTTCTCTAATATCCTCTTAGTATCTCCATGTGTGTGTTATGTTTATTACATCATGTTTGAATCGTAAATGAGTCCAAGCGTAATCGTGAATGTAGTGAGAGACTAGATGTTTATTGATTTTGTATTGTGAGCTAATCCAAGCATAATGACTCATGAGGTGCACATGGGTAGCAAAACACTTCTTGATAAGATTTGAAGTTGTCAACCTCTATGGCACATTCATTGATCTCATTCTGACACGTACACACAAATAAATATACGATTCATAAATTAGTTGGAGTATAATGACACAATGGAGCATGTTCAACTATTCATTTACATAATTGGGTTTGACTCATTAATGATTGTAACATGTTATGAGCATTTGCATATCTTTATCGAGCCAATGCACCAATAACACATGTGGATGGATAAAGTTTGGATCGTACCTCCGGCCTAGATCTACACCTTGTAGGTCAATATTATAATGTTAAGTTTAAATTCATAAAATAGGCCTAATAATGCCTTCTAGTTTGGATTTATGCTTAACTTAATTATTTTCTATTCCACACTAGGACCACTCAACTAGTGTTTTTCCTTATGCAAATCTAAGATCCTTTTCTTCGTAACATAATGTATTTGCCATGCATATCTGGACATCCAAATACAACTACATATGATAGAATATTGTCATGGACGAGACATGTCATTGGCATACAATAAAAAGCACATGTGACAATATATACAAATTATTTGTTTGTCATGGACAAAGGCAAAATATGGTCTTAATCATTTTCCATCTCATACATATGTACATAGAGTAAACAAGATGGTTTGAGTATAACATAATAGTCCATATCATGCCATTAGGTAGAATTCACATGATCCATTAATGATAAGCAACATGACATGGGTGCACTATTCATTTGGTCAAGCGTACAAATTTGTTCCTCCTCAAACGAACATGTGTATGTTTACATATTATAAACAACACCATTTAAAATGATCATTGAGTATTATGAGAATTGCATTGTCTTTATCAAGATATGATTATGGTTCATATGGACATTTATTATAGCCCTTTGAAATCTCCTAGTGCCTTAATCACCTCATCGTGGTTGGATCATTAGGCATTCAATTGACAATATTACTACCTGACGAATCATAAAATATCTAAGGTTAAGCGTGCACATTGTAGACATTCAAATATCAAAGTTTCCTATTGTTGAATGGCTTGCTCCTCAACTTGATGTTGATGCATGCTGATTGCTTGAGGTATTTTTCATAGTTTAGACTTTCCTCTCGAAGTGTGGCATGGCGCTTTAGTCAATTTTCACACATGCATATTTCTTGATTGCACCATTTTCGTTTGCACATAACTCATGTTGGTGCATGCAAAATGATTTTGTACAAAAAATCCTCTAGTTGCCCTAGACACAATTGATTATTTTGTTCTACTTCATGGAAGTTTTTCATGGCATGATATTCATTTTCTTTAAAAAAAATATCGTATCAGATGTTATTAAGCTATTACTTTAATATTAAAAATTAGTGTTAGATCCCTTATTTAAATTATGAAACATTTTTCTCATGAATGCAACATCAAATTCAACATGCATGATCTCAAACTGAGATTATGAACATATTTTCTATGAACAATCGAGATGTGAACCCACAACTTTACTGTTGTAGATAACATTGTTTATCATTGCAAGTTGTGCATCATATTGAAGTTTAAGGTATATTTGTGTGTTTTGCTCATAAGTTATTCTTTATTTTTGCTTTGTTTTTGTATGCCCAATTCAACAAATATGAAGTTCATTTGTAAGAGATTTAGGGGAAACCTAACCATTCACAAGTATCATTGTATCAATTGTTGACTTTTGAGTCCAATCAAAATATGTATGATTCACAATAATTATAAGAATGAGAGATGCTTCCATGTTCATTTTGTGATGCTCCCCACAAAGGATCAAAACAAGTTCCTTCAATTTACAAAACCACCCTTAACCCATTAAAATTAGTGGCAGAATTTGTCCGCAAGGTTATGCCTATAACAAAGTGTCCACCAATAATATTATCACCACTGAATTGGTTTAACATTACCAAAAATGGGTTGGTTCAAATATTAATACATAGGCATGACACAAATATTTGATTATACACAACCAAAACAATAGTTGCCATGGATGTCTTATGCTCAAGCTTTTGCTTGGGGAGAACATGTATTGTACCCAAGGAACTAAAGCCACACATGAAATATCTTCAAGGCATATATACATACATGGTTTTTTATATGGTTCTGAACTTTGGTTCTTATTGTGTTGGAGCACATATCAATTTTCATGGTTAAATATTCCCCCATGCAACCAATTTAGGGTTGAAAGGTTAGTTTAGAATTCAGTGCTGGGGTTTAGGGTATGTTTTCAGCATTTTCTTTTCCAATAGTTTGGAAGTTAGACTTTTGGGTATGGTTGCTCACTCTTGTTTCTTTTCATCTGATGTGCAAAGTCATGCAACCCAGCATTGGCGTAAATGTTTGACATTATAACATACGGAGCATCTTGCCAAGGTTGCAACATCACTGCATGATAAAATAATAGCTCCCCTAAACCCACATTTCCATGTTTTTGGCATGCACTCAACAAACGTAAGGTCATGGTTACATCAGGTTGCATCGACATTGTTGACAGAAGATCTTCCACCTTCATGAAGTCTCCAGCTCTTCCTAGCACATCTACCACACATGTATAATGCTCGAGATCTGGAACTAAACCATAATCTCTACTCATGGCCTCCAAGAATTCCATGCTTTCCTCAAGAAGCCCTACATGATTGCATACCGATAGCAGAGCTGTAAATGTGGTCTTGTTTGGTTTTATTCCAGATCCAACCACCATTTTCTCGAAATAGCGGAAGCATTCCGAATAGTTTCCTTCTTTTGCATACCCACAAAGCAATGCGTTCCAAGAGCTAATGTCAGCATTTGGGAGACGCATGAAAACTTCATAAGCATCAGGCATACTTGAACAATCACCATAAGTGTAGATGAGAGTGGTCATGAGAGTTAAATCGTGATCATATCCCATAGATAAGATGCTAAAATGGGTTTCTCGGCAACCCTCTAGGTTTCCGAACCTACGATATGCATTCAAAACACAAGTGAGAGAAGTACAGTCCACCACCACATCCTTATCTAGCATTATACTATAAATTTGCAAAGCCTTTTCTGCATTACCCTGCTCCTCATATGTTGAAAGCATCGTATTCCACAAAACAATATCAGGAGAATCTATCTGATTAAAAGCCTTCTCTGCTTCTCCAATATTCCCACACTTCCCATACATATCAACAAGAGCACTACAAATGAAGGCATTTGACTCAAAACATTTCCGTCTTACATCTACATGGAGTGCTTGTCCAAGCTCATTGGATATAGGTTTGATTGGCTGAGCTTTCAAGATATCATACTCTTCAGTTTCTGCAACTTTACAGCATGCTTGAATGCCAGCCACAAGTGTTTGGGCATTCGGTCTCACACCCTCCTCTTGCATTAATTTGTAAAGTTGTAGAGACTTTGTGCCATCACCTATGTTGAGGTAACACATGACCATCGCTGTCCACAAGACCACATCATGATGAGACACTTGATCAAATGCATGGTGAGCATACCCAATGTTCATACACTTACCATATAAATTGACCAAACTACTCCCAATAAATGCATTTGAATCGTGCCCCCTTCTTCGAGCATCTGCATGTAATGCTCGACCAATCTCCTCAGACATAACCTTTTTTGGCTTCCCTTCTATAATGACAGCTTCTTCCTCATCTGCCAGTAAAGAACAAGCTTGGAGAGCAGTCACAAAGGTTTGCTCATTGGGATTCACATCATACTCTTGCATCAACCTATAAGCTTGCAAGGCCTTCTCAGCATCACCATCCTGAACGTGTCCTGAGATCAATGCATTCCATGATACCGATGTGTGAGCACAACACTGGCTAAACACATAGTTAGCATCTAGGTTGCTGCCGCATTTTCCATACATATTTACAAGACTATCTCTGACAAAGATATCAGAATCATACCCTCTCATTGCAATGTTTGTGTGCACCGATCGGCCAATGTCTAAAGGCAAAGGTATCAATTCCTCTTCCTCTAATAATTTACAACATGCTTGAAGTGTTATAGTAAATGTCTGCTCATCGGGGCTCACACCAAGTGCTTGCAAATTTTCATAGAGCTCTAAAGCCCTTCTTCCCTGACCTTGTTCAGCATATGCAGATAACATGGCAGTTATTGAGACAATGTCCTGGTCTGGCAATGCATTGAACATGTACCGAGCTTCTACTATATATCCATGGATGCCATAGAAATTCACAAGTGTGCTACCCACAAAGACATCAAGGTCAAAACCATAGCATACAGCCTCAGAATGTAGCATCCTAGCTGTGTATATTGTGTTTATATCTTGATGTGATAGAAAGCTAGATTGATGGGATAATAAACAACATGCTTGGATGCCGAACATAAGAGTTCTTTCATTCAGCTTCATTCCTTCATTTCTCATTTGTTCAAACAAATGCAAAACTTTTTCAGGCTTCTCTTGTTTTAGATATGCATGCATCATTGAGTTCAAGGAAACAGCATCATGTTGAGATACTTGATCAAACACATTTTGTGCATGAACCAAGCTACCACATTTAATATACATATCAATAAGGCAAGATGCAACAAATAGCTCAGAAACACATGAGTATTTCACTGCTTGGGCATGTAAATATTGGCCCCATTGCAAGTCAGGGATATTCGAACAAGCTCGAATCAAACTCACAAAGATATATTTGTTGGGTTCAACATCATCTTCTAGCATACAACTATACAGTGTGAGGGCACCGATATACATACCCAGGTCAATATACATAGATATGATAGATGCCCATGACAATGCGGTTCGATAGGGCAATCGATGAAACAAAGAAATTGCTTCTGAAAGAGCAGTGCATTGAGAAAATGTGACGATAAGTGACTCTCCCAGAAACCGAGTTATATCCAGACCATTGGAAGCCAAATGGATATGAACCAAATTAGCTTTTGGAATGTTTTCTTTCGTTCTACAAGATTTCAAGAGAAGCCAATACGTTTCAACGGACGGGATCTCCGCAATTTGAAAGAGAGAGTCTATGGCCCTCCCCATATGACTTTGTTGAAGAAGGATACGGATGGTTTCTTTGCTAGTGTGGATTTCTTTATTACTCTGTTTCTGAAGAGGTTTTTCAGAAACAGAGCGATGGATGATGTGACCATGTTCAAGAATGGTGTTGTACTTAGGGGACGCTTGCGGTCTGAATGAAACAGCATTATCTTTCTCTTTCTTATTCTCATCGTCATTTTCTTCTTCTTCTTTGGCGACTGTCGCCAAGACGGAGTGAGGAGAAGGAATAGAAAGGCGATGAGTATAAGAGGTGCCATACTGATACACTGTTGTGGTGGATATCATGAGTTTATAGAGAGCAAGAGAGAATGAAAGTGAATGTGCGCGCGCGCGTGTGTGTATGTGTTCACAGTTCCATAGAGAAAACAGAGAATGAATTGAGTTCTATCTTCTCTTTATCATCGATTCATCAGGTACATACATACATACAACAATGCCTTCTTCTTTGCCATGTGTTTGTTGTGCACATTCAATATATTGAAGCCCTCCTTTATTCTTCTTCTTCTCTACTCTATAACAAAATTGTTGCTACCAAGACAATTGAAACAGTGCTCGACGCCACTTCCATATTTTTACCCTTTCATAGGGGAACAAAAACCCCCCCGAAAAATATATAAATTTCTATTCACCTGGAAAGGAAAACACACCATCAATCAATAAACAAAAACAAAACTCGGTGAGTTAGGTTTCCCCAAACATTGAATGTACCAACTAGTAGCTACATTGTTTCCACGAATACAATCAACTCTCCTCCCAAGGTCCTACTCATCTGTCAAAATCAAAGTCGTAAACATTCAATGAAGCTATGTTCCTCCCAATGCCCCCCAAGGGATGGAGCATCATTAAGAGGGATTTGAGAACATGCAAGGAGAACCATCCTACTTACACGAAGTCCACTGACTAACAAGCTTCTGACTCATTGTGCATAATATATATATACTCATAGCATCCTCCCTCTCTTGATGACATCATTGCCTTAAAAAATAAATGAACATCACCATAAGGAATTTGCTTTGCTAGCTTATCATTATCATTATGTGTATCAACCTATAGTGTCACAAAAAGAGGTCATCAATCTAGAAAAAGATTTTGCTCTGGTGTTCTCTCATTCAGATTAATACATCCTTCTATTCAATCACATACCAAACTAATCTCATTAACACACAAATAATGTTATATATCATACACAATTAGATAATAATAATAACTGTTATTAGATGGGTATTTCTCAAAGAGTAGCTTTTGCAAAAATTTCCTACCTTGCTTAGTTCTTTCTCAAGCGAGTTTACACACCTATTGAGTTTACACACCTATTGTTTCAAAATGAGAAAAAATCATATATCATTTGAAGCTGGTGTTTTTTAAATAACATTTCCACACCATTGGAAATCACTCATTTCTATAAGGTCAACCTATAAATAAATAAATAATCCGTTTATTATAATTAGACTCAGTAATCCCTTTCACATTCATATTTAATATCGGCCTGATTATTTGCAGGCATAGTTACTGAATCCATGATTTCATATGCATTAATGCTTGAAAATGAATTAACGAAGTTAGTGACTAATTAATAAAAACATATTAACATGTACAAACCAAAAGACGGTTAAATCTCTGGAAATTCCATTAAGTGCAAAATCAAAGAAATAAATGCACCCAGGGGATTATGTAGACAATTGTAGCCAAGAAAATCAGATGTTGTAGATTAATAAAAACATATCCAATCAATCAAATTTAACCAAGTAATATAATCACCTCAATGTTATACCAACGTCAACCCTAAGAGAAAATTGGTTGAGCGAATTGGCCCCAGAACTGAAGCTTTTAAGTTATACCACATGCTATCACCATCATCACATAAACCAAAAAAATACAGGTGTTCACATGTGCTGAGCTATATTCTGGTTAATGATGCATTAAAATTTTCATCTATCTTCTTCGCATACCACGCCCTCTTCCCCTGAATCCACCACCACCTCTCCCAGCCATTGCATTAGCAGCATTTTGTCCTTGAGCACTCTCAGCCTATATTTTGATATGTAAAGACAAGCAAAGTTGATTCAGATTCCTCATTTTACACATCAGAGAAAAATTTTAAGTTTAAAAACAATAAGGACTCACTTTTGGGTTCCGTATTGTCTCATCGACGCTGAGAATTAAGCAAGCAGCTTCAGTTGCTGCATTAATAGCATTTAGCTGCAAAATGGAGTTAGAAATCAATTTTCATGCTCTCCAGCAAGATAATATCAAGTTTCAACTCACTTTGACAGCTCCAAATTCAAGTTTCAATCTATATTGACAACAAATTTAGGTTTCAAACCTCTTTACAACTTCAATTCAAGTTTGAAATTATGTTGTCAACTTAAACGGGAAAGTGAAGTTTTAAATCACTTTGACAACTCAAATTTCAAGTTTTAATTCACCTTGACAACTTCATCAAGAAATTTAAGCTTTAATCTCACCTTGACAACAGAAGGTTCCCATACAAAGTTGCTGAATGTGTCAATGATGCCCCCAGTATTTATATCCACCCCAAAGACAGCACCTTCTCCTAAAACAACGATAACGCGCTGCATTTAGACCAAAAGAAGCATCTTCAAAGATAGCCTAACACTATCCAAAGGAGCTCATGAAATAGTTTTTATACCTGAAGGCATCGCATGTTTTTGCCTCAACTTGTTCAACACATCAGTGGCATCAAATCCAGCATTGTCACAAAGCTGACGAGGAATCACCTCCAAAGCCTTTGCATAGGAGTTGATAAAAAGCTGAGATTTCCCAGCAACTGTTCTTGCATGTTGTCTCAAATACCTGCTGAGTTCCATCTGAAATAGAAGAGGTCATTCGTATATCGAACTTCATTACTTATGGGCATATTGTTTAAGTGTCAAAGGAGAATCATACATCAATAGCTCCACCACCAGCTACAACAGAAGAGTTCTTCATTGCTCTTCTAACAATCATGATGGCATCATGCAGGCTCCGCTCTGCCTCTTCAATGAACTGACACGACGTATCATCACTTTATTATCAATTATAAAATTGCAAATAACCCATATTTGCCATGACCCCCCTCACCTGATCTGCTCCACCACGTAGAACAATTGTAGCTGTCTCACCAGATGGGCAACCACTAAAGATATTAAATCGTTCGTTTCCGACCTGCCTCTCCTCAAAAACTTCACATTGACCAAGAACCTATATGTACACGCATACAAAAAGCACATCAATATGGCAGTTGACATTTCTTGCTGTCAGCTAAAATCTTCACGGGCCTCACCTCAGGAACGATGTTGTTAACACTTGTTTGCACTGAGGCTCCAGTTGCACTGGCTACTCTTTGAAGATCTTCTTCAGGGACACGTCCAGCACAGAATACATCTCGATCTGCAAAATACTGAAAAACCGGATTCATGTTATCTAAAACAGTGAGCTATTTAACTACTACAAATTGGGATTGTTTTTAAATGAGCTACTTAGTTTTACCAAACCTAGACTAAAACTGAATGGCCATAATATGTCCAGGAATTTCCGTTGGACAACATTTACCAAATACAAAAAATCCAACCATTCAGTAAAGGGAACAACTGCGATTGTAAATGGTTAAGAGTTTTAGAATTCACTAAGTAAATATTATACTTAATCTTAAGAATTCAGTTGGATATAACAATCAAATGATACATTTTCACAAGGACATTCTTCATGCAACTCAAATGCATAAAATAACTATTGATATTATGCAAGCAAATCCTCCCAAGCCTGCAATATATCTACATAGCTTTATGTCACTGATTCACAGACCCAAATTAACAATCCGAATGTAGAAGTTTCTGTTAATTCTTCAACCGATTAAACCAATTATCAGCATAAGCTTTCTAAATAGACCTGCATTAGCAATATCATCAATGGTATATCATGAAAGTTGAAATTGAAACACTTCCGCTGCAATGTGACACCAAATCATTTTGCATCATTACATCTACTGTGCCTTAGAAACAAAACCACAAAATCATGCAGATACAATATATACAGTGACCAATAAAGTCTGTTAGGAAGCTAATGATCACAGCAAATGATTTCTCTGTTTCAAATGCATATAAAAGAGAATTCTAACGTACCTGGGTGCCTAAATCTCCGATTGCAAGCCTAGATAAAACAATCTTTGCTCCACTCTTAACACACTTGTCCAGCTTGTCATAAATTATATTCCACTCAGCATCTACAATAGATTGATATTGTAGAGGATCTGATAATCTGGAAGAGTATCACCAGTACACATTTAGAAAAAAAAAACCCATACTTTATAATTTTATACAGACCCTTAATAATACTAGAAAATTCTAAAGAGCTGTAGTGTTTTTGGGCATAATGCTATAAGCAAAAGGGGTACGATGGGGCCTCATAACAATTGATATATCACATACATTAATCTGTTTTTCCTACCCTACAAATTCTGCCAATATATACCTAATCCACAATGGAATAATCAGGACAATTATATAAATCACTGAAGAGACAAAGAACTCCGATTGTGCCCAGTGTGAATACATGCAAGCATTTTACATCAGATATAGCATTCTAATCGTTCAATTCAATACAGGATTAATTAAGTAAATAAAATCCCCAGAGTGAAAGGAAAGCAATTAGCAATCTAAGTTAAATGTTTAAATACAGCAAAGTTACCTGATTTCTGCATTTTCCTTCTCTGACTTTAGCTCCAGTTCTACATTTAATAGCAGGATCTTTGGGTTTGAAAATTTCTTTCTCTGTTGTTCAAAGCCAGCATAAGAAAATGTTTTTTTGAATGCAACACCTTTCACCAAGAAAGAGTCACGCATAGTTCCTCCTGGAACCTGAAAAGGGAAAATAAACTCATCAATGAATTCATTCTAAGATAAAATATCTGTAAGTAAATTATAAATGTCCATTTTTTGGCATACACAAGCAGGTGATCAAGAAAGAAAAGATAAAGAATACCAGAGCACAATGATATTCATTTACAACTTTTTTATTCTAAGATAACTATTTTATTAAGTGCCCACTAATTTAGTATACGCAAGCAGATGCTCCAAAAAGACATATGAATGAACAGTTAAACATGTACCTTCTTTATTCCAATCATGTTCAAGCGATCATCTTCCCCAAGAGAAGTAACTGCATCAACTACCATCTTTGCAAAGAACTCCTTTTCTCCCCCAATCAATTTTGAAGAGAGTGTAGTAGCTGCACATTTCTCTAATAGGGATTTTTTCTCATCTAGGCTCTTCCTTTCAATGCTAACAGCAAGCTCTTTTATCTTGGCAAGTGCCTGCAGTGATGTAAAGTCATGTGCATAAACAAACGTTATAGACACATGATGCACTATCAAAAATCAACATATGACTGATATACAAACCAGATTAGCTGCTGTTCGGAAACTCCTGATGAGATTTTGTGAATGAACACCTTCCTCAATAAATGGCTTAGCTTCTTTCAAAAATTCACCTGCCAAGAGCACAACTGTAGTAGTGCCATCCCCTACCTGCAAGGTGAACAGATGAATTGTTTTTGGCTCTGAATAAGAACACAATTTTGACATTACTGCTGAACAGACATCTTAAAGCATTGTATCAATATTCCTATAAAGAGAATCAGAGATCATTTTTGGAAGGTATGATTGATTCTCAGAAGAAGAAGAAGAAAATAATTGACCAGATTACTTCAAAAGCTTCCATAATCCAACAGCACAAAACAGTGCACAGTAAAATACCTGATCTTTGGTCCTGACATCTACCTAAGACACTACACCTATGGTAAGGCAATCTAACATAATGCAATCCATAACATTCTTAATTGGCATGTCACTTTTCAAACCACGTGATTATTTTAACTTTAATCTGTGTTGCAAGCCTTAAATTATCATAAACACAACACTTCCAGGGAACGCACTCTCAAAGCACTTGAATTATGTGACAAATTGATAAATACCAATACTATACATATCCCAGTCTATGCATTTGAACAAGGAGAATACCTCTGAATCCTGGGATTTAGCAATATCAACAAGGATTTTAGCTGCAGGATGAATGATGTCGAGGAGCTTCATTATAGTAGCACCATCATTAGAGATGGTTGTTGATTTCTCATCATGAATGAGTTTGTCCATACCACGAGGACCAAGAGTTGTACGAACAGTATCCACCACCGCAGTGCATGCATTGATGTTGCTAATCAATTGAGCCTTTCCTTGGGATGTATCAGTTCCTTCCTTCAGCAAAATTATCTGAGGTTGCTGCAAGAACCAAAAAAAAAGAAACGAAAAGTCAGGAAAAATAACATTTAACAAAATGATGTGAGATTGCCAGATGAGACACAAGAAAACAAAAGCTAAAGTCCAGTTACGACAGTATGTGGGGACAAAATGATTGGAGACATCTGCAATAACTAAAATACAGAAGGAAAGAAGGAAAATGGCAGGCTAATGCATGAGTTTATGAGTTCCTCCATATAAAAAATAAAACAAAAACAAAATGATGAGAATCTGTTTTGCTCACCAGAATATTTGAGATTGATGCAAGAAGCAAAAAAGAAAAATGATCTGAGGGTCATTTTCTTAGGAAAATGGATAATGTATGAGCTGTTTTCTTAGGAAAATGATCTGAGGTCTATCATTCAGCAAAATTATATGAATTCTCTTTAAGGAAGAAGTAAAAAGCTAGGGAAGTGTGTCAACTTCTGACATTCAACAAACTTATCTGAGGTTTCTGCAAGAAGTAAGAAGCAAAAGGTTGGAAAAAATATGAAAGTTCCTTCTTTAGCAAAATCATCAGATGTTGCTCCAAGAGAAACAGAAAAACATTTAAAAAAGAAGCAAATAGCTGGCAAAATGAGTCAACTTTCTGCTTCCAGTGAAAGACTCTGAGGTTGCCACAAGAAGCAAAATACTAAAGTTACCTCGTTCAGAGAGACGACTGAGGCAAAAGACTAGGAACATGTATCAATTTTCCCTCCTTCGGCTAGAAGATCTAAATTTGAAGCAAGAAACTATAAAAAACAAAATGGCGAAAGGAAAACTTTATCAAGTTCAACTACATCTGGAAAACATAATTCGAAATCAAATCAAAAGCAAAAAGCAAACAAAAAACTGTATCAGATCGCTGGTTAAGGAAAATTATCTGAGATTGTTGCAAGAAGCAAGAAGCAAACACAATGCGCCAATTCATTTCTTCAACCAGAAGAAAAGCAAAAGCAAGACAAGATGTTCAGAAAAAGTATCAAGATACATCCTTCAGTAAAACAACTGAATTTGCTGCATGAGGCATCAAAAGAAAGGCAAAACGCAAGGAAAGCGAAAGTTCTATGAATGAGAGTTCTTAGAGGTCAAGTGTACAGAACAAGAACTCGTTGCAATCTAGGGTTAACAAAGGATAGGATGCAGCACTTGATGCACGGATATCGGAAGAAATGAGAAAATGAAAGAAGAAGATGAAGAAAAGAATTTGGGTTGGGGGGGGGTCTTGAGACTTACCAGCATGGAGGCCATATCTGCAGAGATAATATCTCGAACTAGAATTTTCAGGCAGAAGAACGATAAACTAGACTGGATCAGAAATTACGTTGTCCCGGTGCACGAAGGATCTGGAATCAGCAGCAGCAGCCGAAGAAGAAGAAAATGAAGAAGAAGAGCTCGGGTTTTGAGTCGAGGTCTTTTTTTTTTGGTTTGGTTTTGTGTTTGTGCTCCTTGGTTTCCCGCAACTGATTTTCTTTCTTAGGTCAAGTTTCAAAAGTAGGCCTCCCATTTCCTTATATAATATATGTATATGTACATATATGTATACGTATACGTATACGTATATGTTAATGTATATGTATACGTTAATGTATATGTATCCGTATACGTTAATGTATATGAAACACCAAACAATGACACGTTCCGGAAATAACATTTCCTTACTCTCCCAACAGCTCTTGAGTATCTCTATGTAAGCAAGTAGCCCTCCCTTTTCACATTGTTGTCGCCACAAAATGTTTTAGATTCTAACTTTTCCTCTCGATGAATGGGTAAATACCCCATTTTTGTTGTAAACCAATTGTCTCATGGGCCAATTTTGGTCTTAGAAGGCATTGATATATCTTTCTTTCTCGTGCCTTCTTCTCTTGCACATTGTGGACTTGCATCACTGAGAAGTAGATATCATTGTTGTTGAGGTGAGTGAGCTCTCAAAGAGATGGGGGCCCCTCCTCCTAGATGGTTGTCTAATCAATCCTCTCGTTAGAACCCCCATCAAGAAGCATATATTTGGTTATCTTGTATGCTTCTTGGCTTTAGCCTTTAACTTATGTATAGATAAAAATTATTGAACCTGTTCCAAATTTAAAACTTTTTTTAAATTCATTCAAACATTGATTCCAAACCAATCCTACCTATTACTATGTTACAAAAGGGGGGAGTCATATGTAAATGCAACGCCAACAAACTTCACAATCAGGAATGGTGACCGCACATCTTTCAAGACTTGTTTTGTTATTATTCTAATTGACAATGTTTTCAATTTTATATATAATTCTTTTCTTAAATTTTCTTCAAGGCATATAAAGGATCTCAAGATTTTCATTTTGGAAATTCTAGTTTCATTCAAGCGTCAGAGTGCCAATTCACACCAAGAATGAGCGTCATTGAGTATTTAGTTTTCTAGTATACGTTTTATGTTAAAAACATTATATGTTGTAATGTTATTTCTTGTTTTTCTATAGGGAGCAAACATTTCTTTGCTGAGCATTATGAGACAAGACAGACATGGAAGAATAACCAAGACAACTACATGGTCAAGGAGTTGGATGAGGGTAGTGAATCATGATATAAATCATTAGTCATTTACCTACAAGAAGATTCTTTTTATACTAGTTTTTCGTATTAGGGTTCTACTACTTTATTAATTGAACTATGCAATAGCTCATTTTTACGCAAATTAGAGTATATGCATCAAAGAATTGTCATTTGTGAACTTGTACATAAGAACTTGTCAATTGTGAAATTGCATATGAGAAAAAAACCACAATGATGGAACCCAACAATTTGGTGGACTGCCAAAATTTCCAGGACTAATACATTGGTCAGGAATGTCAGAAACTTTAGCATCCTTTTGGTTGAGAGAAATGTCAGTATCTCTGGCATTAGAGCGTGATCCTTCCCGCAATACTAATGCCAGAAATGTCTCTTACATTTGGTCTGATCTGTAAAACATAACATTCTGCTACAGACAGCAAATGCCTCCTTCATTCTTGCTGAGAGACTTCATTTTTTTGAATCTAACATTTTTAGTGTTTAGAATATATCTGATTGACCAAAGGAAAAAAGGTATGAGCATATCCTTTTTCCATTTGTTATACTTTTGTCAATGTGATATGAGAAAAACCTTTTATAAATTTTGGTTATTCTTCATCTTCACAACTCAAGAACCTATTTAAAACATGTATTCTCCATCTTGTTTACTCAAGGAGAACCACAAATATCATAGTGAAATGCATTCTTACCTTAGCTATTTTGTTTCCCTTTTTATTTGTGGGAGAGATGGGGGGGTCTATTGCCATTTGTCGTAGCCACTGGCAGGTCTGGGGGTGTGGACTCCCTACCTATGATTTACAAGGAAAGCACCCAAAATCACTTCACTGACCTTTAACAGAATATAGTAGTGTCTTTGTCTTCAGCACCAAGGTGATATGTATTGTAATGGTGCCACCTAATATACATTAATGGCATGCACATGAGAATTTATATCATACATAATCACGTAACTAGAACCCATGCATGGATCATGCACTGCCGCTTGCACAAAGCATTGCGTTCCTAAACTCTTACTGCCATACATTTTGCAAGCATTGAGTAGTGATGTCCACCCAATAATGCTTGTTGAGACTGGCATTGTACAAAGCAATTGTTCTGCCTCATACAAATAACCAGCATTGGCAAGAAGATTAATCATGCAATTTACATGCTCTAAACTCGGAGTAAAAAATTGCTCTTTGCTCATAGCTAGAAAGTATTCACACCCTTCTTTCACATTTCCTATGTGTGAACATGCTGCAAGAATGCTAGTGTGAGTAACACTCTGTGATTGCAACCCATCTTGTTGCATCCCTTCTAAGCATTTCTTTGCCAATATGCACTCATCATGTTCCATGTATCCAGAAAGCATTGCATTCCATGATTTTACATCTCTATTAGGCAAATTATCGAGAACTTTCCGAGCCTCAAATAACCTTCCAAATTTAGCATACATTCCCAGAAGGGCACTTCCAATTGCCATGTCATCCTCAAGTTGTGACCTGATCACATAATCATGTATATGCATACCTTGCCCTGCAGCTCCAACCATTCCACATGCTTTTAAAATGCATGGCAATATAATGTCACTTGCTTTAATGCCCTGCTCAACCATATTTTCATACAAATGAAGTGCAGAGAAAGACAATCCATGCTGAGCAAAGCCGACAATCATTGTACCCCAAGATATGACATCCGGTTCTTTCACATTGTTGAATAGTTTGTAAGCTTGCTCCACATTTCCACACTTAATATACATATCTATAAGAGCATTACATACAGTCTTATCTGTATGAAAGCCACATCTAATAACTCGTTCATGTATTTGCATACCTTGTTGGATACTGCTACTACAAGCTTTCAGAACTGATACAAATATAGACGCATTTGGCTCTATGCCATGCAGTTGCATTTTTTCAAATAATTGAACTGCATTTAGACAATCACCACATTGTGCATATGCTTCTATCATAACACCCCATGATACAATATCACAAGTAGACAATCCACCAATGAACAATTGCTCTGCATCTCGAACACTTCCACATTTAGCATACATATCAACAAGTGTATTTCTTACAATACAGTCAAGATCAAACCCATCATGAACAGACTCATGATGTATCAGCATACCTTGTACCAAATCTCCTAGTAATGCATATGCCTTTATGACAGCAGAAACCATCATTTTGTCTAGCTTTAACCCTTGCACTTGCATTTGCTTGAAGAGCTCTATGGCTGAACTGCTATCACCATGCTGAGAATATGCCGTGATCATGGCACTCCATGCAACTACATCTCGAGTCTGCAGCATATCAAATACTTTCCGGGAGTCACTTAAACTCCCATAGATTGTATACATGTCAATGGCAGCACTACCTATTACAGTATCTAATTCAAATCCGCTTTTCACTATCAGTTCATGTACCAATCTTACAGGAACAATAGATCCACAGGATTCACATGCTTTCAAAGCACATAAGAAAGTGACATCATTGGGTTTTAAGTTTTCTTCAGGCATTTTTTCCAATAGGTCAAGCGAGGCAGGCCCTTGTCCCTGATCAACATAACCCCACATCATTGCACACCATAACACAATATTTTTCTCTGGCAATAAATTAAATGATTTCCTTGCATCCTCGATGCTTTGACATTTAGCATACATATCAACGAGTGCGCTTCCAATTGGTATATTTTGTTCGAACCCACTTTCAAGCACTTGAGCATGTATCAACCTACCATGTTCCAAAGATCCAAGGGTTACACATGCTTTTAGGATGCCCAAAATGGTAACACTAGTTGCCATAACATCATCCTTTACCATTCTATCAAAGAAATCAAAACATAGGAGACCACGACCATGTTGGGCGCACCCTAAAATCATCACACTCCACGACACATCATTTCGACTTGGCAAAGTTTCAAAGGTTTCGATTGCTTCACTCAAACACTCACACTTGATATACATGTCAACAAGAGCACTACCAACAGCCACACACGATTCAAAACCATACTTGGTTATTTCACCATGTAGTAGTCTTCCTTGTTCTAGAGATTTCATGTTCCCACATGCTTTCAAGGTGCACGAGAAAATATATCTATTTGATATTGTGCCCTCATTTTGCATCTTTGCAAAGAGTCTCAGCGCATAACGATTGTGTCCATGTTGCACATATCCCAATATCATCGTTCCATATGACACGACATCCAGCTTCTTCGACTTAAGAAACAAATATTCAGCCTCCTTGACATTGCCATGTTTAGCATACATATATATCAGTGCATTTTCTACACAAACATCAATTTCTAGCCCACTTCTAAGAATCCAACAATGTAAGCATTGACCTTGCAATAAGTTGCCAAAGCTACTACAGGCTTTCAAAACACTAAGAAAAATCACCTTGTTTGGCTCTATACCCTCTCTATGCATTTCACAAAAAAGGTCAAGAGCAGCAAGAGCATGACCATGTTGAGCATAACCGTCAATTATAGCCCCCCAAGTGACAACATTTCGGTTTCTCAAGTTACTGAAAACTTCACGTCCTGTGCTCAAGTAATCCCACTTACAATACATACGTACAAGTGTGGTCCCTATTGCAACATCTAAATCTAGCCCTAACTTTACAATTTTATCATGTACAAGAAAACCTTGTGTTTTATCACAAATACCACCACATGCCTTCACAATAGATACAAAAATGAGCTTATCTGGTAAAATGTCCTCCTCTTGGAGCTTTCCATACAAATCAACAACTTGCTGACATTCTCCAAGGCTTTCATATGCACAAATGATGGCATGCCATGTGAGCAAATTCGGCTTTAGGATTTTGCAAAATGCAAAGTTAACATCGATCAAGCTTTGACAAAGGCTGAAAAGCCGCACCAGGAGGCCTCCTAAAATATCGTTTTTGTCGAGATTATCTCGGATTATGATGGAATGCACTATTCTAGCACGAGCCAAATCTTTGTATTTAATGCATTGGTGGAGGGCATGACAGAGGTCTGAAACTTGGAAAGAATCAACCACCTCTAACCTGTTCATTCTCTGTTTCTGCTTCTGCTAGTCCTTTTCCAGTGCCCATGAAGAACATATATGATGATGGATGAGACGGGGACACACTCTGTATTGCGTCAGGTATCACTACGTTTTGGGTAATAATTAGAAGACCACAGACACAAGCCCGACACAAACAAGCAGCAGGGGTCGTCTTTCTCTAGACGCAGGTGTGCAAGCTCGTTCCTAACTAACTTGTAAAGTTGTATATATGTATGTATATAACCAGGCGAGGGGAGAGAATCTTATGGGTATGGTGGACCTTCGCTAGGGAGGGTGTTCCTCAGTTACACACATTTTATCCAAGGCCAAAGGAGACACCATCGTTGTCACGATCTCTCGGAGAGTTTTTCCATACAACTCAGAGACTATAAATCTGTGTTGGAATTTTTTTCCGATGGCTATCGTAATGTATGATGATTTATTAGGCCCTACAATGTACCCGGCTTCCATAGCTCACAAGCAAGGATATGAGATTGTATGAGGGAAAGGGTTGAATGTATTAGCACCGTTGGAGTGACATCTATTAGCATTGTGTCCTGACCAAACTTTGTCATACCATAAAGATGTCGTCAGCATGGTGGAGTTCCCGATCCATTTTGAGGAATATTTAAGGACAAAAGCATGCTTAAAGCTCTACGTATTTGTTGGTCCCCTCTTGCATATTGAAAGTTCAAACATGTTTTCTCTTGCTTCCTTTACCTATCTAATGAATGAAGCAATGAATATGCCCTACTTGGATTGTACTAATGAGCTTTCATCAATAATGTGTAATAAGCCAAGTCATGCTTTTGAAGCCATTATTAGGCATTGCACATACAAGGCATGCATCATATTGTCGTAACCAACATTCCTGGTCGGTCTATATTGATTTACTATTTTAAAAGATAATACTTGTTGAGGATGTTTATCTTTGTCCCTGAAGATTAAATGCCTAGATATAGATTTTTCTCCTATCTAGAAAGGGTGGGATGGTACTTTCAAGAGGAAATTGCAAAATAACGACAGAAAATGGAATGGACATCTCCACACCCTCAAAGGGATCCTTCCACATTGCTAATGGTCTACAATACCATAATGGAAAGGTTTGTGTTCCAAATTTGTCGTTTGAGGTAAAAAAGAGAATTCTTTTTTAAGAGCCACGATGTACCCTATAATACATCACAAACTCGTGAGTCCTTCTCATATATACTCATTTCTATTGTCCTAAGCTCCGTATTGATGTACATAAGTTATAACTATGTGACTAAATGTCGCTAATGTTCGTGGAACTTTTACATCCCTTAGACATTGTCAATAATAAATGGGAAAGTACATACATTGATTTTATTGTTAGCCTTCTTACCAATGCACTCCGGTGACAATGGTCTGTAAATCTAAGTTTTGTGATATATCACGATCTCATTGAAGTTTGAATTTGTAATTCCATAATCCAATCTGATTTGATCTCATTTGAGTGGATGGGCAATGACTACATTTGTTTGAAGTTTTGAGCTTTGAACAATATATAGGGGCAATATTGGTATTATGCTGAACCTTATACCTTAAAAGTTCAAAAACTGTCTTTCATGGTTTCCTCTCAATGGCTTCATCTTCTTCTTCTTGGATTCTTAACGAGAATGGTCCATGCTTACTGTTATGCAGAGCAGGCTGAGCTCATCAGAATGACCCACCATCACCACATTCATTATCTTCTCTCCTCGTGGGGGCTTTTTATGATATGCAAACCCCTGCTCTATTTCCAGATGAGCTTTTGTGCTAAGGCTCTTCCATGGCCTTCTCTCACCGTTTGCTTCAAGTCTGGGCGAAGAAGAAAGATATGGTATCAGGAAGACTTGCTCATTGCCTCATGATATTCAATAATAGTTTGAATTCTCTACCACTAGATGCGGATTCTCTCATATGTTTGTATTCTTCGTGTGGAAGTTTGTTTGAATCTAGTCTCGTGTTTTGCCAACTCTCAGAACCTTCGATATATACATGGCATGCCATCATCCATGCATACGCCACACATGGGGAAAATTGTTGTGTTCTCGAGATGTATCAGAAAGCTCGGAACCAGAATGTAATGCTAAATGCATCGCTTTTTCCAAGTATTATTAAAGCATGTAGTGCACTTGGTGATGATTCTATGAGATTTGGTAGGCTAGTACATGATGATATTGTGAGGTACTCAATAGATTCCGACCCTTTCTTGAGATGCGCTCTCATTGATATGTATGCGAGGTGTGGTAATTTGGATGATGGAAGAAACTTGCTCAATAAGGCATCAAAAAGAGATGCTGCCGTCTGGGGTGCCATGATCTATGGATATGCCCAACATAAGAATGGTCTTGATGCACTTAATCTATTTGAAGAAATGCAACGTGATGGTGTTAAGCCCACAAATATCACATTTCTTTGTGCTCTCAAAGCTTGTTCTGTCATTGGTGCTTTCATGGAGGGTATGGCCATACATAATCAAATCATGAGAGAGCAGTTTGAGTGTGATCTAATCACTGCAAATGCTCTCATCAACATGTATGCAAAATGTGGGAGCTTAGAGGCCGCTTGCAAAGTATTTGACAATTTGCCTAATCCTAACCATGTATCATATGGTGGCCTCATCACTGCATATGTCCAACATGGACAAGGTTTTCTTGCCCTTCAACTTTTTGCAAAGGTTCAAAGTAAGGGAATTACCCCAAATAAAATCATCTATATATGTGTTCTAAAGGCTTGTACTGATGTAAGGGATTCACAACAGGGCAAGGTCTTACATGAGCAAATTGTGAGAAGTGGATTTGAATCAGATGTGACTATCGCTAACACCCTTGTTGACATGTATGCAAAGTGTGGCTTGCTGGGGGAAGCGCGTAGGGTTTTTGATCTATTGGCTATTCGCACCACGGTTTCATGGGGTGCTATGATTGCTGGGTATGTACAGGGAGGTTATGGTTTTCTTGCAATTGACCTTTTCGACAAAATGCGGAAGGAGAAAGTAAGGCCTGACCAAGGCACTTTTGTGTCTATGTTAAAAGCATGTGGAAGCACCGATGATATAGTTAAGGGTAGGATGATACATGAAGAGATAATAGAAGATGGAATCGCATTAGACACATTGCTAGGAAGCACCCTTATAGACATGTATAGCAAGTGTGGAGACATGGATGCAGCTGAAAGAATATTCAATAGTTTGCCTCAGCAGGATGTAGTATCTTGGAGTGCTATAATCACAGGTTATGTTCAGCATGAGCAACATCATCATGCTTTTGAACTTTTCAAGAAAATGCTCCAAGACGGAATAAAGCCGGATAGGGTTGTTTTCTTGTGCATACTTAAGGCTTGCAGCAGTATTGGAGCATTCAATCACGGCAAGATGATTCATGACCAAATAAAGAAATGTGGGCTTGACTCAGATGTGATAGTTGCTAGTAGCCTTATTGACATGTATGCCAAGTGTGGGAATGTTGAAGAAGCGCGTCTTGTGTTTGATGGTATGTCACATCAAGATGTAGTGGCATGGGGTGCCCTCATCACAGGATATGCGCACAATGGCAAGTTTAAAGAGGCAAGAGATTGCATTGAGAATACAGAAAGACAAGGCTTATCAACCACGGGCTTCCTTGGCTTCCTTTCAGCATGTAGTCAAGGTGGTAACATCAATAGAGCTCAAAATTATTTAATGTCAGCTGAAGATAATGCTCTACCAACGAATATAGAAAATTTCAACTGTATGATTGATTTACTTGGCCGATCTGGGAAACTAAGTGAAGCAGAGCGGATAATTCAGTCAATGCCTATTCAATCTGATATTGTTGGATGGACAGCGTTACTCACTTCATGTAAGTTATATGGAAATCCAGCCCTTGGAAAAGAATGCTTAGAGAATATAGCACAGCTGGATCCGAATGTTTCATATGGCCATATTCTAATGTCTCATATATATGCTGATGCAGATATATCTACAGATTTCTATGAAATACAGGAAAAGAGAAGGAATTCCCCTGCATAGAAGAAGCAGTACGAGGGGTGGGATTGAAAGTATTTTTTGGTGCCCATGAGTTAATGAATCACAGTCGAAGATGAAAGCCGCCCAGAAAGTTCAGACATGTGTGTCAGTCCAAATATAACCACAATGCTCATTAGATTCCAAGGGTATGTGCGACAACTGAAGTGTATGCAAGGTTACGAATGAACATCTGTCTGATAAGAAAGCTTTATATTGCACAATGAACTTGATACATGTACTGAACATCAAGTCATCCCACAATAGTGATAAAGTTTCATATTGCAAAATGAAACTTATGCATGTACTTATAAAAAAATATTCTACAAATGAAAGAAAACTGTTGTATGTAGGGTTTAGGGGTGGATCATTTGATAATATTGTACATGTCTTGAATCACAATCACAGAAATGGATTGGAAGATTCACATTTGATGCAGAAGAATGTGATTATTGAATGGCATCATACAAGACAAAGCATACATGCAGCAAAAAAGGATATGAGAAAAGATTCAAAATTTTTGATTTTAGTCATGTCTAGAGTTGGTATCCTTTCTAATGTTGGATTTGTCACATGTAATAAACACCAGGATTTTATATAACAATAACATTTATGCCATCTTTAAGGTGTTTATAATTCTAGCGGTCTCTGCTATTGATATGGACATTAGCTTAGCCATCCATGTAAGCTAACACATACGAATTTGTTGTCCATTTGCAACTCTTGATAGATAAGGAATACACTTATCAATTAACCTAATTTGTTGGGCTAGCACGTATTGTGTATAATTCCTTAGGTTGAGCTAAAGTACAGTTGGACCAGATTGTAACAATTTCATATACCTGAAACTTAAAAAAGTCTCACGAAAGTCAACTGCAAACAAGAATATAAAAAATGACATCAGTGAGGATTACAAACAGCTCTTATGCATGTTAAAATCTGAGAGGGCAATATTGCTTATCTGCCAAAACATTACAAATAAAATCCGATACATGTTTAAAATCTGAGAAAGCAATATTGCACTATGTACAAAAACCTCAAATACCATTTAAAGTTTTTAATACAAAGGGTGTTCTGACATAAATTGTTACTTATAGGAGGAAGAGAAGAAAATACAAGTATGACGACAGCAATGCATGTACAAAATGGATATGCTAAATGCATTTAAACTTGGATATGCTATAATCTAACATCTTCATGTTATGATCAGAAACAAATCATAAGCTGTGACATGGAGTTAGGCACCTAGATACACTAAAAATATACATGACCACAAAAACAAACACATCCAAATTCTAATCAATCAGACAAAGTTCTTTATCATCCTGCACATCAACTTTGTTTTTCAGAAAGGGAAGTTCTCTCTTTATACAAAACTCATTGCTAGCATCCTTTTCCATTTCAATGTTTTCACAAAGCTACATGTGAAGCGGTATCCTAACACACAAACCTATGGAACTATGGGATGTTAGATTTTAAAAATTAAGCTGACTGAGAGTATCTTCTAGATTAAGCCAGTAGAGCTATACATTATTGTCTGTATCAAATAATGATGAACCTTCAGCATTCAGAATCATCCCCCTCTGGCATCTCAAAAACAGATAAGAGATTTAAAGCTGAAGAACCCAGGTTGATTCCTTGCACTACCCCACCATGAGCTGTTTTAATCCTATAACACAATAGCAGTGCTGCATCCCACAATGCAGTTCGCCCCTGAAACATTACCACCAAATCAAGCTGAGAATAGAGGAGGGTTTTAGGATTTTTGGCCAAGAAAATCAGAATAAAAAAAATAGCTTTTTTAAAGGGCCTAATTAGCACCCATCGTATGATGAGTATCATACTGCGCATCACCCCTGAATTTTTTTTATTTCCTAAACGCACCTGACTCTTCATTATTTTCACAAAAGTGCAATTAATTATATGCGTTATTTTCCTCCATTATAAGGCCAATTCATCATCCACTTCTCAATTATATGAGCAATTATATAGTCAATTCATTCCCTTTTATCTCATCTTAGATTGATAAGAGCCAAGGGTATTGGGAAAGTAACGAAAGTTTGGGGGCATTTCAGGAAATAAATAAATAAAATTTTAAACAATAGGCAAAGTGAGGGTTTTACAGAAAGAATAAGCCACTTTCGGAAAATAGCTCATCAATAAGATAATAAAAAAAGACCACCAGCCAAGATCACCAAATAAACCATTTCCTAGAAGATGTAGCTATTTCATGAATCTAAAACTTAGCAAAATCTACATAGCATACCTGGAGTGAAAATTGTAGCTTCTTATCCCAATAGAGTGCAAATATTGGGGGATTTTGTTTCCCCACAGCCAATATGCAAGCACCAGAATGTAGAAACGATGGCACTGATGATAGAACAGCCACATACTTTTCTGGACACCTCTCTTTGTTAGGAAGATTAGCAACAAAAAATGGGTTATTTGATTGTATGCTTGGCTGTGTTGTTGCATCGATGTGAAGCATCCAGTTCGGATGTTCCAACAATGCACAAAAGAGATAAATTAATAAATGAGAATCTGTTGGTAATTCTAATGTCCACTTCTTGGCAATCTTGTCATATAGTTCACCGGTAGCCATATATTCGTACTTCTTCACACACGTACCTTCTGCAAGTTCTGTACCAAAATTGCCAATTACAAAAGTTAAATCCAGATCTCCGTTTGCATGTGCGTTATTTTTGTAAATACTTCCAAATCATGCCACAAACCTTCCAGTGATTTAACACTTTCAGTATCTTTACTTTGTCAATCTCTACATATCTTCAGACCATGAATTATAAGAAAACTCATGCTAAGGCAACCATTACGAGCTTTCTGCTTTAACTTGTTTATTATACACATAACCAGAATTTAGGTAGGTTTGGTACCTTCGGTTCTAGATCCTATTAAAAACTAGTCAGATATGATCCTTTAACAGCTTCCCCTAAGACTCTAAATGTCTTTTAGACCAATATTTCTCTAAATGTGATAATCCATAAAACAAAAAGACCCTGCTTCTTTAAAGTACACGCCTATTGTGCACATGTTCTTGGAAGACCAAACCAAACACCATTTAAAGAAACAGTATTTTAATTCCTATGTCTTAGTTATAAAATGCAAGTAAAATATACAAGAAAAACCCAGCTCTCAAAAAGTGTTCTTCCATAAAGAGAAGGCAATCTCAGAAATCAGACCTCTGATCCTTTGGACTGTATAGTCAGCTCGAACACTGCTCTGTGGCAATAAACCTTTTGCCCATTCCCCTTTCATAAGAGCTTTCAAGCGTTGATGTTCATTCACTGCATCAAGGCATTCTTGTATTGCAGGATTAACAAACCGTACTTGAGGTTGTTGTTGGAGTCCAAATGTAGTAGGCTGTGGAGCTAAAAATTCAACATCGTATTTGTTATGGCAACAATATGTAAATATTAAATATTGACGAATATTGAATTCAGATTGTAACAACAATCTAAGAACATGAAAATGGTCCAAATTTGTTATTATATCAATCACTAAAACATTATGGTTGGGGACTCATAGAGAATTATTAAACACAATCATCACCATGGAAATAATCAAAATTACCAATGTCATGTATGAACAACATACATGTAATGGACTTATGGAAATCTTACTCGGCGATGCATCACGAATTTGAACAACATATGCTCGTAACTGGTGGAGTAGAGCATCTTCATCAGGGGAGAAAGTACAAGCCCATTCCCGTGGTAGAGGATCGGTAGTTTGTGATGACCCTACATTGTCCGCTGTAGTTCCTCCAATTCGGCTGACATTAATAGATAACCCAAGCTTAGCTGCCGCCTGCATAACCTGTATATGGCTACCATCTATCTTAGAGACAAGAGGATTGAGTAAATCCTTTGAAAACCACTGTCTGATTTTATCTCTCCATTGCTCAATTTGTGGATAAACACCAAGCCTTTGAAAGGATTCTGTTGCTTGTTCCATAGACATAGGTGGTGGAAGCTCACCTTCTCCTTTCCGTGGTGAAGGACCAAATTTCTGAGGACTCGGTGATATTCTCATTGTTCGAACAGGAGTATTTTTAGTTGTGCTAGATAATGCTTGACCTGATGTTGGCGTGGAAATGGTACTCACTCCTCTTAGAGTAGGTGGCGGTGTCATAAGACTGATACTAGCCGGTGTCTTCACAGATGATGATTCTAACATCTTACCTTCCACATCTGCTAAAAACTCTTCTAATTTCTCTTCACTAGATATATCTTCTTTTAATAGAGGGGAAGCACTTTTAGTCCATGGTTTCGACCGACTATCAACAGGTGATGTCGGAGGTTGACTGAGACTTACAAATGAAGGAGATACCAGACCTGATGATGAAGTAATTGCTGCAGGAGAAACCTTTTTGGATTCAGACCAATCAATGCCTGACCATGTAGTTCCTTGAGCACGTGTAGATTTTGTAGATATTGAAGGATGGACAGGAACCAATAAACTTGCTTGAGGTGTTTTTGCTGGACTTGCAGAGGACCATGTTTGAGGTGGACGTTGCTTAGTTCCTTCCCTTGGTTCTGTAACATATTGCCTATTTACTGGGGAATCTGGTTCAATTTTCTTCATAGTCTTAGTTTCCTTCTCTACAGTCTTCTTCTTTGCAGAATCTATTGCTGCTAGGAAAGTCAAGGATTTACAAAAGGCAGATAAAGCCGCCACCAAGACGATTGCTAATACTGCTTCCAAGCCTCTGACAATAAGAACTGTATTTTTTTTCAGACATAGTTATTCAGATTCTAATCATAAGATACTATTGACATCAATGGTGGAAACAATGTGCACACCCACACACACATCTATAACAGTATCAGTAAAAATTATTTTGTGTAGCGTTGCATTTTACTATTACTATTTTCCTACAAGGGATCTATGCCAGTAGTACTACTAGCTTGAGATTTTTTAGGAAAATTTCCGTATTAAAAGTCAATGCAAACAAAACATCTAACTTGCACTATAGAAAAGAGATTCAGCTATGAACAATAAATGGAAAAAACACTTCCTACTTGGTATTTGGTTCATCCTATCAACAGTCAATGGAAACACTTGACTAAAGCAAAGAGATGGTGAAGCTTACAAGATAAGTTGCTTACAACACCAAATTCTTCCAACTGCTTTACAGATGCCTCCTCTCTACACAACAAGGATAAAAAGTTCTCATTCAAATACCAAACAAAAAAATACTCCAGAGTTAGCTATTAAAACTAAGAAACAGATGTTCCAGAGGTTCCAGAGGTTCCAGAGGTTCCTGAAAGGATTTAAAATCTTACCTGGCATCATAACTACGACACAAAACTTTATGACACAAATATTCTAATCTAGATATCAAAACTAAGAAAGGAAGGTTCCTGAGGTTCCAGAAAGGAGTCAGAAATCAGAACTAAGTAGCAAAGCTTCTTAATGATTCAGAAAAGTTATTAATTGATAGTTCGAGAATCAAAAGGGTTTATGTAGTGATGTCAATGGAATAGCTTCATATAATCAACATTCAACTGTTACTTGTAAAGGCAATGAAATAGATTGATAGAAACTATTCTCAAACATAGTTTGACAGATCCTTTCACACTAACATTCTATCTAATGCTTAAATATATATTGAAAGTAGAAAACAAACCTTCCCAAGATTTCATTAAGGAATTGTCCTTACCTGGATATCAAACCAAGCATCGAAACAGTAGTCAGAGATGCAACCAAGAAGATAATGATGAATGAAGAAATACTTGGTCTAATGCTTCTGGCCATCGAATCTGAAGAAACCAATGGATTCTGAGAGACACTAAACTTGCTGCATGGAGAAGACGGGGGAAACAATATGCTTGCCATATCAACACTTCTTTCCTGATCTGAGATAAAAAATCACAGACTTACACCGTCACTGAGAGATAGAAGACTACAAGCATAATGCATCAAGACTACACTTCCTCCTGAGTTTTTAATAATCATGAACGTTCTTCATCGCCGGTAACTTCTCTATGGAGAAGAATTTGAACAGATTAACGTTTCTTTCTGAGAGATTAAAATATATGGACTTCCACCATCTCCGAGAGAGAATCAGAGGCACCTGATTAGATGAAAGGGGGATGAGGATGTAGTATGCAATACACTTGCCAGATTAATGTTTTTCTTGAAAATATGAGAAAACATGAATTTCCCCCGTCATAAAGGGAAATGTGAGCAAACAAAATGCTGTGATATTATAGCTTCTCCTCGGAATTCATTAAATAAATAATTTCGTCATCACTGAGAAACAGAAGCCTGAGGATGTGACATGCTTTCGAGATCGACAATTATTTCCTGATAAAAGACGACATACTTCATCGCTGAGAGAGGGAGTGCAGAAGCTTCTGCATAGACGAAAATATGATAAAAGTGTTAAGAAGCATTATGCTTGAAATATTCACGATTTTATCTGATAAATGAAAAAACGCAAACTTTCGACATCCCAGCACTCAGAAGAAGAGAAGGAAACTGTCGACGTATAGATTAAACATCCATGTGAGCAGAATACTTGCCAGATAAATAGTTTCTTCAGGAAATATGAAAAATACAATACTTTTACTACCAGTGAAAGATGGGAAAACATGGGGTATCTCCATATCTGAGACATTTTGAAGTCATTTTGTTCTACATTCATGTTTCTCTCTACGAGAGGATTAAACATCCATGTGAGCAGAATACTTGCCAGATAAATAGTTTCTTCAGGAAATATGAAAAATACAATACTTTTACTACCAGTGAAAGATGGGAAAACATGGGGTATCTCCATATCTGAGACATTTTGAAGTCATTTTGTTCTACATTCATGTTTCTCTCTACGAGAGCAGAAAAAAACTGAATTTCACCATCGCTTCAATGAGGAGAAAGAGAAGGAGCATATGAAAATAGACGATATCAGTACGCTCGCCAAAACTATTTTCCCCTTTGTAATGATATTTAAGGTTCAGGCAGCAGAAGAGGAAGAGAGGAGGAACGAAAAGAGGAAAAAAAATAAGACTTACGCGACGAACTGTTCGCAAAAACCCTAGAGATGAAGCTCTCTTCCCGCCATCGCACTCTTAACTCACTCGCTGTCTCAGTCTCTCTGTGTTAAAATCTGCTAAACAATATAAAAAAATACTGGAACACGCTGTCATTCAAAAATCAGAGCGATTCAGCACTGTGCATGTAAAAATATCGATCGACTACATTTTCTTGTGTGTGTGTGTGTGTGTGTGTGTGTGTGTGTCTGATTTTCCAGAAAGCTACATTCCTTCATTTCTTCGTGAATTCAATTTCCGGAGCTATCAATATATCCATCCAACACTATGTCCGCGTCCAGAGTGTAGGAGCTATCCATCCATCCATCTACATACCTATGTTTACAAATGGGCCAGCCTCTCTCCCATATCAGATCAGTGGGTATCATCCAAAGTCAAGCGCAGAGAGAGTGCCTATACATAGTTTATGAGTGGCCCCTTGTCCCACACTTCACTTCAAACGTAGTGCGATCACTCGTATCGCTCCATTTGCAAAAGTTACTTATATCCCTCCCTCTAATGAAAAAGTGTGATCTCTTTTGCACACAACGAGGATTGGTAGTGAATCTAATGAAAATTAAAGCCCTTATCTTTCACACATCGTCTCGAGTTAGGAGTAAGTGTCACCTACTCCTCTCTCATAAACCAGTTGAGGTAGTTGGATCATATGTATATCTTCTCACTCTTACAGAGACAATGCCACCAAGCATGCTTTCAAGAGCCACGGAATAAGGGATGGCTCTTCGACTCATTAGTGACCCCTTCATTCATGTATGCATCAGTAGTATGGGTTTCAGGTCTATCGTCCTTCATGTGGACGCAATTAGAGAGACCTTTGGTGATGATATTATCACGTCAACTCCAAAGCAAATCGATAGTACCACGTGACATTATTAGAGCAAAGTTCAATATGCCCCCGATGTTAGTAGAAGCACTCTTCCGATTCGTAGTTTTTATTCATAGGATACATAGTCAACCACAAGATAGGATATCCCGTCGAGCTTTTGAGGCATCCCAATCCCTATATGAGTCCAGTGATAGTAGCTCTTGGTATATCATTGTAGTGTGTTGGTTACTTGCAAATGGTATAGACATTAATAACCTACCTCCCCTTAAGTACAACAATGAGACTGATCAAATTTTAATCTCTAACGAGGACCATAATAAAGTAATACGCCAATAAATATGGCAAATTTATACCCAATATAAATGGATCACCCCACGAGAGCCACTCCCATCTAAAATGTTATATTATAAGGAACACTTCATGCAATTCTCTAAGCTAGGTTTTATTACATGACCAAAATATCTAGATACATTCTTGACAAATGCACTAAGGGTGGCCATTAGACAACTTAGGATATCATCCCACCAACTTGAGATTGAGAATGGTCATACTAATGGAGTCCTTAAAGAGGAAAGGCTATGTTATGTCACGTAAGAGATAGAGGATGAGTATCACTTTACATGCAAGTGTCCAACTTATGCCGAGATAAGGGCAAAATACCAAGACATGCTAGGACTCTCTCCCACCCTCTCCAAACTATTAGATACCCCGGATATAAAGAGACTAGGTATCAAAAACATGATCATGATTCTTGGAGAAAGCAATAATATGAACATGCCATGGATGTTTATGTCAATGAGCATACTATGGATGCCTATATTGATCATGGATGAGTTGATAGATCTTGTGGGTTTTAACAACTCATAAACATGAACATACCATTAATATCTATATCAATGAGCATGTCATGGATACATTTACTGATGAGATTAAGATGGATTTCTATATCGATGGTGGTTGTATATAAGGGAACTGGAATCTTCAACCTATGAACATGCAATGAAATTTCTGCCCATGATGCATAGATCTAGGGGAACTTGAGTTCACAAATCAAGGGTCATGAATCCAAGCTCAGGGCTTGGAGAAAGCAAGGAATATTGAACATCAATGTACAAAAAACTATGTGTGGTTATTGTATATGCACATCAAATCGGCCATGATGAGAGTAGAAGGGAATCGGTTGGTATATCCAACATAACTTTTGTATTTCTTATGATTTTATAATACCAGGGCGTATCTTTTTTGTCAAAAAAAGAAAAAGAAAAATAGAGTCTAGGTAGGTATATATCAGAGCTAAAACAACATAGGGAGGAAAAACTACAAAATGTTAACCATAATCATTTTAATATTCACTAACACGTAACTAATATAATTTTTCAGGAACAAGGGGAGACGATGAATGTGGACACACCTACACCACTCGGTCTCTCTCTTGACGAAGCAGAAATGCAAAGAACAACCAAACGCCCTCGGATGTCGGGCTTCAAAGCAACTCGACGTGGAGTAGAAACAAGTAAGAAGATAAGGGAATGTGAGCTACGCCGCCTAGCAACTATGGTTGCAATATCTTTTACATTGGAACCATGGGCCACCTCCACATCGAAACCCTTTGACCTTCCGCTTCTTTTCGAGAGACTTGGATGGAAATGAAACTAGGCCTAGTATAAAGTCATTTCCACACAACACTAATACGTATAAAGGTTTGTAATGGAGTACCATTAAGGTCACTAAACTTTTCGATGGTCAAAGTTGTCACAGGGTGATCTTACGATCGTTAGTCAATGTGAAAGGTTACATGCATTTTATATTGTTCCATCAAAATGATTGAGACTTGAATAAACCAACTTTACCTAAAGTGACACTATAGATCTTATTATTTTGGTACGAATCATTTGCTAGATAAATAAAAAGTTTGTAAATGTGTGTTTTTTTGCACGTGAATAAGGGGTGACATTGCTACTTAAACATGGTGTGGCCTACTTCTCACATGCATGCTTGTCTTATATTTGTCTAAACAATTATAGATGGAACAATGTGAATGATGCAAGGAGTGTTTCTAATTAGATAATAACCATGTGTAGGGAAAGGGGAGAGGCAATATACGATAAATAGTTTTGGTTGCCAAAAAGCTACAACATCTTCATGTTTTGTAAAACTAATGGGAAGAAGTACACATTCCTCCATGTTTTGGAAAGTATACAAAGTTGCTCACTAGAAGTTTCACCTAACCTCCCCTCCCCTTGAGAAGATGTCGGTATCAATTTAGGGCTTTTGAGATGTTGAGCACTAGTTTTAGAAATAAGGGTTTTTATGTTTGTGGTTTGAAATTACACTTTCCCACACATTGGATATAGAGAGCGGAACATTTGTATGACGAGTCTATGATCTAGGAAGTAAATGACACGTGTTGGTTAATAGAGTTATCTTCTTATAATGTATTGTCTATTATAGTGTGGTGTCCCTTACCAATAACATGACTTAGGAATATCATTGGGTGCAATTTAGTTCTCTCTATTTGTTATCAAAAGCGCTATCAATTATAGTAAAGGGTTTTCAACAATACATTAAGCTAGTGGGGCCCCTTTTGCATGTCTATACTCCGTCTAAAACGCACATACTCTACTAATTTTATTAGTGTAGTGATAAGAGCCGAAACAAATATATGCACATGCTTGGTTGGCAAGCATTGCCATCACATAAGTGTAGCATGTCAAGTTTTGTACAACCTCTCATGGTTCTAAGATGTTGTTTCAACATTTTACATACTCAAAACGATTGAAGTGTGCTTCCAAGTGATTTTTGGCGTGTTCTTTGTTTGTGGCATAAGCGAGACTCAAGAGGTTTGATGGATATAAATATATTTGGCTTGTTTTGAGAGCATCATTAGTGTTAGAAACACAAGTTTTTTTTTTTTCTTCCAAAAAACCCACACGGGTTACTTTAGGCCAAGGTGTGGAGACCACACACACATGTATATACATATACATATATACAAGGAGTAGCCACAAAGTCAAACCACTTTTTTGGAATGACGATAGAGTTAGGAAATGAATGCTACGCCATATGTACGTACCTATTTTTGTCTTTGGGGAAGGGGGGGGGGGGGGGTAATTTTTTTATGATTAAGGTGCATCTCCAATTGGAATCGAACCCGCATGGCCACTGCTACTCGATTGTGTGAAGCTGACTAGGTGAAGTATTTGGACCCATTGAATGTACAACCCAACCATCCTCTGTCCAATTTAATAGATCCCATTAGCTCATTTGAATTCATTGTCCCCATTGTGAGTCATGGGTGTATTCTCCATCCATCGAGAAGACTTCGAAATCCCACGACTCATGGGGCCTTCTCTATCCGTCGAGAAGGCACTCACCTCAATCCGTCGAGGTGGTGTGTCGTGATTCCAATCACGGAATCCTTCAACACATCAGATGTGTTAGGGGGGGAGGGAGGATCCACACAAGAAACCACCCACCGCAGCTTAACAAAGATGCTTCTGGGATTTGAACCCGAGACGTTGTGAAGAACGAAAAACCGACGAAGAAGAAGAGATCACGTACATATTATGTATTTATTGCTATGGATGAATAATAACAATAACAATAACTAATTACTTACTTACATACTTTCATGCAGACGAGAAGCTCTCTGTCATATACATATGTATGTATAATATATGTATATATTGAATAGACGGAAGCACGTATACAATAAACATTTGCTTGAGAGCGAGAACGAGATCAAAGGTAGACCGGACATGGTTATGGTAAGCGCGGAGTGCGTTTTCCTGCAGACGACCCCACACGCAGAGCTATGGTTATGGAGCTCTGGACCTTTTCAAGCCCTCCCCTTCTGCTCTCATCATATTCTTCCTCATCGCAGATCTCTCCCTAGAATCCTGACATTTCCTTTCTATCCTCGCAGGTAACATACTGATTTTTTTCCCGCCGATCCTTCGTTGAAGCTCTCTCTATTTCTCTTCCTGTTACTTTGATTTATTGCCGATATTTCTATTTTGTTTGGTCCTTTTTCCATGTCTTTCGTATAAAATTGATTTCTTCAGATAAATCCTTCGTTGAAGCTCTCTCTATTTCTCTTCCTGTTACTTTGATTTATTGCCGATATTTCTATTTTGTTTGGTCCTTTTTCCATGTCTTTCATATAAGATTGATTTCTTCAGATAAATTCATCCCTTTCTTAGAAGTATGTAAGACCGACAGAGGGCAGTTCTCTCAAGAGGAATAAAAAAGCAGATTCAGTTCAATAATTTATGGAGCATTTAACGAGGGTTTCAAGCTTTTCTTCTGCACCCAGTTTAAACTTGTACAAGAAAGAAAAATCTCAAGGGGACTCAACATCCAGTTTTATGGTTAGTGCAGCAATTGATGAGGTTCTCGAGTTTTTCTTCTGAGCACATGTTAGACTTGAACAACAAAGGAAATCCTCAAGGGAAATCAGGATTACATTCAGTTTGATGGAACTACGAGAATTGTTTACAAGGTTCTGGACTTCCTTCAAAGCATCAGTGTAGATGGAACCACTAAGGAAACCTCTTCTCGATGGGAATAACCAAGACATGCTCAATCTGATGATAAATGGAGAATTAAAAAAATTTGTTCTTTTAAGTTACCATTTAATAGTGCTATGACAATTTTACAATTCATCACGTAATCTAATTGTTTGTCCAATGATCTTTAATTGTATCAATTAGATGACTTAAAGCCATGACAATGAGCTTATCCCATATGACCATTAATTCATCCACTTTATTCACATGCATTAATGCATTCAACTCGTCCATAACCATTATCTGATTACCATATCTTAAATATTCATGATAAATAATTCATCAACCTCAGACATGACACCATGGATTCATCCATCTTACTCCATCCATGATTGCTAATTCATTTACCTTTGTACATTATCATTAATTCATCCATATTTAACCTAATCTATTACATTAATTCATCCTTCTCAAGAAGAATTAGGGAAGGTTTCTGAACCTTCTTCTCAGTCAATAACTGTCCTGGTAGCACTTGCTTCATCTGGCTGTTGAAGAATCCTCATTCACTCTCAGGATTTCTCATATCTACTTGCAATCTAGAAACAACTGGTCCCAAAGTTCAGTTGGAATTACAAAGAAAGCTCCTTCTCAAGGGGTGTCAAAATACGTTCAGTCTTATGCAAATGGAGGATTTGGCAATGTTTGGACCTTCAGCACATGCCAGTACCATGCTTTTTCGCAGATTCTTCTATAGGAAACCTTCAGATGGTATTTTGGAGATAGCAGAGAGAGTGTATGGTGAGAAAGAAGATGCATTTTGTTCTCATCTTTAATGCTATGCCTCTGTTAATTTACCATTGTGCCTTTACCATTCTGCTGTCTTACCTTGTCGTTTTATTATTCAATGTTTTTTCAGTATTCGATAGTTGCTTCTCTACAAATGTCCTCAAATGGGAATCCTATAGGCAGATTGCTATGCATTTGCGGGAGAGGTTTTCAGACGCTTCATTTTTAGTGTTTAATATCGGAGAAGATAGAGAAAGCCAGTTAACAGACATTCTATCACAATATGACATTACTGTAATGGATTATCCTAAGGAATGCATGGGATGCCCGATTTTGTCATTGGAACTAATATGTCATTTCCTGCATTCAGCTGATAGATGGATCTCATTAGAGGATAGACATCAGAATTTTGTTTTGCTGCATTGCGAAAGGGAATCGTGGCCTACTCTTGCTTTCATGCTGGCTGCTCTTCTGATATACATGAAACTACATACAGGTGAGCAGAAAACTCTGGATTTCATCAACAGAGTGGCTCCAAAAGGCTTAATAGCACTACTTTCACCTTTGAATCCAATTCCTTCCCAGGTACGATATCTTCAATACATTTCACGAAGAAATACCTCACAAGAGTGGCCACCTCTAGAACGAGCTTTAATGGTTGACTGTTTGATACTCCGCATAGTTCCTAGTTTTGATACCAAGGGGGGTTGCCGCCCTCTCATTCGCATTTATGGTTTAAATCCACTAGACAAAGGTGTCAGAGCTACACAGATGCTCTTCAGTATGGCCAAAAATGGCAAAATGCTGCGGCATTTTATACAGGTAGAATGATGCACTTACAGATTAATGCCAGTGTTCTTTCTTAACAGTTTGCTTTTGTTCTTGGTTTTCAGGCAGATTGTGATGTTGTAAAGATTGACATTCAGACTGTTGTGCAAGGGGATGTCGTGTTGGAATGTATACATATAGATGCCGATATGGAAAGGGAAGAGATTATGTTTCGAGCCATGTTCAATACAGCATTTTTGAGATCATATAGTTTAGTGTTTAGCAGAGATGATATAGATGTGCGTTGGGATGCGAAAGAGAGTTTCACGAAGGACTTCCGGGCAGAAGTGAGCTGCCTAAAGAATTGGATGCGTAGCTTCTGAATCATGTGGGTATTGCATTTCTTTGCTCTAATTTTAGCATATATTTCCTTTATGTTAGGTACTCTTCACCAATATGGATAGTGCATGTGTTGCCAAAGTTCCTGTGAACATGCTAGCAGGAGAAGAAAAATGTGGGTTGCCAGTGGAAGCATTTGCAAAGGGCCAAGAGGTATTCAACAATCCAGATGGTATTGAGGCCAAGGACGATGCGACTCTTCCTGTGCATACACAAATATCTCATCTCAATGGTCTCCCTTTCAATGGACAAAGTAATTCTAGTGTTTCAAGTGTTGAGAGTCATGGAAGTGATACTAATCAAGGAGAAGTATCCTTGCATAAACATGAATGCCTGCCACAATCTGGAGGAAATCTAGATCAAGTTTCAAGACTAACACCAATTCTTGGATCAAAAGATACATCTTTGTTGGAGTCAACGACAGAGCGCCCACTTGCAGAGAAACAACCTCAACAGAATGTTGATTTAGTTTCATCAACATCACAAACTTATGAACTAGAAAGCCTGTCCTCTTTGTCGTCAGTGCTTCCTCATACTGATGATACTAATAGTCCCGCTCTTTCTGAGAGTAAAAGCATAGCTTCTTGTATGCCATCAACACCTGTCCCACCTGGTGAGACAAGCGTAACTTCATCCTCATGTGAAACTTCCACTTTAACTTCACAAGCTGTAATTCCAACCTCATTACTGGGAACAAAAGCTTCTGCAGTCCCACCCCCACCGCCCCCCCCTCGCTCAGGCTTGAGAGGTCCCCCTCCACCACCTCCTCCTTCAGCAAAGAAAGGTCCACCTGCCCCACCGCCACCCAGGGGTGCTTTATCGGGACCACTAACTCCACCATCTGGTAATATCAAGTGCTATGCATAATCTTATCATCGAAATTCCATTACAACGCCAGAAGATGCCCATTTGCACATGGATTGTTTTTTCCATGCAGTCTAATCTGTCTTGACTATGATCTGGACACTCTTCTTATGTCCTCAAAGAAGCTCGAGCTTGGGATGAATGAAAATGAGAGAATGAATTATAAATGGAATGTGAAAATGGTCTAACTAACCTTGCATATCCATAAAGCCTAGGTCTAGTATATAGATCAAAACAACCATGATTGTTGTATGTATACATAGCCCCTAGTATACTATGGTTCGGACACTAGACTTAGGGTTTATGAATATATAAGGGTCAACTTGACTATGTGCCTGTTTGGTTCATTCTCTCATTTTTCTCCATTGTTGTAGTTGCAATAAGCTCAAGCTTCTTTGTGCACATCTCTAAAACAAAGGATGTGCTAGGCGTCACTAGTATGTGATGTATCTAGTCCTCTACTGTAGTCGATGGGCTTGCTCAGGGGATTATTGGTCGGAGCAAAAGTATCTCTAGCCTTCTTCATTAATTACATGATTCGTGATCTCTATCCTAGCATGAATGGTCTGTTTGCATTCACAGTGAAGAAGGTACCTTTGAAGCTTTTTCATTGGATGAAGGTTCCAAAGGCAGCTCCTGGCAGTCTATGGGCAAGGGTGGAAATTTTGGATGAAAGCTCCCAGTAAGTGTCTCTTACTTTTGGATACTCCAGGGTAGTTCTTTGTTTGAGATTACTTTCTATGTCATTGTTATGCTACGGGAAGTCCAATTGAAAGCAATACATGGATCTCTCTTTTTGAGAAAACCAGGTGTCCTGCTATCAACACATCTGAGCTAGCATCCCTTTTCTCTGCAGCTGTGCCTGCCAGTATTAATATTACTCAAACTAAATCAAAGAAAATGCAATTGGTACATCGCATTTTTTGGATGTTAAGGAATGTGTTCAACATAAATTCTATTTTTTCTTTTAATGATACTGAACTGAAGTTGGTTTATGAATGAAAAGATCAATACACGAAGGGCAAATAACTGTGAGATCATGCTTACAAAGGTCAAGATGCCTCTTACAGATGTGTTGGTAATGATAAAATATTTTTTCTTCATGATTTTGAAATTGCATTTCAAGGTGATATGAATGAGCTGCGGAATTGTGGTAATTTAGTAGGTATTCTATTATCTCTCAATATTGCAATTGAGAAAATAAAATTGCGCCTGTACATCCGAAATTTCTAATGTGGATGAAAAGTTTCATTTCCATTCATGGCAATGACTTCACATAGAAGTTATAACTGACTTTACTGTTTCTTTGCTAATAGTATATTGTATGCTAATGTTTTATGCCTACTTTATGTGTTCTTTGATACAAACACTTTCAGTAGTCGATCATGATGTGTTTTGTGTTTCAGAGTGCTATTTTGTCTTTGGATTGCTCGGTTCTGGACATAGATCAAGTTGAGAACCTGCTAAAGTTTTGTCCAACTAAAGAAGAAATGAATCTGCTCAAGGTTTGCATTTTATTAGCTTGATCAAACTCTCATATATAACTGTAGTATCGAATAATGGTGACTAGACTTTGCAGTCAGTGGTTAAAAGATTGCACGACTTTGTAAGATTATGTTACTGGATAATGCTATGTCAGATTGATGATAATATAGATGAAGGTGAGAATGGTATTAGGATCATAAGTATTCATGAAGCCTTGCTTCTCACCAGAGTGACATTCTTTGATTACGTGATACTGTTTCCTTCTACAAGTTCGAAATTTCCCTCTATGAACCTGCTAAATATGATCTCTACTCCATAGTTAATGAAATGAAGTAGGTTTATTGTATCGTTTTTGTTCACCTCATTAAAGGCCCTTTCCAGTAAATAGATGCATATAATGGCTGAATGAATTTATAAACAACACTGAATAAATGAATGAGTACATATATATGCTTAGCTTGTTTTAGTTCTGCTGCCTTTTGTGATGTAAAGGTGATATTGATATTACCACATTCTAATCCAATTTCATGTTTGTGTTAATGAAACTGTTTTTGTGATTGACCAGGGTTATGATGGAGACAAGGAGAAGTTGGGGAAATGTGAGCAGGTAAGGTCTTTATAATTAATTCTTCTTAGTTATTTTACATTTAACCTCTATAATAAAGACTTGTTTTGAAGTTATTCATAGCTTTTTACCCCAATTTAATGCTTCATATATTGCAGTTTTTTCTGGAGATGATGAAAGTTCCAAGAATGGAATTAAAACTGCAAGCATTCTCATTCAAGCTGGAATTTTTAACCCAGGTATGCGCTGATTTTGATTGATTTTGGTAGTATTATTCCATAATATGTAAGCGTCTTCTAAGGCATGGTCATGAGTAAGCACAGATTAACGATTTGCGAAGAAGCTTGAGCATAGTGAATAATGCATCTAAAGAGGTAATATTTGAAACTGCAATTCAAAATGTTCATAATACCAGGTATACAAATATTTAAATTGAATTAATTTATTCAGATAGTAGAATCCATTAAGTTCCTGAAAATCATGAAGACGATCCTCTCCCTTGGGAATGCCTTGAATGAAGGAACTCCTCGAGGTAAACATGTTATATTAGATTGCCCAGAATCTTCCATTTGTAAAATGTTCAACTTGGATTTATGGGTTAGACAAAGAAACAGCCATTGAGATTTGAACTGCATAACCTAACCTAGCAAGGAGATGCATTGCACTTTTCTTTCTACTTTAAAGCAGCAATATTTTCTCTCAGAAATGGCAAGAGGCTTGGAAGAAGAATAGTCTAGGATGAACCATATCAGAGAGAAGCTAAACATTTGATGAATGACACATATACTGAATCCTGATACTAGTTAATTTTGTTGATATATTTGTATGTGTATCTTAATAACAACATAGCTTTATTGCTTATTGCAGTACTACATGGTTGGTATGTTTAACCTCGCGGTTTATTTATATATGACCTGGTCTTTGTTAAGAGTTCTAGTGGTTTTGTTGGATCCATAACTTATTAGGTGCTGCAGTTGGATTCAAGTTGGATAGCCTTTTGAAGCTTGGTGACACACGTGCTCATGATAGCAAAATGACTCTAATGCACTACTTATGTAAGGTAATTCATCTAGTTATGACTATTTCATCCGATTCCATAGATATAGTGTTGCATATAAACTAATAATAGACCTGTATCAATTTAATTGCCTTACTTAAAGTGTTTGATAGTAATATTACTATTCCATTGGCTCTCATGTAGTTATATATGTAAAGTTTCGTAGAACATTACTTGGTATTTAATAACATTTACCATCTTTTTAGTGATCCTTGATGAATGTAAATTCTGCGAAAACTTTGGGAGACAACAGCACACACATTTCTGACTGAAATTCCAAATGTCCTTTTTCGTGTCTGGATTGAGCTTGGGAAAATATTTTGATGACAGCTATTCAGTGATAACTTACCGGAGCTTCTGGATTTCGATAAAGAATTGACTCATTTGGGGGATGCTTCAAAGGTTGAGCAAATTCCACTATGGACTTCTATTGGATAAAGTGCTAAATAGTAAAATAGATGTGTGTGCGCAGCTACTTCACAATGGTTTGCTTACTCAGGTTAAATTGAAATTCCTCGCTGAGGAGATGCAAGAAGTGAGTAAAAATTTGGAAAAGATAGAGAAGGAACTTGCAGATTCAGAAACTGATGGCCCTGTGTCTGAAAATTTTCGAAAGGTCTGGGTATGCTTTGTCTAATGTTATATTATGATTGCCTAATATAATTTCTGTCTGACGATTCTCGAGCTTCCACTGGAGCACAGAATTTGAAAGCCTTTCTTGATATGGCAATGGAGGAACATCAGTCATTAAGGTCTTTATATTCGGAAGTGGTATGATAAGTTCATAAAATTAAATGGAGATTTCATCATAAATGCTTATCTTGTACGTGAAAATGTATTGCTCACTTCCAAGAAAACTGGTTGTAGGGAAGCAATGTTGATGCTTTGGCAACTTACTTTTGTGAAGCTATTGCCCCCTGTCCATTTGAACAAGGTACTATCTATATTTTTATTTGAGCTAACATATAGTGCTCTGCCAGTGAACATGTTTGTATTACCTTCATGAAAACTTACAAACCACTTTTATCTTCTATCGTGCAAGCCAATCCTATGCGTTTTATATAGTGCTCTGCCAGTGAACATGTTTGTATTATCTTCATGAGAACTTACAAACCACTTTTATCTTCTATTGTGCAAGCCAATCCTATGCGTTTTCATGCCTCATTTCATGGTGGTAGTGGTAGTGGTGCCGTCATGATGCATGTTACATAAAAGCAAACGAGAACATGTCTTCTTTGAAATTGTCTTAGCATGTACTAGTGTGTGATAGTTAATGGTTGCCAGTCGAAATGGATCTTTAATTGTGTAATTCTTTGACGAGGACAAGAAAAAGCCTTCATAATACACAGAATCTTCTTGTATGTGTATCAGAAGAAGATTTGTTTATAACCCTAATGAAAACTTCTCTCTTCTTATAGTGATTTCTGTATTGCTGAACTTTGTTCGGATGTTCAAACAAGCACGTGATGAGAATTGTAAACTTGTTGAAAATGAGAGAAAGAAAGCTGAGGAGGCTGGGCAGGAGGAGAATTCAAGGAATTTGCCTCCGAAGAAGCAATCAGTGATTGCGAAAATCAACACACAACTCAGTGGTCTGGCAGAGCTTGCCATGACATTGAAACACCTTGAATGAAGTTACTCTACAAGGTACAGCTACTTCACATGGTGTGGCATTGTGGCATTAGGAGAGAATATATTTGTACATCTATAGGAAATTCATTGCCATTTATTATCTATATACACAATTGTTCAGTGATGGTTGTACATAATTAAGATGCCACCCTTTTCTGCAAGGAGGACTATGCCCCCATAGATTTGTCTTCACATGTGGTTGAAGGGCAAGAGAAGAATACAAAGGCTTGCCTAAATATCTCTCCAAGTAAGATGTCACTTGATCACCATGACTCCAATGCAACTGTCACTCCAGTTTGTTCAAATATCTGTCTATTTATTAACCACACAACTGATGTCTAGGGTGATTGGAAGACAAAACAATGATTTCATAATGTATATATCCCTGAAACCCACATTTTCATTTATAAGATATAAAATATTGGAAAAGTGAGAGAGATATTAGTGATATAGTTTGGTATGGACATATTGACGAAACGCTTAACACAAAATCACCTCCATAATTCAACACACGTGTTATATTAAAAGAAAATGATGCGTTTTTTTAATGTAACATTGAACAAGATGATAGGAGATATTCACAAGAACAATGTTATAAGCAGGGATGTTTGGAAAGCGAGGAAATGTATTTTTATTTAATCAACAATAAGGAATGTAATACTACAAGGTGGGATGATTGGGAACGCGAAATCATGGTTTTTCCAGTTGAGTCACCAATGGGGATTTTTTGCAGTTAGTAATGGGGTTTCTAATGAATCATTAATGAGGAATTTTCATGGTTAACAAAATGATATAACCACAAGATTAGCGTTTCGATATACAAGGTGCATTGCAAGATTTGTATAATGTACTTTGTGAGGCACAACTTTACTGACAACAACTACAAAAACTTTATTGAAAAAGTCTATAGAATCCTAAGCTGGAGATGGTCAGGGCAAAAACCCGACCTTTATAGCCCGTAGGTTTGAGTTCGAAAGTTAACAAGGATAAAGCTAAGCTTTCTTAGAAAACATATCTAAAGTTAGATGGAGAAAGCTAACCATCAATGAATCAAATGTAACAAAGACGATAAAATACAAGCACCATATCATATCACAGAACCTTTTTTTACCATACCTTATTATGGAAACTTTTCACCATACCAGCGAGCCTTTCAATAGTGTATTGACGTACATGGAGGAAAAAGATCTACCATTTTCATCATTTCAGTGAGATTTGAACCAAATCTAACAGGAAGAGAGCTTGTTTTTATATTAAGGGTTTAGTTAACGAGCCTTGAGCAGCCAGTCAAGGTTGTGCAGCTGCGTGTGTAAGGGTTAACGGGACCTGTGTCAGATTCACAGTCACGGAGGTAATAAGATCGGCCGGACATGGGAGGACATCGCACACTATCTGCAGAGAGAGCGCCATAGCTTATCTTCTTCTCGTTCTCGACCAGAATCAAGCGTTTCCTCTCCAGCATTATCCTAACATTCTCCGTAGAGACTGAATCAGCTTCGGTTTCTGAGGTGACGCCATAGTCATGGCCATGGGCAGAAGTCATACCAGCAGCAGCAGCGAAGAAAGAAGCAGAAGGTGAAGGCGGAAGAGGATGAAAAGGAAGAGAGGGATTAGAAGAGAAAGACGGAGCAAAAGAAGAAACGGAAGAGCAGAGGAGATTGAACAGGAGTGTAGCGTGAAGGAGAATCCTTAGTGGAGCAGCAGAGGCGGCGGCATTAGCAGGGTGAAAGAGGAGAAGCTTCTTGGCCATGGCGAAGAGAGAAGGAATGGAACTCTCTGTCTTTGTCTTTGTCTGTGTCTTTGTGTATGTATGTATGTATGTATGTATGTATGTATGTATGTATCAGTATGTATGTATGTATGTCCGACGGCCCCTGCCTGTCTGTCTGTCTACGTGAGTAAATGAATAGGAACAGCAAACAAACAGAGGTATAGGTGTACCGTGTAGTAATAAATCGTGAAGAAGGTACTAATAACCAGTAATAAAGAGTGGTACTAATTAATTGTACATAATACAGTAAAGGTAATAAATAAACAGTGGTAAATACATAATAACACACTGCCTTTTTTGCCTTCATCTTTCCTCCTTTCTTCCTACCTGCTTCCTTCCTTCTTTTTCTGCTGAATTCACTACATTTTGAAGAGAATTTAAAAACCTGTCTCTCTTTTTAGCTCTAATTAATGGTTCATTTTGTGTCAATCAACCGCCCATTTTGTTAGCTCCGTTCTTAATTATGTTTGTAAGGATGCGGTCGTGCATTGAGTGTTCTTGAGCCTGTACACAATTCATGCAACCATTCGGGCCACCAATATAAGTAAAGGCTTTAATTCCCACTTCTAAGCACGTTGATTCAGCAGCGATTAAGCTTATGGAAGAAAAGCATGGTGATTTTGGTAGTTTTGTATGATGGATTGCACTTTTGTTTTAATGAGTTAGATTTAGATTGGTTCTTCTCCTTGTGGGCATGTGGCTTGTCCCAAGTTGAATTAATACCCTACTATGTGAATAGAAATTCTACTATCTTGTAAAAAGTTAAAAGAGTTTTTTAATGACTCCCCCCACCCCAAAGGACATACATATACATACACAACTATCTACCCTCGAAACAGCAAAAGAGTGAGTAGAACTTGCAATCGGAAAGATTCTTGGGCTTCACACATTGGGTCTTCTTTCTTTTGTTAAGAGAATTTGGTTTCCTTTGAGCACTTGACAATAATAGCTAAGAATTCGAGAGTCTCCCTACAAATTGGTTGGAGGACAATAAATTGCAAGTGTTTTTTTTTTCTGGTTCGAGAGTGTTGATCTTGTGCTTCCATGAGCAATCACAACACCAAAAAACAAATCGCCAAGCGGACGCATATTGAAACAATCGCAAGGTCTCGGATAAGAACGCGTACACCCAACTAGATAGAGTGATGTAAAAAAAAAGAATACATTCTCCACAAGACTATCTATATTGCATCAATGCTATTTCCAACCTTATGGAAAGGTGACACTTGGGGGGTATTAAAACATGACAAATTTCTGTGTACTTTTAAGAAATTAGGAGTATACCCCCCTGCCCCCCCCTTTGTGATACAAGAGTTCCATTTATGCACAATAATAACAATCAACAATGGTTTGGTTTGGTTTGAGAGGGTCGAAACTGAACCAAACCAAACCACGAAACTGTTAAAATTGCGGTTTCGTGGTTCGGTTTTGGTTTTCAACTTAGGTCAAAATTTAAAATATTTTATTTTTTAAAATTTTAAAATTTTTAAAGATGTTCCTAAGATGTGAGAATAAGGTCTAAAAATGAAAAAAGAGTTTAAAAACAAATTTTGTAAAGTTTTAATTTTAATTTTTTTTGCAATTTTTAAAAAAATAAAAAAAATAAAAACCCGTTAAACCGCGGTTTTCTAACAGATAAAACCGATCAGAACCATTAAAAAAAATCCTGAACCGAACCGAACCGATTAAACCGTTAAGCAGCGGACTCACGGTTCGGTTCGGTTCAAGTTACCGATTGTTATGGATGGAAATGGATCCTCTAAATTTGTAGATAAAGAAAATTGTATGTAATTGCATAGAGTGGGAAAAACTAATTTCCCATAAATTTCCCATTTCCCCAAAGGAGGAAGATGAAGTCAGAATCCTGCTTCTTCTTCTTCTTCCTCTTCTTCTGCACAGTAAGAGGGGGATCTCTTCCCCACCACAGCTTCTGCGATGGTAAAGAGGAAGCAGTGGAGAATTTCAGGAAGTATCTGCGGATACCCACCGTCCATCCATCGCCACCTTACACCCTGGCCCTTGATTTCATCCTCGATCTCGCTCGTTCCATTGGCCTTCACCCCAACCGAGTCATTGAGCTAGTGGAAAACAAGGGTATTGCACTCCTAACGTGGCAGGGCTCGGACCCTTCCTTACCTTCGATTCTCCTCAATTCTCACATGGATGTTGTTCCAGTTGAGGTAAACAGCCTCTATCTACCTCTGGATGTAGTTGTATGCGTATGTATTGTCCTGAATGTATGTTTTCTTCACCCATGTAGAGATTCTAATATCATGATTGGTTCAAGACGTTATTTTTACTGAACCTAGTATGATCCACTTATTTTGTCATACACCTAAAGTAAACTGAAATTTATGCTCTTAAAAAGCTAGAACCTCTTACCCAGAGGAATAAAGAAAAAAAGACCTTAGAGAGTCACATCTACAAGCATAGAGGCTTTATTAACAAACAATGCCAAAAACGAAAATGAAGAATTGCATTTTGTCTCATATTAGATGAAAACAACAAGTAGCATTTAGAGTTTAGGTATAAGCCCAAAAATATTTACATAACAAAACCCGTTGAAGTCATCCAAATTTTTTTAATCTAATGAAGAGTGATGCCTAGCCGTCATAACTGATTTTATTGGAAACTCATAAGTTCCATCTACTTTCCCAATAGATAAGTAGAAACTATATTAACATCTTCTAAACAATAAATGTGCAAAATCATTCCTATATGAACAAAACTTGCTTGTAAGAACTGAGAGGAAGGAATCAACATCCCATCCTTTAACTGATCCGTAATGTTGGTAATCACGTATAAAAACTTAGATACGTGCGTGTATATGTATGTGTATATGTAGAGTGTGTGTATATGTATGTGTGTGTGTGTATATATCTAGAGCGTGTGTATGTATGTGTATTTATGCATGTTTTTTGTATGTATGCATGTGTGTATATTTATGGAAGTGTTTATGTTTGTTTGTTTGCATGTATGCATGCATATGTAGTTGTGAGCATCTACATATGTATAGGACACAATGTAAGCTACACACCGACATACCTATACATAATATTGAATGCAAGGGACAATGGGTCTTTCTCTTGGCAGATTCTTTCAAAGTAGTTTATTGTTAACCATACACATGCGTATACATATATGTTTTGGAAGAGAGAAATTGCCTTTGTTTTTTAAATTAGCAAAACCGTAGTTTGAGAGAGGAAAAAGATAAACAATATTATTCTTTTTGTGAATAATATCAGGAAGAGAAATGGAAGCATGATCCGTTTGAGGCAGTGATGGAAAGCAATGGTGATATTTATGGTAGAGGAGCTCAAGACACAAAGTGTGTTGGAATTCAGTATTTGGAGGCCATTAGAAGTCTGAATAATCAAGGGTTCAAACCTCTTCGGACAATCCATATTTCATTTGTCCCAGATGAAGAAATCGGTGGTGGTGATGGTTTTTCGAAGTTTGTTGATTCAACCCATTTTGCTTCTCTTAATGTGGGAGTATGCCTCGATGAAGGCTTAACCTCTCCAAGTGAATATTATAAAGTAACAAATGCTGAGAAAAGCCCTTGGTGGTTGGAAATCAAAGCACAAGGTCATCCAGGGCATGGCTCTACACTATATGATAATAGTGCTATAGAGAATTTGATGAAGAGTGTGGAAGCTATAATGAAATTTAGAGCTTCTCAATTGGATATTGTCAAAGCGGGATTGGATGAAGAAGCCAAAATAACCTCAATCAATGTGGTCTATCTGAAGGCTGGACAACCAACACCAACGGTAATATCCTATGGTAAACCCCATAATTTCTCCTGAGTTAAAACAACCCATACATAATCCAATTATCACACGCAATGGTCATATTCCATATTTAGTGCCTGAAGGACAGACACCATTTGATCAATCAATCAATGTGATCATCCTCCATATGTTGGCTTATGAGGACACCAATGGACCCATGTATATCTACCACTCTCTCTGTGTATCTATCTAACAGGAATTCTCATAGGTTGGCCTTCAATGGCTCTACTATATCTATGAACATGCATGTATATAAGTATACATCTATCTACCAGGATTCCTCCATATGTTGGATTTAGAGGACGCTAATAGATAGATCTACCTGGGTTCCTCCATAGGCTGGTCTTCAAGTACACTAATAAATTTATCTATCTGCATGTCTGTATGGATAAAGACAATTCATTATATTTTTAAGTCACTTTTGATTATTGCTTTTGTTGGATTGCTAAGCAAAGTCATTGTCGTCAAGTCACAGGGTTTTATCATGAATGTCCAACCTTCTGAAGCAGAAGTGGGCGTTGATTTAAGAATTCATCCCGGGGCAGACATATCTTTCATAGAGAAGCTCATCTCCGAACAATGGGCACCTAAATCACGAAACATGAGCTATAAGGTTGAGTTGGGTACATGTAAAGGCTGGGTTTTTTATTTCAGTTAGACAAGAGAATTCATTCCCCCCTCTTCAAGTCTATTGGTTAAATTTTAGTTCTTAAATGGGATATATAATAGGGAATTCATGTCTATCTTGATAGCGATTCATTTGTAGAATTTGCTTATTGAATTGATATGGATGATAGGGAATTCATTTTCTCTTTTTTCTTTCTTGTAGTTTATTTTGAAATCTGAGATCTCTGGTTATACTCCGGTGGATGATTCAACTCCATGGTTGAGGCTTCTTGTTGATGCAGTAGAGAAAGCTGGAGGAAAACTCAGTAATCCGGAAACGAGATATTCGACCACGGATGGACGGTTTGTGAGAAGGGTTGGAATTCCAACCTTGGGCTTCTCGCCCATTTCTAATACTCCCATCCGGCAACATGGTTCTAATGAGGTAAAAATTTCAATATTTTAAAATCTTATTATAATGGGAAATTTCACTTTCTTCGATTCTCTTGCTCAAATTAACATGTTCTTTCCTGTTTATAATAAGGATAAATAAATAAATGACCCGTTTTTGATTTAGTGGTGATATCCATAATGATACACTGATTTTATTTTTCTTTTGCAAGTTTCTGAATGCCGTGGAGTTTTGCAAGGGTATATCTGTTTATGAAGAAATCATAAAAGCATACGCTTCATATGATGGAAGAGAGATGCTGTAACTTATTTGTGTTTATATGTATGTATATAGCTGAAATTGTATAATGCAATGCAAAGAAAAGGATTTAAGAGTTAATGCTAAAACGTTCCTCTAGCTCATTGTGGCCACTTGAATTTGTACTTACTGCTCTAAAATATATACTATAATTTGGACATAATCATGCGTATGGCAATATGACTTTGTTTCATTAGCTACATACATGGTTGGTGTCCAAGGTATACGTGAAGTCTTGAGATAAGTATTTTTTGTTTTGGTAGGCCTTGATTATATTTATTTTCCATTCGACAAATAATAATTGGATCAATCTGTTTTGAACGCCTATCTTTCATTTTATTTGATGTCAATTTACTCTAATAATGGATGCATCTAATATCCAATGTTATTGAAGAATTTTATACGTATTAATGAATATTTCAAGGGCCCATCTCGGATGACAAGCAAATTGACAATCATCTCAGCCTCAAAACTCGGTTTTAACAAGCTACTTGATTGATGTCTTAAGACATACAAAAATCATCACAAGTTTGCAAATTTGTAGCTAATTAGAATTCAATAGGTCTCGTTTGGCCCGCTCGACACTTGGGGATACAAACAACCCTTATTTAAGGTATTTTATCTATAAAATACGTATTCCAAGTATTTAAAAAAAGAAGTCAGAATACTTGCAAAATACCTATTCTACACGTATTTTATGCTAAGTATTTTACAACATTGTTGGGAAGTATGGTGTGTTACAATCATTCCTCATTAAATACTCGGTGTTATAGTACGCCACATTTGGTTCTCGTCCGGTTCCCTTTATTTGGCTTTTTGTGCTCGATTCCTTCCTTGTCTCTTTTCACACCTTGTCCCACCGACCAACACCTGGCAAGCTTGTGGGCAGTGCCTTGCGTGTCGAACCCACAAAAAAATCAAAAGAATAAAGCAAATTGCAAAAAAAGTCAGACGCCAAAAGTTTGGGAATTTTGGGAATTTTGTGGCAGTTCCATATTCCAAAACTATAAGTACCACATAAATATTCCAAAACTAGATATTAAACCAAACCCATTAGACCCCTTAACAACAACATATAAGCATTCCAATAATATAAGTCACCATTAGCATCTTCAATAAGATCAATCTTCATCACACCATTCATCTACAATAAGGATATATATGGGCGTATAACAACTCCAATAAGATGAAATTGATAATCCACAAATAACAACAATTTAGATAATAGCGTGTTCACAAAATTAAAAGATTGTTATTATGGGCTACTTTTATTTCACATAGCTGGCCATGGAGGGCCATCCATTGGATCACGTGCACACTTTATCACATAAAAATTCTAAGCTCAAATATCATCAATTCCTTGCAAGAATTGAAATGACCACAACAGAGTGAAATGCAAATAATTCGGGCATCAAACAATAAATAGCAACAAGGCAGATAAGAAGCTAAACATTATTCACAAACCACATACAATCAACCACTAATACTTCTCAAATATATATATATATATATATAGACAGACAGACAGATAGGTAGATAGATAGAGAGGGTTGGGAACAGCATTTTTCACAAATTGCTCATGGGCACGAGGTCTGTCGTTGGATTGTTGGTAGATACTTGAGATTTCTGAATCGCTGGATTATCGGGGGAAGATGCAGCATTTATCTTTGAGGAGGATGACTTCTCAACCGTCTCTGGTGGCGGTGCATAAAGTCGTCCTTGACCAACATTGGGGACACCGTCACCGTCACTGCTATCTTCATTCTCGTATGCTCTTATATTATTCTCAATCACCGAATGACCATGACGATCCGACAACGAAGACTTCTCCGTGGAAACGTCAGTTTTTGGAGAGGAGTGTATATCAGGATTCCCCTTGGCCACAGGAAGCTTTTCAGCCATGATTGTTTTTGTGACCCAAAATCACAGTTTGTTCATGTACAAGCGCTAGGAATCTTCAGTCATGACATAAGACTCCTCTCATCGACTCCTCTCTAAGTATTTATGGTTAGCTAACTAGCTTTCATGAAGCTCCACAAAAATATTTTACATCTAACCAATATTTGTTATATATATATATATAGCAAGCATATCATAGCTTTTTGCCTGTCGTCTTTTAATCGGTTCTTCTACTTCCTCTTTTATATATTCAATATTTGACGTTCACACGCGCTTGAGCTTTCTATTTTCATGCATGAGTCTGACTCACCTCCCCATCTTTCACTCAACATTCTATTTGGTATTTATTGTACCTAAAGTTTAATGGCTTACAATTAAGGAAATGTTTAGTTCCTACTTTGTTACCTTGGACCAAATTATTTGGTTCTTTTACATCTTTGGATGTTTGAAAGACAAAAACCAAAAAGATCCTAATAAAACATAACAACTTCCCTAAGCACATCATGACAAACCTAATTGTTGCTATGCCATGTTTTCCAGAGTTGTAATCTGTCAAATATGTAAAAGTTCTCTTTTCCCTATTCATATACATCCACCGTCTCAATGATGGTTGTTAGATCATCCCCTCGTTGCAATGCCCAATGCCCTTCTTCATGACCAACAAGAATCAATATCATCCTTGTGTGCCGATTCAATCCTTTGCACATTCTGCATGCTCCTCATCAATATTTCTTTCTTGAAGTCTAACCTAGAATCATAATTTGAATATTACTACTTTCTAGTCCACATTTTTGCTGTTGATTCTTTCTTTTCCAACTTCTCCATACACCTTTCTGTACCTTCTATTTCCCTTGTGCTCCTTGACTTTGTTCTCTAAATATATAATGTTGTGCATAAAGCATCAATTCTCCGTAATCCAACTTAAGTTTGGTCCATGTGATCACTATTACTGTGAGTATGTCCTTTGTAATTGTTGCTTTAGCCTGCATATAAGTAGTTTGAAGATTATTTGACTTTCATAATAGTAATGAATTAACATGAGGTTTATGTAACTTTCTTACTTTCAAGCCAAAACATAATAATGATCTTGAAAGACTCGATAGAACATTAAATAGTGTTTCAATGATGCAGCATACCTAAACACAGATGTTGATAGTCCTCAACACAGGTCATTTCACCTAGATTTTATCATCTAATGGGCCGTGGCAGCATAGATACAAAACGCAACCAAACACAAATTATTATCACATGTCAACGACATTAAATGAAGAATTAATGGATCATGCACACAAATAAGGAGAAACTCGTATATAAATCCCGAATTCAAATCATCATAAATTTGTGCCACAATATATTCAACTCTGTCAATGTGCTTTGCACATGCCCCAATATCCAAAACAACTCACTGGTTCCTCAGTTTCCTCATACAAGATCAAATGAGGTTCTCCAACTCACGGGTCAATTGTAGCGATGCACATTCGATGTTTCCATGCTGGATAGCATCTTTGTATATTGCTCCAACATACATTCATGTATTGATTCCATTCCTGTATCTTCCAGAGGTTTTCAAATTTGGGTTCTTCGTGATCAATCTTTAACTCAATTGATCCAGAGACACTTTCTTCACACATAAGTTCCATTTCATGCTTCTTCCATTCACAGAAATATAGAACCTGCAACAGTAATTAAGATTGCATATCACAAATTTGAATATTCAATAACCTAGGGAGCTGCACCTTGCATGTCAGTGTATATGATTTATCCTTTCCCTTTTTTCCCATAAACCGTAACTTCTATCCCCAAACCCTAACAATTATCATGCTGTAAAGACTATATATGAAGAGAAATATAGAATGTTGCTTCATGGCTCTATAATTGTTAGTCTGTAAGAGTATATGACCTCATGTACGATATTGTAGAAGTCGTTATTCTCAGGCTTAGTATCTAGTGTAATGACTTAAATTTTAAAAGGTCAGCAAACCCAACTTCTGTGTTCCTTACTGACATCATTATCAAAAGGTTTGGATAAATACAAGATTTCCTGGGGGGCAAAGTAACTGATTTAAAAAAGCTACAAAATTCAACTGGTTTTTAATGTAGAAAACAGTGCATGTGTCAAATATGCCGACACATGAACACAAGAACAATTCTATTTAATAACATAATGGCTACACAAAAATAAATGTATTTAGCATCAGGAATGTATTTTTCATTTTATGACCACATACCTGAAGTGCATGAATAGCATTCTTGAAAATATATGGAATTTCATGCCCGTCAAATTTTATATTAACTGATTTATCAAGGGCATCCTGTAAGTCTCCAAAATATTCACTCGTAACTTGATTTGGTATATTTTTAACAGCTACAACTGTGTCCTTAATAGTTACAAAGATCTCAAATCCTGATTCCATTATTCTTGCTACTCTTAAATCCGAAAAAATGTTTGAAAATCTCTGACTTTCCTGATTACCAAAACTAAGCAAATACATACTGCTTGCTGCTGAAAGAGGCATCCCTACTACATCATCCAGAGGATAATTGCTGTCTGTAGAAACCAACTTCCATATAATTCACTAAGGAAACTGGTATATTGTCATATCTGGATAGGTAAAATAAACAAAAACGTATACCTGTATTCTGCTGATGGCACACATCTTGTATTGATAGCTGGGATTTGGTAATACTGTTCAAGATCTTCACATCCTCATCAAACGAGCTGTCTAAAGTAAACCATAATGCTAATGTGCAACGTTCTCCATCTTCAACCTACACTAATGAACAAAAATATTCCATATTCATCTCAATCTATTTGAGATTCTTCTGTTAAGAAATAATTTTAGGTAGTGTCTAACAAAGAAGCAACCTGTAACTATTGGATTAATTTAGATCTATGTGTGACTTTATTCAGAGAACCATGGTGAATATACCTTTTCTCATGCATCATCATTCAAAGAGCAATACAGTGTCCTAAATATATGCAAATTTCTCTCTTATCCTGTCATCTAGAAATTTGCACTGCAAAACTTGAGTCCTATACCTATAATACATCCTCTCTTTCCTATGACAGCTACTGTAGCACTGAGAGTAATTCATTACGTGACCATAGCTAAAAGAAATCAAAGAAAAAAAGTAGATATTCTTGTCAATATTCCACAACTTGTGTTGCTCTGTTATATTTTGGGCATACAACTTTACAAAAACAATCCACAACCCTCGAAGAGAATCAATCACCTCTAGAACTTACATAATTCTAGTGAGGAAAGAAGACAAAAGTTACAAATCCTCTCTCAAGGTTAGGCTCCTCAGCAAATCTTCTAAAAGGCTAAAGTGACTTTTAAAATCTCAACAAGACCGGTTTCTTGTTTTGGGCCCATAAAATGATTGTCTCTCATTCCCATGTGTAAAAATTACCCTCTCCAAATATGCATCCCTCATTGTAATTAAGAACCCACAGAAAAACCAGCTGGTCTTCCTTTGTTCCTCATCAAGATTCTATGGTTTTCTATGCTCTATGACAAGGTCAGATGCCAGGGACACAATTTAGAATGGACAAAATATGGATGAATATTTGAGCATATTGGAAACAACATAACCATGACATGTTAATGCAAGCATAGACTCTTATTCCCCAATACATCCCATAATATCATCATCCTCAGAAAGTAGAAATCCTAACATAAACAAAGAAAATGCCATACCTCATCCACACAGTGTACATCCCCTGATTTATAGATGAGCGCATCCTGCCCATAAAAAAAGCTCTCTCTCTCTCTCACACACATAACACAACAAATTGATTGTAACAAAGAAAGACAGAAAATGTAAGGTTACAGATCTAATGGAAAATGGAAAGATACAGAGGAGGGAACACCCTTGAGCAAATAGGAACTCTCGTGACCTATGGGACTAACTCGCGTATTCGACGGGTATGTTCTTGGAATTCAAACGGATATCCATGGAATGCGAGGATGAGCTAACCCAATAATTCATATTTTGGTCCCATAGGTCATATTTTGACCTCTTAACGTCTATCTCTACATAGGAAAGCTACCCACCGCAGGCACAATTTAGATGTGGTTTGTTTTACCAGAACTCTACAATATTCACATGAATGTAACTTTTGGTTCGAGAGGTCATGGCTTTTGGAAGAATTTAACATCACATTTCATTTCATTTCACATGAGGAGGTTAATAAAGGCTTCCCACGGTTGAGGCATATGGGACCTTCCTCATCTCAGCCTTATCATTCTCTTTCTTTGGTCATTGATTAGCTCTCTATGAACTTGGAGATAGTATGATGCTGGACAGATTCTATTACGGGGGGCTAAGACATAAACCACCCACTGATAGATAGTAATCCATTACTGCTTGGAAATGCTTGAGGAAGCCCTATACAGCCATCCCATAGAGGATCCACAAGCATGGCATAAAAATGGATGAGGACTCACAAAAGAGACAAGTTGGAATATTCCTGTGTGCATATTGATTTGGAAGAAGGAAAATTAAATTGAATTAATAGTAAAGTACAACTTAACATAACTATTCCTATAGTGGCACACTTCCAGAGCAATATTGTCCAATTTTGCAAGAGGTCATATGCATGGTTGTTTACGTACCCGTATTTAACGTTTAAATACAGATAGTACCTCATCATTTGTATAGTACATACTATATACCTCCATGTTGTTCAGTCAAATATCATGTACATTTGTCCAATACGGTATTTAACGTATTTATAAAAAAACAGGTATAATATGTATTTATAAAGAAAATGTAAATACAACCCTAAAAAGCAAAAGAAAAAAAAGATTTTAGTGAAAAAGAAGCCAAAGGAAGGAAGAAAGAAGAATAGAAGAGACGACGATGAAGAAGATGAAGAAGAAGAAGAGAGAAAAGAAGACATAAACATGTCCTGAGTGTGATAATCGTAGAAGATAGAAGAAGAAGAAGAAGAATAAGAAAACAAAGAAAAGAGAAACCTATCATGAGTGTGATAATCGTAGACAATTCCTCAATCTATGAAGGCATAATTGAAAATAATTACAATTTGAAGTAGAACATCGTGATACACACTTACACTGATTTATAGAATAAGGGAATGTCGACATCCATATTACTACAAGTATTTTAGGATGTGAAATGTTCAAATGTCTTATATGCATTTTAGGATGTAGAACTATATTATACATCACAAAATTGTGTAAACATAGCTGTTTTTTAACAATATTATAGATATTTTTTAGAAAAGTAAATAATTTTCAAATTCTAGAAGTATTTAACGTACTATACGTATTTTACGTATTTTATAAGTATTTAACATATTAAGAAAACGTATTTAACGTATTTTTAAATTGGGAGGTACTATACGGGTATTAATACGTTAAATACGTATGGTATCCGTACCGTACCTAACGTACCTAACAACCTTGGTCATATGGGCTTAATAAAAAAAAGACTTTGTCACATCCCATGATATGAAAGAGTATGCAATTAGTCCCTATACTACTATGGAATGAGAGAATCCCTTAATTGGTCTTCTTGGTCCCATGGAACGATTGGTCCCCCATGAGCAATAATAAATATGATATCAACCAGTTAACTAACCTTGCAATCGGGCACTACAGCTGGGCAGACAACTTCATGCTATGGCACAGAGCATTCAAGCTACCATGCACCAGACCTTGTAAAGTTGAGCTATGTAGAGAGATACAACATGCAAAATAATATCAGCTATATTATCTGAGGGTAGAAGTCTTTTGAAGAAGCTTTATCTTTTACAGTGGACTGTGGACAAGTATGGGATATCTGTTTTTCCTACGACATATTAGAGGCATTACTATTTCATGGTATTAGAGACTTTGCTATTTTCTAGTCACAAAAAGGAAATGGAACATAACAATCAATTGCTCCTTACCCCTATTGTTGGTATAATTGTTGATGGTGTACCTTCTTGGAAATGAAAAAGACCACCCTGAAAATCATCTGCGTGATTATTCAAATAGCAGACAGCCTGCATATAAGAAACATCATAACTCTAATTATAGGCTATCTTAACTAGCTTGATGTTGACCACACACTTAAATGGCTATATTTTTTGCAAAGGGAAGTTGTAAATTTAGCATTATTAGCATATAACTGTCATATTAACTTATTCATGCAAAGCATGTATAGATCCCCTCAACCATTTTATAAGTGGCATATTTCATCGATTTTACATTCCTTGGTTACACATATATTGGATGATGGTTTTCTAAAGTCTCAAACACCTCCATATTTCTTCATGTGAAAATCTTTGAAAGTTCTTTACGTCAATGATTTAGTGTACCGTGAAATGTCTTTGCTTCAAATATGGTTTATCATTATCACTGTGCCATCCAATTTTTGCGCCTTTCTTCCAGCTACAAAAGACAAAATATGCAATGTGATCAACATTTACAGAAGATAAATAGTTACCAAAACTTGAGAAAATTTCTGAAACTTACTAACCTTATTAATCCCGTAAATTCTACAAAAAGTTCATATTCACATCCATAATGTTCTTCAATCAATTCCTTCAACCTGTCTAGTGTGAAGCGTAGAGGTTACAGAATATTTGATCTGTCAATTTTGCTATAAAACCACTATTGCTGTTTTATGGCTCACCCCATAAATTTCCTTAATTTAGCAATGCATTGAATTCAAGTCAAATGACAGTAAATCTAGATAATGATAAAATAGGCTATTCGCTTCTCCATGCTATGAATGCATATTTCAGATGGACAAGAAACAAAAAGGAGACAAGAATTATATACTAAACCTAACATAGTTTTAAGAATTTATTCCTCATTTTAAATCAAGTTATAAGGAATGGTTACTCATCTTCTGTAAAAGAACAAGTCCACTAGAATGTCACTGCTTTTTTATCTATGATTTATGAAAACACCAACCAGCTGGGCAAAAATGATAATGAAACCCCACTCTAAAAATTAAAAGAAAAGAACTGCTTCATAAGAAAGCTAAACTGAAAATAAAAAGACTTCTTTTGTCTAATCTTTCATCTGAAATAACAAAAGAAAAAAACTTTTATCTTTAAAAGCTGCAAAGAACCCCAACTTTCTGAGACAATCAGAGAAATTTATAGCAATGAACCATCTTGGAGCTTGTTGATTATCCATTAACCAATTTTTGAAGTGAACCACTGAATTCAAGCATACAGTGATAGGACGCATTGATGGAAAATTAAATAAATAAAGTTCGACATTCACAAAACTAGGAAGAAAAGAACCTTTTTTATAGATAATATTTACTTTCCCACATAGTAATCTTTCTTAGTAATTGAACCAGTCTCGTTTTTTAAGTCAAGCTTTACATCTTATTGCAACATTTTCTCCCTTCGTATCTATAGCATGATTTCTCTCTTTTCTTCTCTATTCCTTATTTTTATCATAATGGTAAGCTATGTCAACTATCAATTCAAGGTCATGGGTTTGATATCTTGCTTCCTTACACCATATATCACTTCTCCTAACTACATGCTAGATTGTTGTACTGAACAGCTCGTGACCTCCAACCTGTCCACACAGACATCTCAGCTATGGCCTGATTAGGATGGCTTGTTTTAGTGTTCGTTTAAGCTTATTTAATAGATTTTCTCTCTATCCTCACTCTTGTCTGTTTTTAATTGGCGGATTAAATCGGATTTGGTGGAAAATGAAATGCATTGCACACGCAATATCATTGCTTGAATTCATGGAACAGCCATGGCATTGAGAATTTGACAGAAGAAAGCCATGGCAGCAAAAACATGAGTAAAAAAGGCTTACCTCTGACTGGGATGAAAGGCATGATGAAAGAAGAGCAATTTGTGGCAACAAGATGAAGAAGAGTTGTAGATAGCACGAAAGGACGGTATCCAGCCACACCACAGCTCTTGTGGATGAACAGAAGCTCCTGCGTTCTCAATTGGTTAAAAGTCCTTATTTTATATTTAGTGAATTAAATCATGTACAGGACAAGGCAGGCAAAACACATCCGATCTGACATGATTGTTGTAGGACAGAGAGAGGGGGGGGGGTATATACTCTACAGAGGCTGGGAGGGAGGAAGTGCCGGAGGTGCAGTCTCTTCCTCTCGCGATCCATGTGCTAGCTATGGCTATGGCTATAGCTGGCTCAACACGCCTTCTCGCACCATATGTACATATATGTATATATGTATATGCTTTCATGGATGAGCCGTCATGGCCTTTCAGTTAGTAGCGAAGATGGAATGATTGATTCTGCTACTCAAACCCCCAACAGATGAAGCCAAAGCAATTATAAGTTCTTTTCAAAGGACCATGTTTTTGGTGGTGCATCACAATTAATGAACTGTATATAATTTGTTATTGAGGGACAAGATTGGGACCTCCTGATTTCCGAAAGCAATGAAAGACACAAATGGTGATAATCCCTCTATGATTAACCCGAGGGCTTAATCCTGTGTATCTGTGAGAATATGCATGTGGTGGTGGTCTTTGATGATGATCATGATGTTGTGAACCACCAAACCAAGCGATTTGTGAAGGATTTCCGAGAAGCACTACACCGAAATGTCAATCTATAGTTGTTTGTAAGGGAAAAAGGTCCAGCCATCGAGGATGAGAAGGCCCCCGTTGCGATGAACTTTTTGCGAAAGCAACTAAACAAAACAAAGAATCCTAAGCCAAAAAAATAATTTCTTCCTGCTTTTTGTTCTTCGTCTTGTAAACAAAGCAAATATGAATCAAGCATAGTACGTAACATACTCGAATGTATTGGCAAACATTCTTTTTTTTTTCATACGAATGGAAAGGTTATCAAAACATTCTTATGTTTTTGTTTACAGTTTTTACCTTAAAAAAAACATTACCTAATAAATAATGGATACAAAAGTATGGTATTTACCATACGTATAACATTCTCGAATGCGAATGGACGTATGGTTCATTATTTCATACTATGTACGAATAGAGATATATGTAAAATGCTTAAACCCTGTTTTGTTGTCTCGTCTCCCCTGCCCCCCCTCATAAAACCTCTGCTTTCTTAAACCACCCTAGCCGAAACAACCCCCCCTAAAAGCTCTGATTTCTTAAACCCTGTTTTGTGAAAGCTCTGCTCTGCATTCAGAAACCCTAGTTAAAGAAAACATCCCCTTCCCCTTCCCCTTCCCCAATCCTTTCTATCTGTCGCTCCGTTCGTTCCCATGGCGATGTCGAGAGGCGGTTTATCTCGACGCTCTTCCCTTCTCACCACTCACTCCCTCACCTCTCCTCCCATCAGGTAAGAGTTTTTGCCCTTCTCCCATTTTCTCTTGCTTTCATATTTCTTTCTTCTTTTGGGGTTTCCTTCATTCAGGTAGAATTCCTCCTTTTTACCGCTCTTTGTCTCCTTCTGCACAATCAGGAGCTTTTTATTATTATTCATAACATTCCCATTATTTTTCGAATTTCCGCACAGATCTTGTAACTCAAAGATTCAGGAAGAAGAAGGTTTTTCTTCACAAAAAAAGTTTCTCTTTGCTACGTCTCCTCCTCCTCATCCAGCACAATCGAAGTTCCTTTTCTCGAGTTGGATTTGTGAAATCTATGGTAAATTCACGCCATTTTCAGCCTTTTATTCATCCAAGAATGGAAATACTTGTCAGTTTGTTCGGTCTATGGCTACCGCACAAACTAGGTTTGATAGGAAGAAGAGAGATTTGGCCCGAAGAGAGTTTCAGTTACTAAGGAGAAAGACAAAGCTAATGCGAGCTTCCATGTCTCCCGAAGAAAAGATCCTTTGGAGACTTAAGAAGGTATAAACAAGTCTCTAGTAGTAACCATATAGCTGCATCCTATAAGATGTAGGTTAACATCCTCTTATCTCATGGGCTATAAAATCATTCTTAATGAAGATGATGTACTCCAAAGAGAGTCTAATACGAATAAAATTGAGAATTTACATTTCAATCAATCAATGTTGGCTTCATTTATTACCTCTAAACGTCTAATTGAAATCATGCTTAACATTTGATGACGAGATATGGTAATCCTGGCCTCTCTTATTCATGACATTTGATTGGATGGTTTTTGTAGGCGAACAGAAAGAGAGCAGTCTTGTTGCAACGTCTCAAAAAATATGAGCTAGAGGATGATCCAGAACCAGTTCATGACCCTGAATTAATTACTCCAGAACAACTTCAAGCCCTAAAAAAGATAGGATACAAGAATAGGAATTATGCACCTATAGGAAGGAGGGGAGTGTATGGTGGTGTTGTACAGAATATGCATATGCATTGGAAATTTCATGAGACTGTTCAAGTTGATTGCCATATTTTCAAGAGAGAGGATATGAGAACCATTGCAAAACAGCTAGCAGTGCTTAGTGGAGGAATTGTTATTGATATTCATCAGAAAACTAACATCATAATGTATCGTGGCAGAAACTACAAACAACCCAAGACAGAAATGATTCCGAAAAATACCCTAACGAAGAGAAAGGTGAGGCTCCATTGCTTTTTCATTTGTTTTCAAAGTCTTAGTATTTTATTTGGGAGATTGGTGCTGATGGTGTATGTGTTTGTGTCATAATTTTTAATGATTAATCCTGTGTATAAAGTAACATGTCTTCATGTGTTTGCTCAGGCACTGTTCAAGTCAAAGTTTCTTCAGGCTCTTGATATGATAGATGAGAACATAAAGAACTTAGATGGTGAATTGCTAACTTTGCGGCGGAAACAAAAAGAAAGCATCCAACAGGGTGGTGAGGTTAGCACACCACTAAAGTCTGAAATGATTCCTGGAGCTGAGTATGATGAAATTTCCAGTGATGACGGTGGTTTCAGCTGGGAAACTGACAGTCTGGATGAAGATGAACTATCAGGTGGAGGATGTCTGTCTGCATTATTGTATTAATATTGTATGCGTTGGGTAAATGCGATGTTTGCTGACTTAGTTTTGTTCATCTGATCTATATCCCGATGCTCATCAATTGTACAGTTTTTTTGTTAGAAGCTGAATCACCCAAGAAAGTAGAATGTACTTACTGCCACTAGAGACTGGCTGTACTTACTATCTATGAAGGGATTGACAATATTTTGTAATGGCTGAAAAGTCCAAGATGGAGTTTTGTATTTAAAATGTGGGAGGTTTTGTATTGCACTTCGTGTGGATGTTTTCTCTTTACTTTTGGAACTCGAGGGCAATGAGAAGTTGGGATGTATCACACTGAGAGACTCAGTAGAGCATTTATTCTGTTGAAGGGAACATGGCCTAACACTTTCAATGTAAAACCTATACTTGTGCAGATCAGATTGAATAGAGTTGAACTAAATGAGATTGATTCACTCTAATATTAGCTTCTTGCAATGGGACCTTACACCTTTGAGAATTATAATGAAGAGTGAATGTTAAACTAGTTGCGATGCTCATTATTAACAGAAATATCCTCAGTTATCTTTTATTTTTTCCCTTCCCTAACAGTTATTCTGCATCATGTGATGTCTTAATTGCAGAAGATGAAAAGTGTGACTACAAAAAGGCCGAGGAAAAGAGCCCTGAAGTCGAGAACAAAGTCAAATCAATAGCTTGGACTGCTGTTCCTGCACTGCATGATCATAAACAAAGACCTCGGGTTGCCAAAGAACTTGTTACAGCAGAGACACAACTTTTTATGCATACGGAGAATAAGTTGCGAGAAAGAGAATCTTTAAAATGCGATGAAGCTAATGATCAAGAAGAAGAGAGTGACAATGATGATGATGGCTTAGGATTAAGTGATGAAGTAGAGACAGAAACAGATAATTCATTTCAATTGAATAATAGTAGTAGGCAGTCTGTCGACGAAGCAGGCAAGCCAAAAATCATTAAGAATGGTATTCTTCAACATGATACAAAAAGAGATAGTTCTCATGATATACAGCCTGAGAGAATATCGTCTAGCTGGGGACAAGGACAAATCAGGAACAGGAAGATTGCGCAGTTTCTATGTGAATATAATAAGGACAACAAAGATGATGATGGAAATAAGGACAACAAAGATGATGATGAGTTTGGTACTGATTTTGACGATTCAGATGATTTGGATTCTGATAGCAAAGGATCCAAGCCACAGAAGTTTGAATCTCATAAAGATGGAGGGAAAGAGTGAGAGAAGATGAAGTGAAGGTCTATAACATAGAGGTTAATATTTTAATGGGACGAGGGTAAGCATTTGAGCATGTTACAGTTGGGGTAATATGATAAGCCAAAAAGGTTTTGTGGATGAATGCAATCTTTATCACAGGAAAAAAGAAGTTCAGATGTGTATTTGCAGAAAGCTTCTTAGATGGTAAATCTGTAGCGGAAAAGATGAGGTTTTCATTCCATTGTCTTTAGAGCACTGTGCCAAGAATGGATGGAGTTTTGGGAAGTTTTCATCTCACTGCAGTAACGATTATTTTAGTGTTATAGAGGTGGCATTTCCATTCAACCAATTTACATCCTCTGTAGCCATGTATCATTTCAAGATGACATTCAAATTGATACATCTTGGGTTTGATAAGTATATTTGGGCTCAACTACTTATCCTCTCAAATGTTTTGATTCGGGCACCATGTCTTTTGGTGAATAAATGTTATGTTCTTTTGCCACTGGTGAAGAAATGTTATGTACTTACTCTGTTCCTTTGTGGCAATGGCATTGTACTTAACAAGGTTCTACCAGTTTTTTTAATCTTTGATAGTTTTATGTTATTGGTCTATAGAATGTTGTTTTCCAATATTGCACACATCTTGCCAAGTTTCCCATTTGTAAACATGGTGTTGAAATGCTTTGGAGTATTTCTCTCGATAATATCACACATGATTCAGGGAGCAGTTTTAGCTATTAAGCCATCTTATCGAGATGATTTTGACATTAGTCTAGAACGTATTGGAAGTGGATTGCAGAAAGTAACCACTATTCACAATAGTAAGGAGTGATGAACTGGGATCAATACACGCCACATTGCAAAATTCTCATATCAATATGTTGCATTGTTGTATTTTGAATAATCATCACCTCGCTATGTGCTTGATCATGAATAAGAATGAACTTAGATATTATAACATGATTGCTAAGCTATAAAGATATTATATTGGCTTCAAAGATCTAAAACACGTTAGGACACAATGGTTAAGCTAATGAGATCTAGGATGTACACTTTTGCTTGCCTCTTTGAGTATCTCACATTGCAATTATAGATCTGTAACATAATTATTATAATGAACACTCTTGTTGTGGAGTGAGCCTACTTGAACTCATGATTTCCCTTTAAGCATTGGTTGTTGAAGTTTTTCTTAAACATATTCAAATTTAATTGTGTTGGTTTTTGAAAACAGGAAGTGCGATGGCCTTGATGGAAAAGCAATGAACTAATACCTCATGTCTTTGCAAGTTGACAATTATTGGATTCTAATAACAAGTTCTGATGCATTTATTATCCTTACTTGTTGAATCGTTCGCTTGTGCATTAACCCCTCACCATTCAAAGTTGGTCATTTACAACAAAAGGCTATGAAGGCAATAATTGAATAGGGATCTCAAATGAATCAAGAGCTAGGCTAAATAGTAGGCTTTAGTATGCCAAGTACCCCATCCATGTAGAATTTATGTGTAAATACCTTTTAGACACCTGCTAGTGGACTTGGTTAGTTGATGATAGTTATGATATGTGAACAAATTTATGTGGACTTCCACAACTCTATCATAAAGAATTGCGCACGTGATGTTCCTTGGTTATCCTTGTGAACATTGAGTCCCATCCTTGGTATTACCAAGTAAAATTGAGTCCCGAGTCCAATTATTTACTATTGAAAAATCTTAGCACTTGACATAAGAGAATTACTACCCTTGGAATGAGTGGGAAGCCAACATCTCATTTTATGCTATCACATACGAATACACTCAAAATAAAGTTGGAGACAATCATAAATGAGATGGTCTTAAAGAGGACTTGAAAAGACAAAAGTCAACAATAGGTAGTTGTCCAAGTACTACATGATTCCAACTTACCCAAATGGTTCATAATGCCAAAACATAATCCAACGGAGAAAATGGCAAGAGATTTCACTTGTTTTGCATTCATTGTTTTTTAAATAATATTTTATCACATGTAATGAAGAGGGTGCAAGCTTAGTTTCATGAGAACTTAATGCTCACTCTATTCACATAGCCACGCAAGTCATCTATCCCAAGTAGGTCATTATAAATGGAAAACCAAAATTTATCATAGGCAAACCCATATTTTCAAGACGAGGGTTTAGTAAGTACAATGTTGTACTTCAATTTCTAGTTGCATCAAATGGTGAGACTCTTTGCCAACACGAACTTGAGAATACATGCAATTGCCCTCACGACAAAAAAATGGAAATTTGCACATAGCTATGGAGATTGATGAAAAATTAAAAGTACATCCATGCAAATACCAGCTTTGTTTGTGTTGAGTCTTTGATCTAGGTCCATTGGTTTTCATCTCGTTCCCAAGGACTTGTGAATATATGAGTTAGTTGCCATTTTTAGAACAAGAATGGAATCTTCCAATATTTAACAAAGTAGTTAACTCGAAGGCAACAATATTCATTTCTTCATAACTTTTTCTTGGCTTCCACGCAATGTGAACCTTGCAACCCTAATGGTGAAGGGGTCCGAACATTTATGCAAGTGATTGTGGCCAAGAATGAGGGACAACAAATGTCCCAAAGGACGTCCTTAATTTTGGGAGGGGGGGGGGGGGGGCATTAGTAAAGAATATGGATTAGCATAGTTATAACTTATACATTTATAAGGTGGGGGAGTTTTTATGTGGTCAATGAGTTGGAGAAAACAAGGGAGGGAATAAAGAATCGAGATCGATGAGGCCATGCATGGAACAAGAATAAGTAGAAGGGCTAGGGAGCCCTAGGTCGAGACCATAGAATCCACAAGAAGGGTGTGAGGTGATGTTGTTGATGTCATTTCCTATGAGCGTGTTGGTGTGGCACAACGGAGAGCTCACCAACGTGTGAAACATGTTCTCGATGATGTCCGAACCATCATGTTGTTGGAAAGGAGGGATAGCAAAGGTGTTATGGATGGGGGGGAAGTCCATCAAAGTGTTGACCACACTCTCAAGGGACAAATTGTTGTCCATTTGGGCATAAAATCCGAGGGGAGGTGGATTGGAGGGAAAGGTTGTGAAAGTGTCGGTCGGGCTCTCGGCCACGGACCCGTCATCTTGGGTGGTGGTGCCATACGAGGAGGAATCGTCGGACGAGTGGGCGGACATTGTGTTGGAGGTGAGACATGGGATCTCGAGGGGGCTAGTGGTCAAGTGTCCAGTGCAAGGATGAAATCCAACGGAAGTGTGATGATGGGTGGGATGGGGATGGGGATGGGGCTCTTGTGGTGACCCTTGGTGGGCCATCGAGTCCTCTTCGATCTCGGGTGCCGAGGATTGGTGCGTGATATCGGGCGACCCTTCATCGAAGCTCACGAAGGATTCGGAGACGGATTCGCCCGCCCTGGCATTGGCATTGACATCCTCGGACGACTTGGCGGAGCGCTTCTTGTAAATCCGGCACAGCACCCAGTTGTCGAGCTGCACCACGGGATCGAAACAAGACAAATTTAAATTTAGCGAGCCGAGCCGAACGAACTACGAAGAATAATGCGGGGAGGAACTAAATATTCGAAGTTTAAGCGGGAATCGATATATATTATATGAAGGAAGGGGTGAGGCCTTACCCTTAGTGAGCTCGGCTTCTGTTTGGGGCCGGGAGCATTGGGCCCGATGTCGGCGAGCCTGTATTCGTGCATGATCCAGTTGGTTTTCACTCCCTTGGGGGCTTTGCCTTTGTAGAAGACCAGGGCTTTCTTGATGCCCACCTTCTTCCGCCTCCCGGTGGTGGTCGATGCGACACATATGGACTTGTCGGCCCCCGTCGCTTTCCAGTACCCTGTTCCCGCAGCTCGGTTCGGCCGCGACCCGTTTGGGTACTTTCGATCCCGTGGGCTGAAGAAATACCATTCGTGCTCCCCGAACATCGCTCGGCCTACAGAGCCCCACATGATGAACCCATCAAATTTTGCTCTTGGGTAAATCATTTCCTAGATTTAATAGATCTAGTGCACATTTCTCTTTAGGAAACTTTTTCCCAATTGATCTATCATCCCCAACATTCTTAGCTAAGTTTGTTGCAATCACAATAAGCTAGAATGGTCACAACTAATCATCCAGGCTAGTCAAATATCACAAATTACCAACTAAATTAGGACTAGAATTGATCGACATGTTTGATGGATTAAGCGATTAGATCTTTCGATGCGATTTATTTATCCCCGGCAAGACTAAGAAAGATTCGAGCAACGGTGATTAAATTTGATAATTATTAAATGAAGAAGATTCAGTTGAAATTGAAGAAACTGAGGGGATGAAATGTATGTTGGAACATTAGATGTTTACCAGGGAGGTCCCAGGGATCGAATTTGTAGAGTTCAACATCAGCTATGATTGTGGGCATGCAAGCATTCTGTTTAATATGTGGTTCTTGTTGGGATGTTGGAGATACTGGAGCTTTTTTGCAGAGATAATCGAGCACGAGCTCTTCATCGGTCGGGAAGAAGCGGAAACCCGGAGGTAAATTCAAGTGAGAAGGAGGAGCTCTGGAAGGGAATTTGCCCAATTCAGCTCGAGTCATGATGATGGGATATAGTCTGAAGTATGGGAATTGGCAACAGATTAACAGATTCAAAAGAAGAAAAAGGAAAGAAGGATGAGGAATTGGATTGAATTGGATTGAATTGAATTGAATTGGATTGAATGAAAGAAACACCCCAAGTGCTCAAGTGCAAAATAGGATCCAGATTAGATGGATTTATATTTTATGTCTATGTGTGCTACATATGTATATATATATATATGTACTACATACACACAAACATCATCTGCTAAAATTCTTTCCTTGCTGAGATAAAAGAAGAAGAAGAAGAACTTTTCATCTACTTTTTTCAAAGGGGGAAAAAAAACAATAATTAATTTTTATTTTTTTAAAAACTGATCCAAAAAAGTGACACCTTTTATCTTCTTATATTACAATCTTCAAGTCTCACTCTTCTGAGTATAGAAGAAGACCCATGCAAAGGTGGCCCACCACGCTTTACCCAGAGCTTGCAAAATGTATGCGAAATGTAAGACAACACAAACAGACAAGTAGATTGATCGCAGTACCTACTTGTTTGTGGCGAGAACCCACTTCGGTCTTTGGCCTACCAATATTTTCCGCTCTTTTCATATCGTGTTATATGTGCCTCGTTTCATGTCATGCCTCATCCACATTAAAAGGTAAATGAGAATGTGCACCACACATCTTACAAGGATCCAAAAAAGACCAATTGCAATATATGGGACGAGGCCAAGTCCATGGCAAAAGCTGGGTTTTTGTCACTTAGGTGGTAACGTGACCAAATAGGTCCAACATCCAAAGGAATTACGTAATTGATAAAGGAACCAATGGTGGATTAGATGGGCTTTTCTTGATATTGCACCCCTAGTCTATCATAGTTATCCGTTTCATAATTAATACAATCACCATTATGTGGGGGGAGATGTCAAAGTTCCCTTATGTAGGATGCAACGCCAATGTCAATGGACCACGGTTCTAGTTACTTCTTATAGATCCTCTCTCGTGGTCCCTTCTTTAGTTTTAGAAGGCAGAGAAACTCAATCAAACAAAATTTTGTCTCCACTCTCCATGATTTTTCCACCTCTACTTCTCTTTAATTGTGACACTCTATCAAACCAAGCCATGATATCATAAACAACAATAGTCCCCAATGCATTTTTTGCCGATCAGTATCTTGTAGACAAGTTGCTCTCGTTAGAGTAACCATTAGTTTTTGCAATACCAATTGCAAAGATTGTAAAATGTTTATTTATTATTTCAAATGATCGATTTCCTAAAAACCACATTTTTTCCCTTATCAAGCAAAATAACACCTTTGAACATGTGCATTATCTCTTATACTTGGCCTTTACTTTGGAAATATATTTGCAAACCTATGTTTATAATAAAATGATCAATGTTGTGGCATTACCCCCCTAAGCTTTTTGTCCCTCAAAATGAAATTACGGCACTTTTAGTAAAACCAAAAGGTGCACACTCTCCCACACCACTAACCTAAGTTGCCATCCTTTTGACTAATGTTAAAACAATGTGTTCTTTGCTTGAAAAATATTCTATGTAAACCTTTGTTGGTGAGACTATACATAACTCATCATAAGGGGAGTAAAATTGATAGTAGAATTATGTGTGAATTTTAGCAATGTTGACATATCAATAGATCCGCATGCTCTCGATTAATTTGCTTAGTTTGTCTATTAGTTGACAAGTGGTCAATCATGCTAGTCACAAGTTTATGAAATACATGTTGTCTATAACTTGTGAACGATATCTACTTCACGATATGGAACTCTATAAAAAAAAACCACTTTACAAAATAACCAATCTTGTGCGCAAATTTGAAGCCACAAAAAATGATAAGAATAATTTTATATTGGAATTTAATAGGACGTACATGGTACATTAGAATGTGAGAGCATTGTTTTTATATAGATAATGTTTACTAAGCTTACTTGTGTTTGCAAATTCAGGTTTAAGGTCGGGAGTGTATGTACTCAATAATACAAACCTAAATTTATCTTCACTAACAAGTGTGATGTAGCATTGAATTATAAAAAGCCTTCATAGTTTTAGATCACACTACTTTTAGCTAAAAATAATATGGCCACAACATTGACATATTTTTTTTCCTTTGTAATTAATTAACTTAAGAAGAAATGGACAATAAATTAATAATTGTTAGGTCTTTTAATACCAATGGAGGATATTTAAAAACTAATAATAATTATGAATTAAGTGGAAAAAAGAGATAAAACATTTTGTATGATGTAATGCCATACGATTCCACAACATAATTTAATTCTTGAGATTGGTGGTGTTTTGGGACTTTTTCTTAACGTTGACTCAAATTTACGCAATAATGACATTGCTAGGTGGTAGTGTGATAATTTTCTCTTAGATTTCATTTTAGCAACAAACTTGGCATGTTCCCCATTATTTCGAGCATAACATTACATGACATGCGTGCATGCATATTGCATGACGACACCTCCTATGAGTTCGTAAGACATGTTAGAACTTTACCAACATTCAAATTATGAACATAACGAAAAAAAAGTGTGTGTTGATTATGAATAAATTGATTTTCATTGTCTCACTTTGTAAAAGTAATGCACTTTTTATTGTTTGAGTAAAGAATTGTAACTTCTTGTGTAGAATGTTGTTTGTATGAAATCCTTCACCAACTTTAATTTGTAAAATGATGGAGACCGCACATGGTTGTAATAATGACATACCTCCACGTATGATTGCAAGAACTATAGAAGTCCGCTTAAAGTTGTAATTGGTGAATACCATAGCGATAATGTTGTGCTATAAAAACCCTTGAGGACATTAAACTAGAATCATCCTAAATGACCAAATTTAATAAACTCATATAAATACAAGTGTAGGGTAATTAATATGGAAGAGGAGTTGAATTTTGTGACAAAAGCAGGTGAAACTAACCTTGTGGGGAATTTTAGACAATCTTTGAATCAGTAAAGTTGCGAGGTCATGTAGTGACATCTAGTGAAGGAATGTAGAAAGTGTGATATTCAAACCCAATTGCAAAAAGTGAAAGGAACAAGCTTTAATTAAAAGCAAAGAATATAGCTTATAGTAATATGATTAGAAAAGATAGATTGTAGGATCTTGAAATTTGGGACCGTGAGAGGAAAAGAAGTTCTTTCCATAATCCACGGTGTTGGTGACAGATATAATATTGACCATCTGCATTTTGCATGCTTGTGTTTGAAGTTGGTACTTTCCTTTGAGTCAATGAGGCATTTTCCATATCTTCCACATGCTCAAATAAAGAGTTCAAGATTGCATGAGTATATAATATGCCCAATAACTACGTTTCATCCATCCCTCATAAAAATCTAAACTTTAATACAACGTGTCAAATAAAATTCTAGAGGAAATTGCTCATGCAAAATTCAAACATTGATTGATGAGGCAAAATTTCATACTTTTCTAAGGACAATACTTATCATGAACAGTGAAACAAAAAATACATTCAGTTCTAATAACACTAGAAAATCGACACGTTTTCGAAGATAGCCTTCCTAAACATTACTAATACTTCATATACAATTGTATCATATTATTAGAAAGCTTTAGTAGGTCTATTCAACCTTCTTGAACAAACTAATTTATTAGAAAATAAATATATAGAAAGGTAATGTATTGATAAACTTATGGGAGAACTTTACGAAGTACCTTGCTGTTGACTCTCTTGTTTTGTATAAAATAATATGTATTGTCTACTTTTCTACGAATATGGGTTCATTGGACTTGAAAAACTTGGTTGAATAGGTATCCAAATCCCATAACCTCTTTAGCTACATCGTGACTTTCTTCATGAGATCAATATGACTGAATACTAAGTGATCTTTGACTTATAAAGCTTCCAACTTTGGGGGTCTCAATAAACTCCATTGATTCTATGAATGCATGATTGTCAATTTGTCCACGATTATGAATGTGTATTAAACATACATTTCTTCAATCTCCATGATGTATGCATGTGTTCACTCCAATATCCCGTGTCCTTCAATGATTATCTCACCTCTCAAACATGTTTTCCTCTTTAGATTTGGTACCAATTCTGACTGTTGTCATTTCTCCATACAAACTTGTTAATATGAAATTTTCTAGACATGAAGACATGTATGATCTTTTCTACACATTGCTAATAGGCATCAATGACCAAGTGTTTGCTTTTCTTTGTAAGACTTATATTACTACAACCCTTTCTTTGTAAGATTACAACCCTTTCTTCCAGATATTGTGCATGAATCTCAGACAAGACTTATGTAAGAACGTAGTATTTTTTATAATGTTTTTTTATTCTAGGAATTAACAGGGATTGCAATGAAGAATAAAGAAGATCTTGCGGTACTTTTATTAGATTTTGAAAAGGCATATGATAGAGTTGATTGGGACTTCATGGAAGGTTTGTTTTTTAGATTAGGTTTTCATGTTCAATGGATTACGACTGTAGCTTCGTTGTATCGTGAGGCCTTTAGTTTAGTCTTGGTAACCGGTGGCATCAAGGTTGTCCATTGGCACCATTCTTGTTTTTGTTAGTAATGGAAACATTCTCAATGTATTTAAATTCTTCTCACAATTTATGTCTAAGGTAATGATGATAATTTAAGTAAATTGCTAGTAGTGGAGGAATTCTGTTTGGCCTTTGGAGCAAAGATAAATTGCCATAAATCTCTTGGTTTTTTGGTATCACAAAATTCATTACCTACTTGGATGCCTCCATAGGAATTCAAGTGGGACTTCATGTTAATGCAGATATGTCAATTGCTCCTCTACTTGTAAAGTTTCTTTTATTTTATTTTAATGGAAGATGCACCTTAGTATATTACTTGAAAAGTCTACATAGGAAAACAGAAGGAGACATTTCATCTCACTTCTTTTTGTAAGATACAAAAGCTAGTACATCTTATGATACAGATGATGTCATATATGAACAAGTAGAACAATACTTACTATCCACTATCCAACATAAACGAAGGTATGGCATAATTCCCCTTTGGACCAGCAGTTGTCTCTGAAAATAATTGGAGTCCTTGCCATCGGTTCTTAAAGGCCACTTGCCGTTGCCACAAAACATCATCTGAACCCTGCAGATCATCATATTGCCCATGGATTGTGTGAACAAACAACATCCAAAATTCAATAAGCATAGTGTTGAGCTGTACATGGGCATTGTTAAAAACAGAATCACATCTCGCTTTCCATATTATTCAAAGAGCCAATGATGTAATTGTACACCAAATGACCACATATTTAATTCTGAATCGTGGAATAGAAGAAGGAAACGAGGTGAGAGAGATGTGTCCATAAGAAAAATGAAAAACATGAGAAGCATGCATACTTTCATACCTCATAACCTCTCCATGAAGGACACCCCACAATACTGCACCCCAAGAGAATATTGATCAAGAGTAGTGTTGTCTCAACAAAAAAAGCAACTTACTCCAAAATTTCTTCATCTTGGGACATAACCAAAAAACATGCAAAATCGATTCAGTAGGTGTGCCACAATGCAATCCACAAGCATATTGTTGATGCTATCTCAACCAATCACCAATAGGAAGAGCATAATGAATCAACAACCATCGAAAGCAAATGCCTTTTTTCGGCAGTTGCATGCTCCACAACCATTTCCAAAATTTTGCAAGTTGTAATCCTGCACATTATTCTCAGACCAGTGCTTCATGGCAGCAAGACATTTATACTTTGATTGCAACAATAAATTTCTACCTAGCTGAACCGAATATTGGAAAAACTTCAAATGTTTACCATTTCCACCATAACTCGGCTTTTTCCATTGATAATCAACCGGATCCCAATCTAAATTTTGAAGAGGTTTTTTTTGAAAAACCCACAATAAGCAATACAACAAGCATTCTTGAAAGGGTGGATCCAAATACCATTTTTTTCCCGATCTTGCGACTACTTGAATGGCCAATGTGTTAGCGGACATGCACACATCTGATGCAGAGTATAAATGCCACAACCTACCATCATCATCAACATTAAAATACATAGCATCACCCGTAGCATTAGTTACTTTAGCTCCTAAAATAACTTTTAAAGGAGAAAAATAACCAAACCATATTTGCTTACTTAAGGGAGACCATGAAGCCATAAATTGTCCCAATGCGACTTGCATATCATTACTCATAATAGCGCCACCTCGAACTGAATGCATTGATAAAGATTGTAACGGACGATTCATAGCATGGCATCCCCATGAAAGAACATTACATGCAACTGATGCATCCAAAGTAGCCCAATTTAGCATGGGGTGGCTACCAAGCAAAAAACCTCTTGCATCATAGAAGAGAAAATTCCAGGTCAAAGGCTGTCTCAACAAATCATCCATTATCAAAGGCATTTTTCGCACTAGAAATTTCTTAACAGTTGCCCAACTTGTGAGAATTCCATTAAAAAATCTATTTTCTGGTAAGGATGTTTTAAAGAGATGAAAATTTTGAATAAATGCCCACCTTAACGAGGGTTGCCAAACTCTGCCTATTGTCGGACACATAGTAGACAACCTACGCATCATTAGCTTGCTCAAAATACCTTGCATTGACAACATAGCTCTACCCAAATTTAGAGAGCAAAGCCTTACATTGTGATTCTGGATCCACCAACCCCAACCCACCACTTTGTCTCGGAGCAATCAATATTGCCAAAGCTACTTTAGGCCTTTTATTCTGACCTATTTTTCCTCCCCAAATATAATTGCGAATAAGACGTTGGACCTGCAAAATACATGACCTAGCAAACAACATAGTAGAAGCAATATACCAAATAGTTGCAAGAAGAACTTGATTAGCTACGAGTACACCGTTTGCAAATGATAAGTCAACCGAATCCCAAAGCAACAATTTTCTTCTTAACTTTAAAAGTAGAGGAGCAACTAACACATCCGCATTAACGTGAAGTCCCACTTGGCAACCCAAGTAACGAATAGTGGTTCCATTAGGAACCCATTTGAATTCTTGCAAAGGCATCCAAGTAGGCAACGGATTTGGTGATACCCAAAATCCAAGAGATTTATGCCAATTTATCTTTGCCCCCGAGGCCAAGCAGAATTCCTCCACGGCTACTTGTAATTTTCTTAAATTATCATCATTACCTTGGACATAAATTGCTGTATCATCAACAAATTCTGAATCTAGCAGTTGTTGCATTAAGGGCAAAGGCAAACCCTTAAGAGAAACTTGGGAAGAATTTAAATACATTGAAAATGTTTCCACTACTAGCAAAAACAAGGATGGGGCCAATGGACAACCTTGACGTACAGAACGGGAAATAGAAAATTTTCTAGTTTGCCCACTAGCTACCAAGACCGAACTAAAGGCCTTACGATACAAAGAAGCTACAAACCTAATCCATTGGATCGGAAAGCCTAGTCTAAAAAATGAACGCTCCATGAAGTCCCAATTAACTCTATCATATGCCTTCTCAAAATCTAATAAAAGAATTGCAAGATCTTCTTTAGTCTTCGTTGCAATCCTTGTTAACTCCCAAAACAAAAAAACATTATCAAAGATACCATGTTCCTGCATAAATCCCGTCTAAGATGCATGCACAATGTTCGGAAGAAAGGGCTGCAATCGCAAAGCCAACAACTTGACATATATTTTGTAAATTGTATTTAATAGAGTAATGGGGCACCAACCCTTAACCTCATCTGTGACTACATCACCTTTCGGAATGAGGCAAACCAAACCCTCTTTCCACATTTGTAGCATAATACCTGTATTAAACATTTCTTGAAATGCCGCAAGTAAATCATCAGCAATCAGGTCCTAGTATGTAAGGAAGAAATCTCTCCCCATTCCATCTACTCCCGGGCAGACATCTGTCCGAATACCTTTGATAGCTTGCAAAATTTCAAAAAGAGGAAAATGGATGGAGAAGTTGATGTGACATTTGAGATGTTACCTTGACTGAAGTAGCAGTCCAAACTTTTTCACGCATTTGTAAAACTTCATTATTCGAAATATCTGCTCAAAACAAAGACTCATAATAATCGGCTACAATATGCCTCATTTCAACTCTATTCGATGTGACAAAACCATCATATCTTTTTAACTGCACAATCTAGATCTTATTTCTTTTAGGCATAACATATTTTAATTTTTTTTTGACATGGTGTCACATTTTGCACACCATCTTGCTGCAGATGTTTGAAAAGAAAATTGTGCACGCTTTTGTTGCAAAGAAGAAATCAACATCATAACATTTTGCAATTCAGAATGGACATATTGAGAATAAGGTTGTTTTTCCAGCATAATTTGAAGAGAAGCCAAACCTCTCTTTGCATTCAACAAACCTCTACTGTAATTACTTTGTTTGATCTTAGCTTTCTGCACAAAGAAGTTGGAGACTGCAATAAGAGCATTCTGCAATTTCTGACAATTTCTGAATGTTGTTGTCAGGAGCAGTACTAAGATAGAGAAGTATTGTCAGGAACAGTACTAAGACAGAGAAGGAATTAGTACTAAAAGATGAGGATTAGTACTAAGGGAGGTGTAGAACTCTCGAGAGAAGGAAAGAGTGAGAGAGAGAGAGAGAGAGAGAGACTATATCCTAGCCAATCGACTAAATAGTAGAGCTTGTTGCGAACAATCTTGGAATCGAGGATGGCGGCAAGCTCATGCTGAGGTCCATCTTCAAGTTCGATCGGGGGTGGAGGTTGTTTAATACGACCAGAATTTCGAGACGAATTGGGCTCCACGATTGCTGATGATACTATCGGGAAAGCCATGATGCCGACATGCTTCACGCATGACAATTTTGGTGGTTTCCTCACTCAGTCTGGAAACTTCCTTAGTACATGGCAGAAAATGGGCTATCTTCGTATATCGATCTACTACTGTTAAGATCACATTGAATCCCTTAGAGACCGGAAGATCTGTGATGAAATCTAGAGCAATGGATTGCCACGGCTTGCTTGGAATTGGTAATGGTTCTAATAAACCATATGGATGATGCTTTGGCATTTTTGCTCTGCAGCATGTATCACAAGTCCAAACAAAATCTTCGAGAAATTGTTGCATAAGGGGCCACCAGAATGATCATTGTACTAAATCTAATGTTTTAGTACTACCAAAATGCCCAATTGTATATGTGTCATGACAGTTTTGGACTACTCGAAGGCGATAAGAACCATTAGGAACATACAAGAGTTTCTTAAAGAATAGTAATCCATCATGACATTCGAATTGTCGATAGTCCGTACCTGGTTGTCGCGAATGTGAACAAGATGCTCGAGAGGGATCAATTTGTGCTAGAATGGCTTGGGCAAAAGCATCTGTCTTCAAGTTCTCACGTATTGTATCGATAATGTGGGAATCCAAGGGCATACCGAAGACCTGCGTTGCTTGTAGTCGTGCTGGTCGCATGACTACTTGCTTTTGGTTATCGAAAGCTGGCTCGCCAAGATGAGGTGCTAGATACGAGCCCCGTAATAAAGCATTTGCCCTCCCTTGTTGCTTCCCCGGACGATATGTAATTTTGAAGTCACAACGAGTGAGGAATTGGGCCCACCGAGCTTGACGTCGATTTAACACACGAGCATTCTGAAAGTAGGCAAGGTTTTTGTGATCACTGAATACGATGACTTGATGAGAAGATCCCTCTAGAAAATCCCTCCATTGTGTAAATGAGTCCACTATTGCTAATAGCTCCTTATCATGAATTTCATAGTTGATTTCGGCGGCGTCAAACTTGCGCGAGTGGAAAGCCACAGGATGGAGCTTTTCATCATCGCCTTGTTGAGACAGAATGCTACCCAACGCGAAATCTGACGTGTCTGCTTCAATGATGAATGGTTTTTCCGGATCAACATGAACCACAATAGGAGCTGATGTAAATGCCTTCTTAAGACCCTCAAAAGCCATGTCTGCTTCTTCAGACCAAACAAACGATTGTCCCTTCCTGGTGAGTTGTGTGAGAAGCAGAACAAGGTTTGAGTAATCTTGTATAAACTTGCAGTAGAAATTGGCAAAGCCTAAAAAACATTGCACATCTCACAACGTACGCGGAGTCTTCCACTCTACCATGGTTTTGACCTTAGCTAGATCCATGGAGATGCCTTCTGAGAAAATGACATAGCCCAGAAATTCTACCTGGTTGCACTCGAAACTACATTTTTCCAGCTTTGCATAAAGACCATGTTCTCGAAGTTTTTTTAGTACTAACAGTACCTGAGAATCATGCTCTTCTTGGGTCTTCGAATAAACCAATAGATCATCCAAATAGATGATCAAACAAACATCCAAGAGATCTCGGAATATATCATTTGCCATGTGTTGGAAGACTGTTGGCGCATTAGTGAGGCCGAATGGCATGATCGTATACTCGAAGTGCCCATATCTGGTGCGAAAAGTGGTCTTCCATTCATCTCCTGGTCGGATCCGTATGAGGTTATATGCTCCTCGTAAGTGGATCTTTGTGAAGAACCTTGCACCATTGATCCATTCTAAAAGACTTGAGATAAGGGGAAGTGCGTACCTATGCCTAATGCTAACCTTATTCAAGCCACGGTAATCTAGGATGAGACGAAGTGATCAATCTCCTTTTTCTTGACAAAGAAAATGGGTGCGCTGGCTGGAGATTTCGAATGTAGAATGAAACCATTTGCCAAATTCTCCTCTATATAGGCTCGAAGGACTTCTAGCTCAGTTGGTGACAAATTGTAGATCGGTCCCCATGGTGGCTCTTTTCCCGGTTGTAAATCGATGGTGAGGAAGCGCACTAGCTTCTACTTTATCGAACACATAGGCATAATGACGATAATTCTCTGGAAGTTGAATGGTGAACTCCTCTTTAGTGGTGTTTAAGGGTTTTATTGATATTGCGAAGAGAAACATTTCTTCCTTGCGTCCTTCCTCATGCAACTAATGTAGCGAAATGGTTGCAATCTTATGAGTAGATCCTCGGGTTTGTCGATACCGGATTTCTCTTGTTCTCCAATCTATGTCTGGGATATGTAATTCGAACCATGGTAATCCCAAAACATTGGGATGTTCTGGGATACTAATTATATTAAAGGATACTACACACACTAAATTATCTAGGACAATATTAAAGGGCTCTCCATGAATGACTACAGTTACAGAGGCTGGACACGGGAGTTTTCTTAGGGATATATGATGAGTTTGGGAAAAAATCCTATCCATGAAGCAAGAATTAGCTCCGGAATCTAGGAGTGCTAAGACATGTACTAGAGAGGTACTTTTAGTACTAACGGTTACTTGGGCTAAGAAAACATTGCTAACTTGCTTAGAGGGAATGGAACCACTAATGGGTTGCACAAATCTAAGGCTCTCCAACCAAACGACTCTTATTTTGGCTGGACATCAAATTTGTTCGATAGATTTGGGCTATTGGTACTATTAGGACTATCAGATATTCCTACTGAAATAGAATCGGGTTTAGTGCAATTAGAACTAGCAACTATTTGGTTCACCTGTCTTCTTGGCCTATGGGGACAATTCACTTCAATATGCCCTGGTCCACCACAATAAAGACATAGTCGATTTGCTTAGCGTCGCTGCTTTTTTTCTTCCAATAATGGTCTGCGACAACGTGTACTGTCAATTTCCATCAGGTTAGTGTATTCACTTGGGAAAGGTTTTGCCACCACTGAGGCGTAGTTGGGCTCTAAACTTGCCCTTAGCATCTGGAACTAACGTTCCAATTGTCGTCCAAAAAGACGGTTGTTGCATCTCACCGCGTGACTGATTGCTTCTGTCAATGACTTTGGTTCTTCAAGGAAGGTCAAGAGTAAACCCTTGACATCGTTACGTAGACGATAACAAAATTGCTCCATAAGTGCTTGGTCATCCCAGGGGATATCAAGGTGAGTAGCTGGAAATTTGCAGTGTACGCAAAGGTTGGACGATCACCTTGACGTAATTGTCGGATTTTGTTGATTGTTGTCCTTATGCTGTTAGTATCTCCAAAAAAGGGTTTAAACTCACTTAAAACTCTTCAAAATTGTTTAGTAAAGGAGATTCCTTTTCTAACAACGGAGCAAACCATGCCAAAGCCGAGCCACTTAACAACGTGCCTACTAAACCTACTTGTGATGCATCGGTGGGATATCGGGAAGGATGCATTTGAATGACTAATCGTACCTGATTAAGGAATCCTCTAAATTGCGATCGTGTTCCATCAAATTTCATGGGAAGGCCGATCTTGGGTTCTTTATGAACCCCTTGTGTACTGGGTCCTTGTTGTTGCATTGCTACTATGGTAGCTTCGAGCTGTTGCACGCGTAACGCTAGTTCCCTATGTTGTTGTTGCGTCTGCTGCTTCTCTAAGGAGATTTGTTGAAGCTCCCCTAGCACTCATTGATTTTCTTGTTCCAATTTGAGAAACTTCTTTTTCAAGCATTGCAACTCCGAAAAAACGGATTGATATTCTTGAGCGCTAACAATGGCGATAGTATGAGAGAAAAGATGAATAAGTGATTAGTATGAAGGGAGGTAGAAGTAAGAAGATAAAGGAAGAGAAGGAAGGAGACCGGAAAATCGGTTCAAACTGTCAAGAGCAATACTAGTAAGACAGTGAAGTACTGTTAGGAACAGTACTAAGACAGAGAAGGAATTAGTACTAAAAGGTGAGGATTAGTACTAAGGGAGGTGTAGAACTCTTGAGAGAAGGAAAGAGTGAGTGAGAGAGAGAGAGAGAGAGAGAGAGAGAGAGAGAATGATGATAACAAAAGATATATATTGTGTTAAGAGAATATACAATAGTAGCTAGGAGGCTTAAGACTGGCGTTGAACTGATTTGGTTCGAAATAATGCCTTGTGCCTCCTTTTATAGTGTTCTCAAGAGTACTCCTGAAATTTCTAGAATGTTCTAGAGAAATCTGGAATATACATCAATTTTCTATAGTAAAACTTAAATGAAAATAATATTTTTCATATTATAACATATAGTTTAATGGTCAAGAGCTCGAATGTAACATAAGGTCATGGGTTCGAGTCTTGCCATATCATAACATAAAGTAGCTTGGGCAATATTGATTGCTCCACGACAAAATGGTGGGTTGGGGTTTGTGGATCTAGAAGCACAATATAAGGCTTTGCTTTCTAAATTTGTGCGTAGAGTTATGTTGCCAATGCAAGGTGTTTGGAGTCAGTTGATGATGCATAGGTTGTCTACTATGTGTCCGACAATAGGTGGAATATGACAACCCTCATTAAGTTGGGCCTTTATTCAAAAATTTCATTTGTTTAAAACAACCTTATCAGAAGATAGGTTTTTTAATGGAATTCTCACAAGTTGGTTAGTTGTTGAAAAGTCTCTAGTTCAGAAGATTCCTTTGACAACAGATGACTTGTTGAGACAACCTTTAACCTGGAATTTTCTCTTCTTTGATGCAAGGGGTTTTCTACTTGGTAATCGTCCTTAGCTGAATTTGGCTTCTTTGGATACATCACTAGCAGGTAATGTTCTATCATGGGGATGTTATGTTATGAATAAACTTTTTTCGATGCTTTCAGTTCGAGGAAGTGCTATTATGTGCAATGATATGCAAGTGGCATTGGGACAATGTTGAGAGACAAGCTCAACATTCGTGTGTAATACGATGCGTAACCCAGTGCGTAGACTAGGTGCGTAAATCGGTACACATAACATGGCCGTATCGGTGTAAAAACCGTGAGGTCGTTGGGAAGATATTCCTCATAAGGAATAATTTTGGGAGTTAGTGTAGAAGGCTCATTTATGAGCGGTCAAGTACTGTCAGTACTTGTGGCAGCCCTATTGTCAGGGCTTGTATAAAAGGTGCTCACTGAGCACAATGTATGTACAGATTGAGTATTATTTTGAATTGAGTTTCTGTGTGTTCTCTCTCTCTGTCTCTCCCGCGTATTGTAAAGCTCTACATTAAACCTATGTATCTTCTGTGTTCGGTTTTCTATTGCTTCCGCACGCTATTCTTTTCATGGTATCAGAGCGCGAGGGTTGAAGTCCTCTGCAGCCGACAAGAAAAGCTTGCGACAAAACAAAGTTGAAGTTGTTCTTCGTTTTTGTTTGGAAAAGAAAAAGACGGCAATATGGACAGAGGTATGGGAAGCTCACTACTGACTAGAAAGCTTGACAGAAGCAACTACGCATCTTGGTCTTACAAGATGCACCAGTACCTGCTCGGCCATGGCTACTGGGGTTACGTTGAAGGAGCTAATGATGTAGCACCCAATTCGACACACAGAGATTTTCCGGCTTCGGAACAAGCGGCAACCAGAGTTCTCTACTGCTTTGCATCCTGTGTGAGCGACCAACTTTTGAGCTATATTTGGGATGCCAAGATGCCGAAGGACGCGTGGGCGAATCTCAAAAGGATTTTCGCCACCAGCACAACGGCTAGGAAGCTGCAACTCAAGTAGGAGCTCAACAATGCACGACAAAGAGATATGTCGGTGGTTGATTACACCACCAAGATCAAAGAAATCTGCGACTCTCTCGCCTCCATCAACGTGAACGTTGAGGAAGATGAAATGGTGCAGGTTTGTCTTGGTGGCTTGGCGTCAAAGTTCGAACCTTTCCGAACGGCAGTCTACAGGAGGGAGATTACGCCTTCGTTTTTCGAGCTTCAGTCAATGTTGCTCGTAGAAGAAAACCACGCAGGTGCGTCGACGAGTGCGCACGCCGATGGCAAGATACTTTACACGGAAGATGATAGGCCCCGTGGTCAGGGTGGACGAGCCAGATCGGCGTGCAATGGACGCGACCAAAAAGAGCAGAATGTACGGCATAATCGAGATGCCGGAAGCAATTTTGAACCCTCCGCAAGCAAGGGGAGTCATGGCGGCGCCGGAGGACGGCAAGAGAAGACCAGGCCGGAATGCTGGTACTGTGGCAAGAAAGGCCACAGGGAGAGCGAGTGCTGGAAGAAACAAGCCGACTCGGACAAAGCTAGACCGAGCGGAAAAGACGCAGGAAGGCATCAAAGATCGCACTACACTGAGGGCTCCGAACGAGCCGGAGATGGAGCGGGCCCTGCCTTCGTAATGAAGCATAAGGCCAACTCAATGGCCATGAACACCTCGAAATCAAGCGAGGTGTGCTATGTCGATTCCGGAGCGTCAAATCATACGACGAGTCACGAGGAATGGTTCTCGTACTTGGAGAAACCGGAATCACAAGGAGTGGTCAAAATGGGAGACAACACTCCGCATACCATCGAACAGGTCGGCGAAGTTCCTCTCAGCCACGTCGGGCAGAAAGGGAAGCTTATGAACGTGTTGCATGTCCCGACAATAACGAAGAACTTGGTGTCAGTTGGTCAGATCGTCGACTAGGGAATGCATGTTCGATTCACGCATCTTGGCTGCTTCATAGAAAAGGAAGGCAAAGTAATCGCGCATGGGTGCCGTGAAGGGAGGATGTTTATCCTCGACACTAATCAAGCCGGAACCACGTTGTACACGAAAGGAAAAAAGGTCGAATCAGATATCGACCTGTGGCACAAGCGGTTCGGCCACGTAAATTTCCCACGGCTTCGTGAAATGCAGATGAAGAACATTGTTTTCGGGTTGCCGAAATTTCGCATGCGACCCGACACGGTTCCGACAGATTGTCGGGAGCCTTATCTATTTGACGATTACTCGGCCGGATCTTAGCTACCCGGTCGGCTTAATCAGTCAATTCATGTCGCAGCCTACGGCCGAACACTTTCAGTGCACGCAACAAATATTGGGTTATGTTAGTGACACGAAAGACATGACGTTGTTTTATCGAGCAAGCGTAGCCGAACAATTAGTCGGCTACACAGATGTCGATTGGGTTGGAAATGCCCACGATCGTAGATCCACATCCGGATATGCATTCTCATTAGGAAGTGCGGCGATCGCGTGGAGCAGCAAAAAGCAGCCGACAGTGGCACTGTCGAGCACGGAGGCCGAATGACTTCGCACGGATCCACATGCGAAGTCATTTGGCTGAAACGGCTATTACGGGATCTACATGTCAAGGTGTCTGATCCGACGACGATCTATTTCAACAACCTCAGCAATATCCACCTTGCGAAGAACCCCGTTTTCCACGCCCGAACCAAGCACATTGAGGTGCATTACCATTTTTTCTCCGAGTGGGTCCTTTCCGGTGAAGTCTAACTAGCGTATGTTCCGACGGATCGGCAGATTGCCGACATCTTCACCAAGCCTCTTGGTTTCAACAAGTTACGATAATTCTCATGTGCGCTTGGGTTGCGTCACCTCAACATGCCGAACTTGAGGGGGAGAAAGGAAGAACAAGAAGAACAAGGACAAGAGCATGAAAGGAGCGGAGGTGTTCATGACGGCGGAAGTGACCGTGATAAGAAATCGGATGAAGAATTCGATTTCGGATCGGCTGAAGAATTTGATTTCGAAAGCAAGGGCCGCAATCGAAAGAAAGAGCCGAAGCCAACCAAGCGTGGGGGAGACGAAGCCATAAAGGGCGAGAAGACCGAAGACGAGTTGGAGATAGCCAACTCGGACGAAAGCGAAAACTGATCGGAGGAAGCCGAGTCGATTCGAATGTTTGATTTGGATACACTGAATCAACCAAGGGCCAAGCGGAAGAGAAGGCAACAGAAGAGGCGCCAACACCGCAACAACAAGGAAGCTGAGAAGGGCCGTGTAAGCAGACAAGCCGATTGGAAGGGTCGAGGCGCACGGAATCAAACAGGTCGAAGAGCGCGAGCAAGGCATGAAGCCAGAAGGAACTGGAGCGTAGATCCGGCGGAGCAAGTGGAACCTCAAGTTGAGCTTGAGGGGGAGTGTTGAGAGACAAGCTCAACATTCGTGCGTAATACGATGCGTAACCCAGTGCGTAGACTAGACGCGTAAATTGGTACGCATAACATGGCCGTATCGGTGTAAAAACCGTGAGGCCGTTGGGAAGATATTCCTCGTAAGGAATAATTTTGGGAGTTAGTGTAGAAGGCTCATTTATGAGCAGTCAAGTACTGTCAGTACTTGTGTCAGCCCTATTGTCAGGGCTTATATAAAAGGTGCTCACTGAGCACGGTGTATGTACAGATTGAGTATTATTTTGAATTGAGTTTCTGTGTGTTCTCTCTCTCTGTCTCTCCCGCGTATTGTAAAGCTCTCCATTAAACCTGTGTATCTTCTGTGTTCGGTTTTCTATTGCTTCCGCACACTATTCTTTTCAGACAATTTATGGCTTCATGGTCCCCCTCTAGCAATCAGATTTGGTTTGGTTATTTCTCTACTTTACAAGTTATTTTAGGAGCTAAAGTAACTAACATTGTGAATGATGTTATATACTTTAATGTGGATGATGGTGGTAGGTTGTGGCATGTATTTTCTGCATCAGATGTGTGGATGTCCACCAATGTTTCAACTATTCAAGTAGTTGCAAGATCTGGAAAAAAATGGTTATTGGATCCACCCTTTCAAGAATGCTTACGGTGTTGTTCATTGTGGGTTTTTCAAAGAAAGCCGCTTTACAATTTGGATTGGGATCCAATTGATTATCAATGGAAAAAGTCGAGTGTTGGTGGAAATGGTAAACATTTGGAGTTTTTCCAATATTCGATTAAGCTAGGTAGAAATTTATTGTTGCAATCAAAGTATAAATGCCTCGCTACCATGAAGCATTGAACTGGAAATAATGTGAATGCATTGCAACTTACCAAATTCTAGAAATGGTTGTAGAGTATGTCGTTGCCGAAAAAAGTGCTTTGTTTTCGTTGGCTATTGATGCATTATGCTCTTCCTGTTGGTGATTGGTTGAGGCAAAATCAACCGTATGCTTGTGGAATGCATTGTGGTGCATCTATGGAATCTATGTTGTATTTGTTTTGGTTGTCCCAAGAGCAAGCATATTTGGAGTAAACTATTTTTATTGTTGAGACACCATTATTCTCGTTCTATTTTCTCGTGGGGTGCAGTATTTTGGGTCGTCCTTCATGGAGATGTTATGAAGTATGAAAGTAGGCATGCTTCTCATGTCTTTCATTTTCCCCATGGGCACCTCTATCTTACTTCATTTCCATCTTCTATTCCATGGTTTAGAATTAAAAATTTGGTTATTTTGCGTACTATTACGTCATTAGCTCTTTGGAAAATATGAAAAGCGAGATGTGATGTTGTTTTTAATCATGCTCACATACATATCTGCACCATGCTTATTGAATTCTGGTTGTTATTTGTCCATACACTACGTGATTAATATGATGATTTGCAGGGTTCAGTTGATGTTCCATGGCAACGTCAAATGGACTTTAAGAAACGATGGCAAAGGTTTCACTTATTTTCAGAGACAACTTTTGGTCTGAGGTGGAATTAATATATCTTAAAACTATAACAATAATTACACTTCAATGTCAGATATCTTGAGATTACGTTCAATACCTTGAGACCAATATCTAGATTATCTTGGGATCTTGGAGAACTGTATTGGAAGGTGTGGGCTCAAGATCAAATAAAATATGTGTCTTTTTTTCAATACTCTATGTAGATTAGTAGGAAAATCTTACATGCTAGATCATGGAAAGAACCAATTGCAAATGTCTTTTGGAGACGAAATGGTGTTTCTCCACAACATCACAAACAATTTTAGAAATGGTTGTGGGTATAAAAATGAGTAGAATGGTTCCCGCGTTGTCGCGTTACTACGCGCGTGCGTGGAGAAACGAGGCGGGACCACCGGGGTCTTGAACCGAAGAGCAGGTCATAGAAGGGGAAAGAGAAAGAGAGAGACGCCCGGTCACGTATGAGCAAAGAAACACAGGGGCACGGCCCGTCAACACAGAAGACGCGAATGGACACAGAGACAGGGAGACACAAGTGTTTGTATATTAACGAATAACAAATACACAACAGAGCACGTGAGCGGTTACAACCGAACAGGCCGACAAACAGATGCCGATGCCTGTTCGTCTGCGCACGAAAGGAGAAAAGGGTGGAGGTGCTGCCGGAAGCACACGGGCGTTCCTCGAAGCAACGCGAGCCTCCCGAAAAACCTGCAGAGAAGAGTGATGGAGAACGAATCAGAGGAGAAGCGTTCGGTTACGGTCCGACAGCACTTCGTCCTCCCTAATGCGCGATCCCTTTCTCCCTGCGTCTCCCTCTCCTTTATAGCTTCAAGAAGGGAGTCGTCTCCCTCATTTACTTCCTACCTACCAAACCTAACTACCCAGATATGCCTTTCTACTTAATTCCCTATTATCTACATTAAGGGCGCGCACGCGTGAAGAGCCGGTTCACGCGCGCTATGCACCGATTGCGCCAAGGGACGGTTTTCTTCACGACAGCGTGAACCGTTAAATGCGTTACAATGTTATTCTATTCCATATTACTACGCACTTGTCCATCAGTTACTATTCCGACGGACAACACCTGGCATGCCTGTGGGACAGTGCCTGGCACATCGGACCCATCCCTTTAAACTTCCTCCAAAATGGCCCTAATGTTTGGTTCTGCTACAATGTCTGTGTCCGGGGACGGCGTAGGCCCCGTAGGCGCGTCGTTGTGTGGTTCCCCTGCTTGGTCTGGAGGGCTTTTCATGGTGTCCCGGTCGTCCTATGTGGGTGGGTCGGGTTCTGTGGGCTCTTCTTGGGCTAGGGGGTTTGGTTTAGCCGTCCGCGGGCTTGCGGTAGGTCGCGGTTCTGTTTCGTCCGTCACTTCCCCCGTGATGTCAACCGTCGTTGTACGTTCTGGGGAGTGAGTGGGGTTCGGGCTCCTCTTGGTTCGGAACATTCTCCATGTTGTCGGCCGTAAGCGTATGCTCCGGTGGATGGGGTTCCACTTGGGCGGTGGTTTCGTTGTCTGGTATTGCGGGGGACTCCGCTTGCCATTCCGTGTTGTTCATCGTAGTGGTAATTTCTGGTGACATGGCATGAGGTTCCTCTTATTCGGCAGTATCCGGAATTGGTGTCGCGATGGATTCCTCGTTTGTTCGCGTGCTGCCGGCTTGTGTGATCTGGTGAAACAAGTCCTCCTGACTTTCTCCAAAATCATTTAGTACCTGCGCGAGTTCTTCAGAATGTTGGTCCGCTAGCGTATGATAGTCCTACGCTAGGTCCTTGCGTACTGTCACAATGCTTTCCTCATTGAGTTTATAGAAACCTCAGTCGTTTTTCCTCTAGTTCTCCCAATCTGCTCGATACCTATGCAATTCTGCCGCTTGTGCAGCCCACGCCATCCATCCTTTGTCTAGCGCCGTTTTTAATTGTGTCGTAAACCTCTCCCGATTCATTTGCAGAAGGATACGGTTGCGTGCTTCTTCTATAGATTTCTTCTATAGATTTCTTGAGGTTTGCGATTTCTTGCTGATTAACTGTCGCCGCTTCCTCATACGTGTTCCTCATACCTGCCCAAAGCTAGGATTCCTTCGCATGTAGTTCTTCCGGTTTTCCCATTTCATTGTTCAAGCGGATTTCGAGCTGATGCCTTCTCTCCTATTCTCCCACTAGCTGCTTGTCGAACCATGCTTTCTTTTTCTCTAACAAGGCCCGGAGTCCCACGATTGCCGCTTCCGATTTTTTCGCTTCCTCCCGTAATTGGGCGTTTTCTTCTTTTGTCCGGGTGTGCTGTGTTGTCCCCGCTGTGAGTTTCTCTTCAAGGGTCTTCATTGCCTTTAGGCCGTTGGCCCGGATGTCCTTTTCTTTGTCCGAGGACTGGTGAAGTTCAGTGTAGAGGCGGTCAATCTTTGATTCCGCTAGTTGTACGGCCCGTTTTGCTTTTGAGGCAATGGCGGTCTGAGCCTCAATCTCTTCCCTCAGGGGTTCGATGGCGTTGGTTGGTGGTGGAGTTGCCTGTTGCACCGTAGTCACGTTATTTTCCAACTCCGCGAAGCATTCATTGGCTTTTTGCAGCTCGGCTTGGGTGAGTTTAACCTTTTTCCAGACATTTTTATTTTCATCGCCATATACTTGGCGCCCATACTGACCATTGCCAGTTCCCTATGAACTTCGACAAGGGACGCGTTTAATGGGGGTAGTTCCATCCCCATTCGGCGTATACTGGCGTTCCTCTGTTTGCTGACTCTGGCTAACTGGTCCTCATCGTCGCTTTCCGTCGTTTGTGTTAATGCGCGCTCGATCATTTGGCGCTCCGCGTGCTCCTAAACCATTCGTTGTGAGACTTTTATCTATTGCATTGCCAAGAATTCCATGAGTTCAAAAGAGGTTCCGAAGTGTAATAGTGTGCCGAACTCATGGGTCGTGTCCGGGATGTCTGGATAAGCCAGGACCTCGCTTTCTAATGTCAATACGGCTTTCCCTCGCTATGACTGGGCCGTAATGATCGGTCGTGGTTCCCGGATTACTTCGAAGGTGGTGTTGGGCTCCGTAGCTGCGGAGCTGTCGCCTATGGTCGTTGCTTCCGCAGCCGCGAGTGCGTCTTTAACTAACCCTCGCCCATCTTTCCTGTCCAGCCTCCGCCTTTTCGGCCTCGGGCTTTCCTATTGTGGTTCGGCGTCTAGCTCTGGTGCCGCTTCCTCGGTGTGTGCCGCCTGCTCTTCCTGCGTTGTTCGCGTGTTCGGTTGGGCGGGTTGGGGTTCATCCTCCCACTCTATGGTGGCTAACTCTGCTAACCTTCGCTTTGCGGTATCATGTTACTACGCTTTCACAGGTGAAATGAGACGGGACCACGGGGGCCCTGAACTAAGGAGCGTGAGAGAGGAGAGAGAGCGAGAGTGTTTTGCTGAACACAGTGAAAGAGAGAGAGAGAGAGAAAACAGAACAATTCGATTATAACACTAGTAACGATTACAACCGGCACACCGGCAACGGACCCTAAACAGGAGTCCACACACACACACATATGTCACACGCCAAACACAGAAACACGAAGGGAGAGCCTCTGTTGGAAGCGCACGGGCTGTCCACGAAGCAGAGGCGACGATCTCCCAAAACCCGCAGAGAAAGACAACCGAAGGAGGAGAGAGAGAGCTCGGCACACGGTCCGGCAGCACTTCGTCCTCGCTAACGCATGATACCATGTTCTTCCTTCTCTTCTTCCTTATATAGGTCGTTGGGGAGAGACCGTTCTCCTTCAGTCAGAGTCACATTACTTTATTCTCTATCCCTTCGGACAGCGATACGCATCGATTTCCTAATAATGATGTCACACCTGGTATATTTACATCGGCCGCCCTACACATAATTATGTACAAGTTATCAATTCACACGCCCACACATGGAAGGGCCGGTTCGTGCACGGTTTCTTTTGTTTCCTCCTAGGGACGGTTTTCTCCACGACAGCAGATCGAGGCGGCGGCGTGGGTTTGTTGGGCTGTGGTGCCGGCAGGCCTCGGGGTGGGAATAATACCGTCAGGTACTGTTGTATGATAGGCCTGAGCTTTTTGCCTCCTTGATACCCATGCAGGCCTTCCCTTAACGTCGGGCCTGTGATGACCGCCCAATCGACCGTACGCCCTTCAAAGGTATCAATGATGATACCTGCCTTCTGCTTGGGCATCCCATATGCGTTTACATGTGTGCATCTGACCTCTAATAGGAATTGGGCGATTTCACGTAAAAAGGGATCTAAGATCTGTTTCGTTCTATATGCCTTGGCGAATTACGAATATGGACCGAAATACCTCTACAGGGACCCCGCAGGAGGGATTTCGAAATGCCTTTCACCTTGTTATGAATGGATGAGTTGGTGACCCTGTCGATGTTGAACTTTCTGACGATGTCCAGTGCATCAGGGTGTGCAGGTGCCTCCGCAACCCTGATGTGCCCATCCAAACGTTTCTCCACGAGCCATCGACGCAAAGCGGTAGAGATGAATATCGGCATAGTCAGAATAGGCTTGTGGCTAGGGGGTGAAAACTGTTGGTGGCGGTGGGCTTGAGCTCTGTGATAGGATGGAGAAGAAGGTGAGGAAGGGGAGTGATCAGAGCACTGAGAGTTTGGAGGTTGATTTCTGTATTGTGCAGAAAACCTTCTCTTTCCTTCTTTTTGTGGCCTAGGGTTTGTTGTCCATAGGCCAGAAATATAAATTAATTAAATGTAATACGCCGGTAGGTAAGGCGAGTAGGGAAGGTAGAGTTAGGTAAACGCCGAGTTTCGAGCCTCACAGTCAGCCGACCGCTCGGCCCTGTATGAAGAAAAAAGTATATAAACTAAGGTCTGCGTACCTCGGCAAGGGGGAGATATCTAGAGCCTAGGCGAGGTCGTTTCATAATTATAAGAGTTTTGTAAGGTCACCGGCAAGGGGTCGTGTTTTTGTAATCATCGATAACTATTTGTAGTAATACATATCTATTAGCTCTTGTTGTTTCTATCTGTGTGCCGTCGTTTCTAAGGTCTCAACTACGTATACGAAACGGGTTGTAGTCTGAGTATGCTCTCCGTTTTCTTCCCCTAACAAAGCCTTCGTGCCCAAGTCTTCACGTTACACTTCCCTTGATACCGATATCTTGTAGGCATATCAAAGGTGTTTCCAATAGAACGGTTAACACAATTTGGCACGCCCGGTTATAGCTGTGAGATCACAACGAACTACGTTGAAGACAACCTTCATCCGCCATTACGGCGCCCAATCGCACCAAGCCGTCTCGGTCATCTGGCCGATGCCCTGAGCCAGTTGAAGGAACCTCCGACTCGGCAGTCATGGCCCAGTCTTTCCAAGAAATATCATAGGCTCACCGGTTGCAATCCTCGCCACCTGCCCTCCAGAGGTCACCCACCCTGACCCTAACCCTTTTCCGGTTTTACCGGAAGATCCCGAATTTGATACCATGTTGTATCCTTACCCACAATACACCAACAACCCCGACGCGGAGTCACACATCCGTGCCTTCGTGTCCACCTGGCAGGCCAACCACTCAACACAACGACTCTCGCCTACCGAAATCGAGGCCTCAAAAATCGCCGAGTTTACGCTATCCCTCGATGGACTAGCTGCGCGATGGTATTCTCGCCTCGACGTAGGGGAGTTTGTCACCTTCCACAATGTTCGCACGGAGTTCCTAGAACTGTTCCATCGCGGGGTGCCCAAACGAGAATTGCTCCGATAGTTCTTTTCCATGCGACAAGAACCGCACGAGATGGTCGCACAGTTCACGATCCGGTTCCGGGATCTCTACAGACAAGTGGCCGACGATGTCTCTACACAGCACATTCCGGACGCATTCCTGTCCAGCTTACGAGAGCCTCTATGGACGATTCTCGCACTTACTAATTTTGCCAACCAAATGATCGAGCAAGTCATAGCGTGCGTCCTCGCCCTCGATCGGACTCAGCAAAGCACGGCTTTCTCAATGAGTTCATTGCAAAGTGCCCTTCCCCAGGAGGACAATCGCTTCCGCCAAGCCCTCCAATGCACAGTTTGCTCGGGATTGGGCCATCTGGCCCTCGAATGTCCTCACCGGCCACAGTGTCTGATCTGCCAGTCCTGATCTCACACTGTCGAGCAATGTGAATACAATATCTCAACCGCACAACGACGGCCCTGGTTCCCTAGATCGAGCCCAGGGATACATGTTGCACACCACCAACTTGCCCATTCCACCCCGATTTCACACTATAGCCGGAAATCTTCACGACACCGTATCTCATCTTGCGCGGCCCAATCCGCCATTTTTGTTTGCTGACGTGTCGTGACTTGCTGCACTTCCGTCGTAATCGTATTGACAGTGAGCCCCTTGCCCTTGCATACTGGGCATTGTGTGGCATAATGTCCGGGTTGTTGACAAACAAAACAATGGATGCTAGATTCGCCCTTCCCGGCCCCTGGTGGTGTGTACCCATCCCCCAGTGTGACTTGCTCCTCCTGGTCCTGCTTTGTTTATCGGAGCGTACGCGGTGGTTGTTGTTGGTCCCGACGTGGTTCCTGGTGTCGGTCATCGTCCGAACTTTCGTCATACCGCCGGTGGTCCTGATATTGGCGATGCTTTCCTTGAGGTCCATCGAAGCCACCACGTTTGTTTGTCGGCTGGTAATTCTCATAGCATCGGCCCCCTTTAGTATGTCTGGGGTGGCCACGGTAGTCTTCATCCTCCGGCTCGTCTTCCTCGGAATCGTTGTGATTTCGGCGATTCTGGTAGTGTCGGTCGTCGCGTGCATTGCGATCCATATACCGTGGTCGGTCTTCCTGCCTCCTTTGTTCATTACGGCGTGGGGGACGTTGTGTGTCCATGCTAAGTATTGTGGGCGTGGCTCTGTTCAACATATTGTACTCGCACTTCTCAACTGTGTGAGCTTTCGAGTGACAGATTGGACAGTGGATTCGCATGTTGCACTCCACTGCGGAATACTCCGAATTCAAGCAAATCGTGCACTGGATCGCTTGACGAAAATGTCGTTCCTCGTCATGAGGTAACGCTTGTCATAATGAAGACATGGAAAACCTTTCCTCTTCTTCATCCAGCTCGAGTTGTAGCGCTCTTTCTATGACCATATCGGTTGTTTCCCCTTTCACGCTATTGTTGTTGAGCGTTGTCCGTATGGGACGGCGTAATGCTACCAAAAATGTCTCCATGGCCTCGTCCTCCGCCAGGCCCCGTTCTAATTTCCGTCGTAGATTTTGGAAACGTAAGCTGAAATCCGCGATCGTCTCTGTCGGTAGTTGCTTAATTGTGTAGAACTGCTCGAGGATCTCGCGTTGCGGCACCCTCCGATGAAAGAACCGCAAAAAGGCAGACTGCAGTTGGTCGAAGGTCGTGATTGCTGGCAGATCCATTTGCGAATTCCAAAACGCCGCTCTCCCATCCAAGTTTAATCCGAACTCCGTCATTTTAGACTGGTGCGCTACTGCCTCAAAAAGAGTCTGTGCCATGTGGTTTGCATTCCAGACATTAAGGAACAGGCGAATGTGGGTTGCGGCGTCGATTTCGCCGTTAAAGCGGGGATAGGCAAAGGCCATGTTGGGTGCTATGGCGGGTAGGGACAAACCACAGTGTTGTTGTGGTGAGCGCGCTTCCCGCGTATCGCCGAGGTATTTGGAGAGCGAGAAATCGCCTTTGTGGTCCCGACAAGTGTTACTGAGGTCGCTGAGGCGAGGCTTTTGCCGTGCGCGTTCCTCTGCCTGGCGTGTGATGGACCTTGTGATTGGCCGGTCTTGTCGTGTTGGTTCTCTAGGGTGTCTGCAACTAAACATCCATTCGTCGTTGTTCATCTGTGAGAAGACACAGATCACCAAGCATGCCAAAAGTGTTACCGATTAGGAACACGGTCTATGGTCAGTCCTTCGACCTAGACCTCCAAGTGACTGTGTGACAACGAATGGTAGTGTCTGTGTGTAATACTTAGTGGGATACTTCTCGTAACCTAGCAGCGTATAAGGGGAGAAGGCTACAATCGAGCTCCTTAGACAGTGGACTAGCGCACACACCATTACTCACGCCTACGCTCTTAAGGATTATAGACACACAATAGATTAACCACAGCTACGCACAGATATCAGAGAAGATAGAACTCTATTATGATATGCCTTTTACATTCAAAATTACATGCTACCTCTATTAGAGGTTTTCTGCCCTTTCTATACGCAGGGTCTTTTAGCCGTTCACGCTTCCCACGTGAACCGTTACATGCGTTACAATGTTATTCTATTCCATATTACTGCGCACTTGTCCGTCGGTTACTATTCTGGCGGACAACACCCACAAAATTTAAGTTTAGAAATGATACCAAATAGTGAGGAATTATATTCAACAACTATCTTGAAATTTTGAAAACGAAGTTGATTCCATTCATGCAAAGTGTTGGGGCTGAGAACAGTTCGTTGATGATCAAAGCGGGCTTTGAGTTGCTTCCAAAGAGTTGATGGATTCTTGATGAAGAAGTATTGATTCGTATGAAGGAGATCTTTCGCCATGAGACGGCCTTCAACATGAACAATCCAAGTCATATAATTTCACCCATCGAACGCAAGTGGCGGGAAGAAGCATTTCTCTATTTGTAGAGCTTGAGAAGCCATGTATAAGAGAATAATTAATTGCTATGGTAGAGGCCAATCGTGTTGATAACGTGTTATAGAATAGACTATTAAGCAAGATAAAAGAGTGATTCGATATTAATCAAGATCACAATACAATCTCTAGATAGAGCTCATAGGCTATGCTCTTCCATATCTATTCCAAAATGATTGAGATACAGAAGTTTTATGACTCACAAGTGTCATGTGCAGTACTAAGACAGAGAAGTACTATCAAGAACAGTACTAGGACAGAGAAGGAATTAGTACTAAAAGATGAGGATTAGTACTAAGGGAGGTGTAGAACTCTCGAGAGAATGAAAGAATGAGTGACAGAGAGAGAGAGAGAGAATGAGGATAACAAAAGATATATATTATGTTAAGGGAATATACAATAGTAGCTCGGAGGCTTAAGACTGGCATTGAACCGATTTGGTTCGAAATAATGCCGTGTGCATCCTTTTATAGTGTTCTCAGGAGTACTCCTGAAGTTTCTAGAATGTTCTAGAGAAATCAAGAATATACATCAATTTTCTATAGTAAAACTTAAATGAAAATAATATCCTTCATATTACAATACATAGCCTAATGGTAAGAGCTCGACCCATGTAACATAAAGTCATGGGTTCGAGTCATGGGTTCGAGTCGTTTTGGATTGAGGACCCGGTTTGTCTGGATATTGACGATGGAAGTCTTCAAGAATAGCACGAGCATTGGTCACATTCTCTATCGGTTCCCAAGTACGCTCGTTGGGACTATACCCTAGCCAGTCGACTAAATAGTAGAGCTTGTTGCGAACAATCTTGGAATCGAGGATGGCGGCAACCTCGTACTCAAGGTCCATCTTTAAGTTCGATCGGGGGTGGAGGTGGTTTAATATGACCTACGATGGTGTTGTCCTGATAGGGTTCTAGGAGAGAACTATGGAACACCGGATGTATCCGTAGGTGCGGAGGTAGATCGAGATGAAAAGCGACATCACTGTTCTTTCCGATAATACAGAAAGGACCTAATCGCCAACAATCCAACTTCTCGCATGGGCGAGTAGTCTTGATGTGTCGTCATAGTAGCCACACCCAATCTCCAATGTCAAAACTGGATGGAAGCCGATGACGATCCACGTAAACCTTGTGTGTTTGTTGAGCTTATTGTAGATGAGTAAATAAATCCGCTTGTATCTTACATAGCCGCACCAAACGATCCTCTGCACAAGGATTTGTAAGTAACTCTAGGGTTTCAAATACACACCATCGGGGGTGACAACCCGTGTAAGCATAAAATGGTGTCACCTTTGTTGATGAGTGGACAGAGTTATTATACGCAAATTCGGCGAAGTGGAGAATATCCACCCAGTCATCTTGATGATAGCTTAAAAAGCACAGAAGATATTGCTCCAGCGTTTGATTTGTTCATTCTACTTGGTCGTCTGTTTGCGGCTTGTAGCCGAAGGAGAGGTTACAAGTGACCTTAAGCATTTTAAAGAGGTGCTTCCAGAACTTCGAGACGAACTAGGGTCCACGGTCACTGATGATACTATCGGGAAGGCCATGATGCCGACATACTTCGCGCATGACAATTTCGGCGGTTTCCTCACTGGAGATTTCCTTAGTACCTGGCAGGAAATGGGCCATCTTCGTATATCGATCTACTAGTGTTAAGATCGCATCAAATTCCTTAGAGACCGGAAGATCTGTGATGAAATATAGGGCAATGGATTGCCACGGCTTCCTTGGAATTGGTAATGGTTCTAATAAACCATATGGATAATGCCTTGGCATTTTTGCTCTACAACATGTATCACAAGTCCGAACAAAATCTTCGACAAATTGTCGCATATGGGGCCACCAGAATGATCGTTGTACTAAATCTAGTGTTTTAGTACTACCAAAATGCCCAACTGTATATGTGTCATGACAGTTTTGGACTACCTGAAGGCGACAAGTACCATTAGGAACATACAAGAGTTTCTTAAAGAATAGTAATCCTTCATGACATTCGAATTGTCTATAGTCCGTACCTTGTTGTTGCAACTGTGAACAAGATGCTCAAGAGGGATCAACTTGTGCTAGAATGGCTTGAACGAAAGCATCTGTCTTCAAGTCCTCATGTATGGTATCAATAACGTGGGAATCCAAGGGCATACCGAAGACCTGTGTTGCTTGCAATCATGCCGGTTCCAGGATTACTTGCTTTTGGTTATCGAAAGTCGGCTCGCTTGGACACGGTGCTAGATACGAGCATTGTGATAATGCATCTGCCTTCCCTTGTTGCTTCCCCGAACGATATGTAATTTTGAAGTCGAAACGAGTGAGGAATTGGGCCCACCGAGCTTGACGTCGATTTAACACACGAGCATTTTGAAAGTAGGCAAGGTTTTTGTGATCACTGAATACGATGACTTGTTGAGAAGACCCCTCTAGAAAATGCCTCCATTGCGTAAAAGAGTTCACTATTGCTAATAGCTCCTTATCATGAATTTCATAGTTGATTTCCGCAACATCAAACTTGCGTGAATGGAAAGCCACGGGATGTAGCTTTTCATCATCGCCTTGTTGAGATAGAATGCTACCCAAGGCGAAATCTAACGCGTCTACTTCAATGATGAATGGTTTTTCTGGATCAACATGAGCTAAAATAGGAGCTGATGTAAATGCCTTCTTAAGAGTCTCAAAATCCATGTCCGTTTCTTCAAACCAAACGAACGATTGTCCCTTCCTGGTAAGTTGTGTGAGAGGCAGAACACACTTTCAGTAATCATGTATGAACTTGCGGTAAAAATTGGCAAAGCCTAAAAACCATTGCACATCTCGCAACGAACGTGGAGTCTGCCACTCTACCACTGTTTTGACCTTAGTTGGATCCATGGAGATGCCTTCCGAGGAAATGACATAGCCCAAAAATTCTACCTAGTTGCACCCGAAACTACATTTTTCTAGCTTTGCATAAAGACCATGTTCTCGAAGTCGTTTTAGTATTAATAGTACATGAGAATCATGCTCTTCTTGGGTCTTCGAATAAACTAGCATATCATCGAAATAGATGATCAAAAAATCATCCAAGAGATCTTAGAATATATCATTTGCCATGTGTTGGAAGACTACTGGCGCATTAGTGACGCCGAATGGCATGACCGTATACTCGAAGTGCCGATATCTTGTGTGAAACGCAGTCTTCCATTCATCTCCTGGTCGGATCCGTACGAAGTTATATGCTCCCCGTAAGTCCATCTTTGTGAAGAACCTTGCACCATTGATTCGTTCTAAAATACTTGAGATAAGGGGAAGTGCATACCTATTCCTGATGATGACTTTATTCAACCCACGATAATATACGACGTGACGAAGTGATCCATCCTTTCTCTTGATGAAAAAAATGGGTGCGCCGGTTGGAGATTTCGAATGTCGAATGAAACCATTTGCCAAATTCTCCTCTATATAGGCTCAAAGGACTTCTACCTCGGTTGGTGACAAATTGTAGATCGGTCCCCATGGTGGCTCTTTTCCTGGTTGTAAATCAATGGGACAATCATACGGTCGATGGTGAGGAAGCGTATTGGCTCGTACTTTATCGAACACATCGGCATAATGACGATACTTCTCTGGAAGTTGAACGGTGGACTCCTCTTTATTGATATTGGAGGGGTTTACTAATATTGCGAAGAGAAACATTTCTTCCTTGCGTCCTTTCCTCACGCAATTGATGTAGTGAAATGGTTGCAATCTTATGAGTAGATCCTTGGGTTTGTCGACACCGTATTTCTCTTGTTCTCCCGTCTATGGTCGGGTTATGTAATTCGAACCATGATAATCCCAAAACAATGGGATGTTCTGGGATACTAATTATATTAAATGATACTACACACACTAAGTTATCTAGGACAATATTAACGGGTTCTAACTCTTCTACAATATTTCCGGAAGCAATAGGACGACCATCAATGACTACTACAAAGGCTGGACACGGGAGTTTTTTTAGGGATATCTGATGAGCTTGGGCAAAATTCCTATCCATGAAGCAAGAGTTGGCTCCGGAATCTAAGAGTGCTAAGACATGTACTGGAGGATTAATTTTAGTACTAACCATTACTTGAGCTAAGAACACATTGCTAACTTGCTTAAAGGAAATGGAACCACTAATGGGTTGCACATATCTAGGGTTGTCCAACCAAACGGTGTCGCGAAGTTTCGCGCGTGCGTGTAGAAGGGCGGGACCACGGGGATCTCGGACGAGGGAAGAAAGGAAGCCGAGAAGACGATTCCGGACGCGTTTCGAAAGCAACCGAACGGGAGAGAGAAAGAGAGAGAGAGCGCGCTTGACACCGACTCACACCCACCCACACACACACACCGGTGCGCAGAACCCTCCATGCATATATTACAAGACTAAGATACAACACTGGTATCGAGCCCGACCTAAGTAGCTCAGGTTACAACAGTCGTCTATTGCCAAGCCGCCGATCGGGGGAGCTCTCGGGCTTGTCGTGTCGAGCGGGGTCTTGCACAGAGAACGGGCAGAAAACAGGAACACGAGATGCCATGGCTCGATACTCAGAACGACGAAGAGGAAGAAGCCGAGAAAAGAAACGAAACCGTAAACAAGAGGAAAGAAAGAGGAAGAGAGAACGTTTCTTCCTCTAATGGTATACCCTACCCTACGAATGCAAAAATGGGCAACCCCTCGAAAAGGGGGCGCTCCCTCCCTTTTATAGAACAAGAAGAGGGATGCGTTACAATGTGGGATAAATCTCAACTTACATGGGATTCTCTGTCCCGACTTGACTACTCTTCGGCGCCATAAAGGCGCCCTCGTTATTCACACTAAATGTACAAGGGTGATCACACATGCTGCACCCCGTCGATGTAGCCAATATTTCCCGGTTTCCGCCTCTAGCCGAAATTCTTCAGGACAACGGCTCCTATTTTGGCTAGACTTAATCGTTTAACTCTTCTTCTAATTGACTAAGGATTTCAAATTTGTTTGAAAGGCTTGGGCTATTAGGACTATCAGACACACCTCGGTTTGGCACTATTAGTACTAGCAGTTATTTGATTTACCTGCCTTTTCGGCCGATGGGGGCAGTTCACTACAATATGCCCCGGTCCACAGCAATAAAGACATAATCAATTTGCCCTGCGTCGTTGCTTTTCTTCTTCCGATAGTGGTCCGCGATGACGTGTGGTGTGTCGATTTCCATTGGAGTCAGAGTATTTGTTGGGGATGTATTGAATGACTCCCTTGGGAAAGGTTTTGCTATGATTGAAGCGTAGGTGGGCTCTGATGATCTTCTTAAAACGAAGCAAATACACCCTCTCTACAAAAATTGGATGCACTAGTATCACATGTTCCTCAACTTGATGAGAATTTGCAAATATAAAAATACATGATAGGTCTACGAGTGGAGATCATTAGAAATCATGCAAGTTTAGACGCGTTGATAAGTTAATGTAGGCATAATAAAGTTCAACAATGGCTCAATATGTCACTACTGTGCGACAAGGGAAACACTAACTTAAAGACTTATATTAATTAGGTAAGTTTTACAAAAATATCAGGTGTACTTGTATCCATACTAATAAAATGAGTTATAATTTATAATTTGACCCATACGTGCATGTATGTAATTGTGGAAAATGTAGGATAGTGCACATTAGGATAAGTGATTGGAATAACTAACTTATTAAAGTATTCAATACTTGTATTTAAAGTTGATTTAATCTATTCCTCAGTTTGTTCATATGGGATCAAACCATATGTATATAATTGTGGACAATGTAAGGCAGTGAACTTTAGGATAATGTCGTGGAAATAACAAACCTATTAGGCTTTCATACCTGTATTTAAAATTGATCTACTCTATTGCTTAGGTGATTCACACAAGATCAAACTCCGAACGATAACGCAACTGGAACCATTATCAACACACTACACAATCTAAGCAGCAATGGAATAGAAACATAATAGTTTTAACAATAGAAGACAAAGATCCATAATAACAACATGGACTGTCATGGCAACAATTGTAGGGCCATGTTCTGTTAAGGTTAGCTTGGACCAAAATCAGCCTCAATTTAAACTAATTCATGTTTCTCCATAAATTTGGTAGTCAGCTATGCACGCGGTGAAACCAATGTCATAAATCTACTAACCAAGTATATAAAAATAAAATTGAAACATATAGAAGATTATAAAGAATAGAATCCACTAGAAGGCTTAAATCTTTTGCCACAACCCTTGACAAAACAGACACAAGAAGCTGCTCGTCCTTAATACCTTGCATCGCTCTCCACAGACAGCTTCATGTCGTCTGCTGCTTCTTCAATTGTCAAGTCAATTTTCTTGGCGGCTTGTGACTTTAACTCTAGTTGAGGTTCAACCTTACATTTCTTTTGTCGTTGACCCTTTACCTCCTTATTCTTCCACATTGAGAAGATTTGATCTTGTAGGTCCCATACTTCTCCATCTCTAAATGCCAATTGAAACCAAGACTCATATTTTCGAAGACCATCGGACTTAACATTATCATCTACAACAATGCCGACTTCATGCAGACATTGACGTCGTAGGCCTGGATGTAACTTCACACCAAACTTTTGTTTCACGTCCAAATACTCGTGGTGGAAGAACCGTATACGCTCAATGGACAACATTTTCTGCCTATAGTCATTATCATTATTATGGTCCCATGCCAACAGCTTAGCCTCTTCGGTTGTGAGCCCAACATAAATTTTGCACTCGGCATACTTGAAGAAGAAAGTCGTTGGATGTTCTCTCACAAGTTGCCGACGTGCCTCCGCTGAATGCGATCCACCAATGACAAAGTAATTATATTGATCATGCTTTCTAATATCAAAATCTTCAATGGTTTCACATTCTTCAGGATCTACCATAACAATAAAAGGCACCACAGTGGCATGAGGATTAATTTTCATTTTTTTCTTGAGATTTTGAACATGCATACGGTGTGGCTCTCTAATCTCAAGTGGTCGTCGACCTGTTTTTTCATCAATAGGGGGCCGATGGATGTGTGTTATAGGCAAATTAAACACTTGCCCTTTCCTGACCAGTTTACGCTGCATTAACTCTCTCCTTATCTTATTCTGCTCGGATGACAAAACACCCGATGTCAGCTTAGCTCCTAGCGTCCCCTTATTGTCCTCCTCTTCGTTTTCACTTGTTGAATCGGTGTCTGACACTTTGGTTGTCTTCTTCTTTGGTGGTCTTGACTGGACTTTGGATACCCTTTTTGTGGCCTTCAATGGGGAGGGCACTTCATCTCTTAGAGTTACATGGCCTTGTATATAAGGCCTCAAGGTAACAATAAGGTTTTGTGAGCTTTCAAGATCTTTTTTGAACGCATCTGGCCCACAAGATTCCTTTACTAAAAGATCTTCTGAAAGGAACACTTTACGTACCCCCTTGGAGCACTCTATCATTACCAGTATGTTGGCCGAATCTGCATCTTCATAATCAAATCGTAGAATACGACCATACATAAATGGGGTTTCCTTTCCAAGTTGCCCCTCCCCCTTCTTCTTTGTTGTATACAATACGACTTTTTTCTTTGAGTCGACATATTGCATACACCATTCCTTGTCCGTTAGATCACGGTCAAGAAGGTCTTCACCTCCAGTAGCGGCGACAAGTTTCTTTTGGTTAACGTCAATGTGTGGCTGAGATTTTGTCTCCTCGTTGAAGAGAAGCTTTTTTCCTCTCTTCATGGTCTCAGGAGCTACCTTGGTCTGGGCTTCGATTGGAGAACCCTGTATGCGAAGCTTTATTTTCTTCACGGGTCGGTCCGACAGGTTCTCAAATGACCTATTTAAGAAAGTACATGCAAAAACATAAGTTAGGTGGTCACGTAGATTAAGGTTGTATATTAAAATATAAATAAGAAGATGAAGAACAGTTCTCACTAGCAGGCGATTAGTGGTGAAGTGAAAATATCAATCATGCATTCAGAGTACATGGTAGTCCTATATTCAAAAATATATTCTAGGCAGGGCTATTCAAACTAGAAAATATATATCGTAATAAGTAAACAAGGTTATATATTCTTTTAAAGAGGAGGTATGACTTATATAGATTCCAGACCTATATTGAGGAGAATTTGCTATCATAAAGGTAATTTGTGGGTTATTTTCTACTCTTTTAAGCTATAGTAGGTCATAAAACACTTATAATTAGGGCATGTTTTTTTAAAAAGTAAGGCAAGTCAACATAAAAAGACTGATTTTGACAGACAATTTGATATCTTTTCCACACAATAATTAATTGTTGCCCCAAAAACACAATTTTTCGTGTTCGTGTTTAAAACCTAAACTTTAAACTGGAACTCGATACGCCGTATCGATTTCCCGTTTAAAGTCTGGGTTTTAAACACGAACTCGATACGGCGTATGGGAACTCGATACGGCGTATCGAGTTCGTGTTTAAAACCTAAACTTTAAATGGGAACTCTATACACCGTATCGAGTTCCTGTGATTTCTTTGCTTTTTAAACAGGAACTCGATATAGCGGGACCTCGATACGGCGTATCAAGTTCGTGTTTAAAAAGCAAAGGAAACACAAGAACTCGATACGGCGTATCGAGTTCCTGTTTAAAGTGTAGGTTTTAAACAGCAACTCGATACGCCATATCGAGTTCTTGTTTAAAAATCAGAAAAAAAAAATATGAACTCGATACGCCGTATCGAGTTCCTGTATAAAGTTTGTATTGTATACAGGAACTTGATACGGTGTATCGAGTTCTTGAGCGACAAAACATATTTACAAAAATGCCCACTAGTGTCAGAGGCCTACCTGGAGTCCTCGCGCTCGATTCTCTTTGAAGACATGGTTGATCGTGTGGCAGTGGAGGCGGAGATCGCGCTTTTGTGCTTCGTGCTTTGTGTGCTCTGTACGCTCTGTGTGTTATGTACGCTCTGTGTGCTCTGTACGCTCTGTACGCTCTTGTGTGCTCTTGTGAGTGAAATATGACGAGGTCTTCCTATTTATAGGGATTGACCACATTGGTTAACGTAGCCATAGTCACCTTAACCAAGGTTGGTAAGTTTGAGGATAGTTAGTTGGTAACCACAGTCACATTAACTAGAGTAACTTATGATTGCATTAATGATTACAAAGTCAAACTAACATATTGATCAATCTTTTATAGTGATAACAACCTGCAATGACTTCAAAGGTCATGAAGGAGACAATGATAAAGGTTCATGAATGTACCAATGATTGATTACTAAAAGCAACAATTTTTATGACTCTCAAATGCTGTGTATTAAAGATGTGGGCATGAATTAACCAATGATTGATAAGTCTAATATTTAAAATGGTGAGCATTAAAGAACCAATGAGTGAGAGGTTCTATATCAAATATGGGTGCCATTAATTAGCCAATGATTTTAACATTAATCCAACATATTTATGGCTTGGTAATGATTAGATTTATATTATACTTTATTTAACTTCATATAGATGTAGTTTAAATAATAATTGATATTTTAAATACAATTACTATATTAAAAATAAAATTTTTATGTATTGTATTAATATAATATTACATAATATAGACATTCTATTGATTTGGCTTTTGTTTAGAGAGAAGTTTATGTTTAGAGAGGAGCTTATTAGTTTTTTTCCTTACCCTAAGCACATAATTTACAGAGCCCTATCTAGACCTTAAGCCATGAGTGAAGATTCACCGTTCTCAATTGAAGAATATTGTTTGTCATCAGACTCATCGTTTTCTACTGAAGAGTATTGTTTGTCGACAGACTCACCATATTCTATTGAAGAATATTGTCTGTTGACAGACTCACCATATTCTATCGAAGAATATTGTCTGAGCTCATCTAAAGGGAATGTAAATAATGACACATGTGAAGAGTTCTCTATTGAAGAATACGATATTAATAAAGATACGGAGAATGAAGGTAGTGTCAAGGAAACATTGAATAATATTGGCGATGGTCACAACAAAGAATTAGATTGTAACAAGGTTACACCAACCTCTATGCAGGAAGAGAAATCTGGGAGCCCTATGCATATTAGAAGAATCCCACGAAGAATTCGTCTGGCTAGATTTAGCTTGGTGACATCAGATAAACAGATTGGATTTGATGTCAAAAAAATATGTTGTGCCCGTGGTTGTATGTCTATGATTGGAAAATCAAAGTTGCGAGAATTACGGTGATACTATTTTTCGATGACCGGTGATGAGCAAGACACTTACCTCGGGTCACATATGCAACTAGTATCTGACAAATGTACAGGGATCAAAGTATCATTCGAGTATTATATCTTCCATGCGCAACAGATATGTAGAGTTGCATTCAAAATTGCGTTATGTGTTAGTAACATGCGGCTACATAGAATACAACAACGTCTACTTAGCGGGGATCAGATGCTCAGTTGTAAAGAGGTTCCAAGTATGAAAGGTGCAATTGGAAGACATGCTATTGGTTGGATGAAAACTTACTTTCAGTTAAATTGTGAAGCAATGCCCACTACAGGTAGGATGCACCTTTCTGATAATTATACACGTCGGGAAGTTTATGATGTCTATCGATCTGATATGTTGGGCTCACGTAATAAGTCTATCACCTATAGCCAATTCACAAGATTATGGAGAGCTCAGTTTTCAAATGTTATCATTCCTCGTAAAGTACGTATGGGGTTTTGCTCCATTTGTGCAAATCTTAAAAGTTTGGCTAAAGGTGCAAAGACATCAATGGAAAAGGATATGAGTAAGAAGTTACTACAAGAGCATCATGAGGCACAATCCTTAGAACGAAAGAAGGCGATGCATCATAGAGAGAAGTATTTGAAGAGGCCCGAACAATACATGTGCTTAATGATAGATGGCATGGACCAGAAGAAGACGTGCTTGCCGCATATGCGGAGGCTCCCCAAAGATGTCAATGATGAGTGCCTTGTTCAAATGCACTTGGTGGGATGCTTGGCTTATAATAGGTCTGTTGGACCTCACGTCTTCATTACATACCCCAATGTTCACAATGACCCTAACCTAACAGTTACAGTCATTCACCGAGTTTTGATGTCTTGGGGCCAACCTTTCCCCCCTGTTTTATACATTCAATTGGACAATACTGCTAGAGAGAACAAAAATTCAACTGTATTTGGCTATCTAAGTATGTTGGTCAACCAAGAATTGTTTAGGAAAGTGAAAGTCAATTTTCTTTTGGTTGGCCACACACATGACCATATAGATCAGATGTTTAGCACATTCTCCAGACAGTTGTCTCGGCATGATGCTTTCCCTTTACCTAAACTATTTGATGTCATTTGTGATGCATATACACCACGCCCAAAAGTGTTACACTTGAAGGAGGTATATGACTTTAAGAGATATATATCAGATGGGGGTGGTGGGAATGTTAAAGTGCTTGCTCAGTTAAACAATATAAGTTTCAATCGCATTTTTATGATAAAGAAAAATGGAATAAGTGGTTCTACACTTTTGTATGCTAAACAGTATTCATCTTCTACAACATGGGAACCTGAAGGTGGTTGCCAGTTATTACTTTGTATGCCGAGTACAATTGTCCATGGAGCTAAGCAAATGCCAATTGAGAAGAAAGGACAGTTGCAGAGCGACTTGGTATCAGAACAAAAACGGTCATGGCTCCAAGCCTTAGAAGAAAAAAGAAAGCATATTGAGGCCCCCAAGAAATATGCCGCACAACAAGACACGTCATGGTGGGATGTATTTTATAGTGATCAGAAAGGAATTATAGACAATTGTGTATCTGGTGATAATTGGAATTTGGAAACGCCATTCACATGGTCGCTGCAACATGATCGCATAAATAGAACTCCGGAGCAACTAGCAAATGCGATTAATGACAACTTAGTCCATCCACAACAAAGAGACATTTATGTGGGACCAAGGATGACCGAAGCAGCTGAAGCTAGATGGCAAGGCAATTTGCAAGAGCTCACCGCGGGGATGTTGATTGCAACGCCGGCTGATGAGAACTCACATGGCCACCAATTTTGGGTTGGTAAAATTCTAGAAGTGCTAATGCATGAAATAGAAAACATGATCAAGTCTATAAATGTTCATTGGTACAACACTAGAAGTGCAAATGCTTTTACAGGTAAGTATACATTGGAGATGATTGAATGCCCAACAAGAAGGGGAGGTAGGAAGAGGAAGCGAAACATTCATAACACCTCGACCCTTGATATCTCTTATGTGGATATCATCGTGTACGACTTCACACTTACAAAAGCCGGACGATTAAGGAAGTCAACAATAGATATAATAAAAGAAAAATTACCAGGTCTACAAGGTGGCTCGAGTCAAAGGCAAACGAGATCTGCTACATATAATCTAGAGTCAAACCATTTGGTTTATGACGAAGATAATGCACTGATTGGTACATCCGAGGATGAGGAGGAGGAATCGTCATTGTATATTAGTTATAGTAGTGATTCTCCATAAAGGAGTGAGTGATCATGAATGTATATTTGGCTATTAAGTGTAACTACATTCCGCTTGTAACAAATCGAGTAATATAAAAGCATGTGTTTTGAATTCTTATGATTTCTAAAAAATCATTTCTTATAAAATAACATTGGTTGTAAAGTTTGTGATATAAATTGAGAATGTATCTTTTTGAAATTCATCTTTTTTTAGTTACTTCTAAATCACAAAAATAGTGGATTTTTAACCTTTTTCATAATATGTTTGAACATGTATGATATTGGTATCAATCTGTTTTGTAAAATCATTGAAAAAGCCCTAAAATCAACCAAAATTTCCCTTATCCTTCCATTTATGCATGATCCTTCCACTTGTGAACGTGAACGTGAGACTTGTACTTGGCATTTGGAACTGACGTTCCGAACGTCATTCGAAGAGGCGATTATCGCATCGCACCGCACGGCTGATTGCTTCTGTCAATGACTTTGGCTCCTCATGGAAATTTAAGAGTAAATCTTTAACATCATTATGTAGGCCAAAACGAAATTGCTCCATTAGTGCATGGTCATCCCAAGGAATATCGGTGGCGAGAAAACGAAAATCCACAGCATAAGCCGAGGTCGGCCGCTCACCTTGGCGCAATCTTCGGATTGTGTTAATTGTTGTTCTAACATTGTTGGTATCTCCAAAACAAGCTTTAAACTCGGTAATAAACTCTTCGAAATTATTTAACAAGGGAGAGCCTTTTTCTAGTAGAGGGGCGAATCATGCCAAAGTTGTGCCACTAAGTAGAGTGCCTACTAGTCCCACTCGTGATGCATCGGTGGGATATCGAGAAGGATGCATTTGAATGACTAATTGTACCTGATGAAGGAATCCTCTAAACTACGATTGCGTTCCATCGAATTTCATGGGAAGGCCGATCTTGGGTTCCTTATGAACCCCTTGCGTACTGGGTCCTTGTTGTTGCATTGCTACTATGGTTGCTTCAAGTTGTTACACGCGTAACGCTAGTTCCCCGTGTTGTTGTTGTGTCTGCTACTTCCCTAAGGAGATTTGTTGAAGCTCCCCCGACAGTCGTTGATTTTCTTGTTCCAATGCGAGAAACTTCTCTTTCAAGCATTGCAACTCCGAAAAAACGAATTGATATTCTTGAGCGTTAACAGTGGCCATAGTATGAGAGAAAAGAGGAATAAGATATTAGTATGAAGGGAGGGAGAAGTAAGAAGATAAAGGAAGAGAAGGAAGGGGAAAAATCGGTTCAAACTGTCAGGAGCAGTACTAAGACAAAGAAATATTGTCAGGAACAGTACTAGGACAGAGAAGGAATTAGTACTAAAAGATGAGGATTAGTATTAAGGGAGGTGTAGAACTCTCGAGAGAATGAGGATAACAAAAGATATATATTATGTTAAGGGAATATACACTAGTAGCTAGGAGGCTTAAGACTGGCGTTGAACTGATTTGGTTCGAAATAATGCCTTGTGCCTCCTTTTATAGTGTTCTCAAGAGTACTCCTAAAGTTTCTAGAATGTTCTAGAGAAATCTGGAATATACATCGATTTTCTATAGTAAAATTTAAATGAAAATAATATCTTTTATATTACAATATGTAGCCTAATGGTAAGAGGCTCAACTCATGTAACATAAGGTCATGGGTTTGAGTCTTGCCATATCATGACAACAAGATGATGGAATGCATGCATACTATTTACATCATGAAGTCTTGTTAACTAGAGTTTAAGACTAAGATAAGTATAACATGACTCATTACATGCATGAGTTCATAACATTTTTGTCTTTTGGCTGAAATTCAAGTTTAAGAGTTTGGTGCATATTTTCAAGCACTCTCAAAGTTTTGAGTTTTGTATCAGTAACAAACATTCTAGACTTTCTGTATTTCTTTTCAAAGCTTAGATGATATTGCATCGTTTGCTACTTTCCTTATATATTATTGAGAATTGAGATTATTATAGTGATTGCATGATCTACCAACCATTCTCAAGTGTATTAAATGTCACTACCAAAGTGGAGCACATACATACATTAAACAAAGTTAGACTAATATAGTATGATCTATTGTTTAAAATTGTGGAGACATTGTACTTGCAACTTTTTTATATTGTGGCTTTGTGCCAGAAAATGGCACAAAGTATCTAATGTAATATATGTAAACTTGTATTCTTTGTGAGCATTTAACACATAATAAAATTGTGTTCACGTACTTAACTTGAATAAATATGAATTTTTTTCCAAGGAAGATGTTACATTAGTATTAAGAAAATGCCCTAAGGATATATATGAATATGTACATTTAGGTAATGATCCTTGTGCAAAGTTCTAATTGTCGACATAAATAAATACTTCGGTATAGAGTAGAACCACGCCACGTTATCAGACATCTCCCTATAAAATATTCATTTGTCCCATATGGCATGAAACTCCAATCGTTGTCACTCTGCCCATTGCGTGTTACCTTTTATATTATCCAAAGAACCACTGAGATTATGCACAATCTTTGTCCAAATGCCATAAATGATTTTGGTAAGTCTTTTGGTCACATATAGCCCTCCAAATATACTAAAATGTTGCCATATTTCAGGTTTATCAATCTCTATTTGTGGATTCAAAGGTATAATTGTTTTCTGCACCAAACCATGTAGAGCATCTAAAACATCCTCTTGTTCATATACCATTGGTTTATCTTGTACCACTGCCCATAATATTGATGTACACATCGCTCAAGGTTAGACCGGTATCAACAATGTTACAAATCTTTTCCATATTTCCATTGCAAAGTCACAAATGCACGAACAATGCTTAGTTAGTAGTCTCCATAACTTGTATAAATGCATTAAATGTGGTACTGTTATGTACCTAACAACCATGTATAGGACATTTGTGCTCCCTAGGTGCATGGGTAAAGGTGGGGTAGTAATATAGCTTAGGTTGTGATAGAACTTTTGGTATTGGGTACGCTAAGACAAACCTATGAGTGACTAGATTTAGACTAGATGAAGTCAAGTATTTTGAGTTGGTGATAAGGTATTACGATATGTGTACTCTATAGATATGATGATCCACCAAGAGTGTGTCAGGATATAGTGTATCATCATTGTACAAAATCACTAATGATGACATACGGCCAATTGAATGAGTGAGATGTAAATTGCAATAAAATGAAATCTTTCAACCTGCATTGACTAGGGGATCATAAAAGTTTCCTTTGTAAGAAAGTTTTACCTATGAAACACGAACAACTTATGATAACTTACTCCATACTTAAGCATACAATCGACCCAAGAAAAATGATTGAGTATGAGGTTTTAAACCATGCATTAGTAGAGGAGAATCTATTGTGATGTTTTTCTAGGTTCCATAGGCCATGTTATTGGCTTCCCAACATTGATAGCACATTATCATTTTCTGATGTACAGAAAAATCTACGCTCAACCAAATATTTTACATTGGAAATCTAAAGTTATTTTTTAACAATACATGTAACTGTAGATCTAGCGAAATGTCAATGCATATATGTTGTATAGGTCTAGAAGTGCCCTTGGCCCTTATTCACACAAGCTTACATTGACTGCAGTTTAACATGAAGAGGATGGAGTCACGTTGGATATAAAAGAAATCTATCCATGTTGCGCAAAAAATCTATGGTGGAGATGAAAATCATTTTGTGCTTATTTGTCCAACATATATGCTCATGTCATGATAAAATTTGCAAGTTTGTGCCAATTTTGTGATAAATATCCATAAAGAACAATCTTTAGCAAAAGCCTTTGTGTGTTTGGCATTAGGGGCATAGCTTGTACAAATTGTTGTGTGTAGTAATGAGTTAACAAAATTGAAGCTTCTCTCTATAACAGGGGCCGTGTGTGTGTGTGTGTGTGTGTGTGTGTGTGTGTGTGTGTGTATTGATTCTAGGTTCCATAGATCATATTTGGTAATTTCATTGTTTCAAACATGTCAAGCTTAGAGAGCCAACTTCAAATTATATCATTCACATGCACATGTAGTAGTTCATGTGGATATAATAGTACATATTGTCGTGCCTACCAAAGTATTTAACAACACTTGCATGGTTATACATTAGCTACTGTCTATGCGCATTGTTTTTTCCTAAGAGAATATATTGTACTTCAATATCAAAATGATTTTGGAAAAGGTTGTGCATGGATGAATGGGCAACATTTCTTATTTGACAAGCATAGATTGATTTATGTTATTTTCTCTCCACCAATCCTAGCTACATGAGAAAAACTCCATAGTCCAAACATTATTTCTCTCCAACTTCCACTTCAAAACCCCTCTCCTCTCTCTATATTGTGCACAAAGGTACACCACAATATGCTTTATATATATTTTGTGAAGACTAATAAATTATGGGCATTCTCTCCCTTTAAGTGTAAGAATTCCCTGCTATATCTCAACAATACAACATTCGGGTTGCCCTATAACTACCACACGCACACACACACATAACATGTGGGCCTACATAAACTCTTTGCTAAAATAGTTTTCGTGAGATAATATTTTTCTACTTCAACATAAAAAGGTTTGATGGAGATGGAACAATAACAACATAACTAGTGTGGCAATATATGATTGATTTCAGCTATTTTCTTTGCACCTATCCAAGTACCAAGAATGCGAACTCTTGTTCTTTCCTCTCGTCTATCTTGGGATGTTTGCCAACAACAGAAAAAACTTTCTTCACATTAGAATGGTTGAAGAGAACAATAATTGAGCTATAAATAAATGATATATGATCAAACATTGAAACACGCCTTATTAGTGAAGTCGCAACAAATTTAACAGAGGATGTCAAGAATAACATATTGCAATACTACAATGCTTACATAAAGCCAACACAACAAACACATGTGAGGATATGGTGAACCAATCTATTTATTTTTTTCAAAGAAAGATGCACCTTAGTATATTACTTGAAAACCATACATAGAGAAAATAGAAGGAGATATTTCATCTCACTTCTATTGTGATACAAAGGCTAGTATAAGCATATGATCAAACAAATGATGTCATATATGAAACAAGTAGAACAATGCAATTAGGTATGGTGAACCAAAATTCTCACCCGCATAACATTTAACACAAGAAAAACAATCAACTTCCTCTTAAACTTATTGTGAAGTTTTGGAATCAATAATGAACTTACCATAATAATGAGAATCTCACACTACAACATCTACAACCATTTGACAATGGTTCCCACCGTTAGTTACCTCATGGTTCCATATGTCATGTTTTGGTCCTATGAGAATGTCCTCATGTTCATTATCACCATCTCTCTCTCTCTCTCTCTCTCTCTCTCTCTCTCTCTCTCTTGTTTTGTGTAAATAATGGCTTTCATAACAAAAAAAAGCACCACCATAACTAACAACAAAGTATAGAACCCTCCGAGGGGTCTAAATACTAGAACTACAAACTCAATCCCACCATACACACCAATTCAAATGTCGAATATGATGATATGTGACCTTGCAGAGTTCTCTCTCTCTCTTTGCATGGTTGAGGTTTTGTGAGTTCCCTCCCTCTGATGGTCTCATTTAGTTTGAGATCGACCTTTTTCCATTCTAGAATGATTTTTGTGCCAAGTAGTGGGTGATGGGTTTTTTCTCTCTTTTTGTGTGAACATTCTCTCTCCCCATCCATTGTACAACATGCCCACTAATGCCACACATATAACATGTGCCATATATAAACTCTTTGTCAAATCAACTTCCTTTATACACATCCATGTGGCACCTATTTCATAAGATAACCTTTCAACATTGTCTTTCTCGCTCTAGTTCGGGACTATGAGTATCACATTGTGATACAATCCTTTGCCCTTTGATTGTATTTGACTATGCTTTCCACACATCTTTGACCCACGCCAATCCTTGCACAAATTTCCCTTACAAGCACAATGTGCACTCTCAATTGTGACATTCAATAATAAGTTCTTGAATCTTTAGAGTTGCTCTTCACTTTCGCATATATAATATGAAAATGTTTGTATTCTTTGTCTCCAGATCTTATTTGGCCTTCGAAAACAATAATAAAATCTATTTCTCTCTCTCTTTAGATGTCAATTATGGGCAATAGATTATGGGCACTCTCTCTTTTTCTATCAAAATGTCCCCCTTCTCCCTCCAGCCTCTTTGTCTCTTTATAGGCACCAATTCATACTCTCTATTTGAGAATTGGAGAGTTCTAACGACCAACACATGAAAATACATCATGATTGTCCGTATTAGGAGAGGAGGAAACCTTGTTCTCATGTCATTTATGGGTCGTATATTAAAGGACATATAATTGGGTTTCCTTGAGAAGAAAATTTATTTTCATCGTTAATTGTGTCTTTCTTTCTCTTTCTCTCTCTCTCTCTCTCTCTCTCCCACCCACCCACCCACCCACACTCACACACACACACAAGAGCATGTTGATAACATCCTCATTGGTACGCAAAAAACAATGGATGCATATATATATATATATATATATATATATATGTTCGATATGAAAATTTAAAGTTCAACACACAATGCTCTTAACCTACCCAAAGGGTTTTAAAGGCACTCGATATCCAACAAACTTCCAAGGATCTCACTTCCTCTCCCCCATTCTTTGCCTCTACTCTTCTATCCAAATTGTAGAGACGGGGTAATGGGGATTCTCCCGCTACATTCATACGCCACAAGTCTTCCTTCGTCCATGCAAGTCAGTAGTAAGTAGCCATCTTTTGGTGTGATTGTTCATTGTTTTGTCAGACACATCATTGTTCGTCTCCCACACCAATGTGTGGGTTGCCCAACTAGTACACACATAAAGATGGGGTCTATGCAAACAAATTGCCACAACTTTGATGTAAAGGGATGGTCAAGAATGAGCATAAAGAAGAAGAAGAAGAAGAGGAAGAAAAGGAAAGAAATAAGACTGGGGAAGACAGGAAGGCCTTTTATTATATATAAAAATAACATATTAAGACATTGACAAATTAACCAGAGAGAGAGAGAGAGAGAGAGAGAAAGAAAGAAAAGACAGAAGAAAAAAGGAGAGAGAGAGAGAGAGAGAACCATAGCTTCTTTGCTCATTTTACAGATCGGAACGCACAGAGAGAGAGAGAGAGACACACACACACACACACACACAGATCGCTGAAACAGAGAGAAAGCACAAAAATTATATATACAGATGTTTTGACATATAGGTTAAGATTGAAGGGTAAGGGTAAGGAAAAAGAGCGTTTTTCCTTATCCTCACTCTCAACTTTGAAGAGATCAACAGGATTTTTTTTGAATGAAAAGAATTGATCTTTCTTCCTCTGAGATCATGGGATGTTAGATCTTCTACTCAACTACTCCGTTCCATTGATCTATCCTACCAGGTATGTATCAGAATTTGTCCCATCCCTCCTCATTCTTTGCGTTTGACACCTAGAATAGGGATTATATAAGGGAGACAGGATTTGGGTTTGAAATTATCATAAACAATGTCTGAATAAATGAAATGCTCAACATCAGGGAAGTAAATATTATGCATATTGTATAGACGTACATGCATATGCATATACATAGATCCTCATGCATATATAGTTTTCCTCATATGCATATACACATCTGCATATGGATAGAGGAATATTTGACATACGGAAAGTAAGTGAAACCTTATTATGCGTATATCCATATATATAAATATGTCCATATACACATATGAATGTTCCCATATCTATATCATATCCTTATGAGTATACACATACATGCATTCGTGCATGCATAAACATATACACAGACATATACCGACAGACATATATGCACACATGCACATGCATGTATGACATTATATATGTGTGTGTATATCTAGATAAACGTGCTTTAAGTATGAGACTCAATCAGTATTGGTAGGGTCAGTATTGGTAGGGTCAGTCCCATTTTTGCTAATATTGTAGCTAAAATATGAAGCGGTGTGACTACATATATCATGATATATTACAAAGCACCGGCTTCCTGCCGATCTCAACCAATTATGGACCGGAAAATCTGAATCTAAAGTACATTTGGATCATGAGGGAAGTCCAAACAATGTGGTTTTAATTTGAATGAACCATTCAGACAGTTGTTTAGACTTGCTGAATGGCTCATTTGTGATTTCTACCCAAATAGAAAGAGAACTAAACCTTTTTCAGTCTGAAAATACAGAAATTTCCTTAATCACGGCAAGACTAGCTGTTTGTAACTACGATAGGTTCCAGATGGAGGTACAGCAATGTATGCAGCCGAGGGATCCTTTCAGTCTGAGAGGTTTGAGCTTTGCTCCTGCAGGATGCAGAACCTGATCGGTTTGATCAGGAAATATAAGCAGGAAATCATATGTAAGAAATATGGCAGGTGCAAAGCTGCTAAAACATTAGAGCATTTGTATGCTTTTCTATACATGCACTCTCAAGTTTCTTCCAAGAGTGTTGTAAAATAATGAAAGCATAGGCTGTTTAGTTTAGACCAGAGATGAATACAGTTATAGCATGGTAACTAGTAATCCAGTATACATCTTGTTGCTCTGTGATGTTTACCATAACCATGCTATTTAGTAATACAGCGTACATATTGTTGCTATGCAATGTTTTCCATACAGTTTCAAGTGTAAATGAAACTGGATGCTAACTACACCTTGGATAAGAGATTTTACTTTGAAATCAAACTATACACCCTTATGTTCCCTTGCATCTTGTTAGTGTGAAAATTTCAAGCATTGATTCCCAAGGTTATCTTGCATGAGTTGCCCCTTAATGCAGTTTTCTCTTCAACCATTAAAGATATGGGAGCTTTATGTTGCTGTCCAAGAATGGAAGATGCCGATGAGTTTACAACATACCCAACCGGATCAATGTATCAACAGTGCTTCTGCTTTCGGTGCTGCCTACGCGTTTTTTTGAGGGTGGTAAATTCTTTCCATCAAATTCTTATGTTGTAAAAATTGCTTCTCATAATCAGCCTGATATTTTGGGTCCAATTATAATGGAAGGTAGCATTATTTAGATTATTATCAACATTTTTTATAGCAGGCAATATTTGTTTAATAGTTTACATTGTCAAGGATCTTTTTAATGCTGCATAATATCTTCACTTGACATGGAATGACTTATTGTTAGCATTATGCATGACGGGAATCTAAGGATAATATTTTGCTCAAATCATTGGTTACTCTGTTTGATGAGAATTTTGATTAAATTTTGCATGTCCTTAACTGCACCCTCAAACACAGTAACACAGTCTGGAGCATAAGTTTCTGGAAAAAGTTAAAAACAGAGTTTTGGTCGCTATAAGAGCATGGACACCCCGTGGGAAAGCATAGATGTAAATATTTTTATATATTATACACAAACGTTGGGTGGAATGACAATATGTACAATGTTTGTGTTGGATGTCACATGTTGAGCATAAGCATGATAATAACAGAAGTAGGAATCTTTAACACTTCCTTAGATGTGTGAAGTAACTCTGGTATATATACATACTGATATATTTATCTATGTATGCATGTTAAACATTCTCTATTTCATTAACAAACTCAAAATTCCCAGATTGTATAGAAATGCTCATTTGTGTCCTTCAGCAATTAGACAAGTTCTGAGTAGCTGGAATCTATTGGATTATGTACTCATTTCCATGGTCTTTTTTATAACTAGCTAAAATGATTGCTTTTAATAACTACAACAGTTGGTGACCTCAAAGAGGGAATGCCAATGAGCATGTTTTTTAAATATTACAGTGGCTGTTATAAAGATACTTTATAGGTACATGTGTGCCTCACGTGGCCATCTGGGTGTTAAGTTCTCTCTTTATTACAGTATGGTGCTTTATTTCGGAATTCTGATGCTCGTGAGTTGGTCTCTGCAATGCAAACCATTGGGTCCCCCTCACCAACTGGTCTACTTGTGGCAACTGCCCTTGATACTTCCCCAGATACATATAGAGCGCCCCCTAGGCCACTACCATATGATGTTGACCCAAGATATATACGCCTTCAAAGAGATGGATTGGTATCAAGACGTGAGAAAGTAGGCATAAGCCAATTGCATAGTGAAGAATCAGAACCACTACGGAGGAACACTGGTGATGATGGTGAGCAAATGATAACCATACAAAGAAGAAACGGAGTGGATTATGATGATGACAATAATGAAGGATACCAGGGCGATTCACCTGGTAAAAGACAACAATCAACAAAATTAATGGGACGTGTGGAATCTGTCATGTCATTTGGGGATGATGAGGATATTTGTCCTACTTGTCTTGATGGTAATGTTGCATATTTCCAACTTTATTTTAAAGAATCTATCTCAGATGCATTTCATCCAGTGGCATATTGCATATATCTTCATTTCCTCTGGCATATTAAGTATGACTACTTCATTCACAGGAACATCTAATCCCCTATATGTACATAAGCCTAATTAGTTCTATGGTAATGAGTCACTCAGTACAAATGACAATTTTGAATCTTGATTAAGTTATTGCTATTTAATTTTGCATAGATCAAATAACATGTTTTAGAGCCAGACCCGTTGCAGCTATTTTGTGTTTCCTTATAAATGTAGTTGAAAATTATGGTTCCTTTCTGTTCCTAGTGCAAATTTGAAATAATTTCATTGCAGGTTACACAAAGGAGAATCCTAAAATAAGTACCAAATGTGGACATAATTTCCACCTTGGCTGTATCTATGAGTGGATGGAAAGGAGCAAATATTGTCCCATCTGTGATCAGGTAAGAATCTAAAATATTCAAATTTATGCATGTCTTTTGAATAAGTAAAGAGGAGTTTTATCTCACATAAAACACATTTCAAAAGCATGGGACTCACATTTTTTAATTAGTTTTGTTTTTGTTGTGGTGTTCATATATGGTGCCTATATAAACAGTTCATGATTTAATTTCCATACATAAAAGATGGTAGATATAGACTGTTATATCTCCAGCTCCTCTTGATTTTTTAAATAACATTGGCTATATGAGACTATATGCGAAGTTATTTTTACACCTTATAGTAGAAGGCTGAATTAAAGAGATTATGAAAAAAATTGGGATGAATTGGTTCAGGATACAGAGGTGCTGCATTTTCAAACTGATTGTTTTTTGCAAAATGTAATCGAATGTTGAACTGAAAATTATTTCCCAACCCTAGTTTTGTTTTTAAATGATCCAGATATAAATCTGGGAAATGGAATAATATTAAGTTAAATATATATGACATGTTGCCTGTTTTCTTTTGGCGGTACCACCTGTAGCTTCATTATATGTGACATATGTATGTATTTGGTCTTGTGATATCCTCTGTTTTTGTTTAATTTTCCTTATGGGCTTTGTTTTCATTTTGTCTCTTATCTGTAGTTTTGTATTAGATCTTATCCTGAACTTTGTTAACACCAGAATGGGTGTGATATATGGTAATCTCATTAGATTATTAAAGTAAATTCTTCAATCCAAACCCATAAGTTCTACAGTTTCAAAATCACTGGCCGTGATAGAAAATTTTGTTACTAAGAACAGCATTATTATTTTTACCATTGATAAGGATTTCAAGTCCTCAGAATAGCATGCCCTACTAGTTCTTACTACTATGGCATTGCATTATTCTTTGAAAATAATAATAATGTGACTGACGAGTGGATCAACATGAACTTGAGTGGAAGATTCAGGAATTCAGCACAAAAGCACTTTACATACATTCCAATCCTAAATAATAAACTTTCACCTGAAGTCCTATTCTAACTGAAGTGAGTTTACATGATATTTACATAATTGACGGTTGCCTATTTTCAGGTGTAAGGTCAACAAATAATTGTCACATAATGGTTGTATTTAAAGCGTACCTCAACATATCTATTGTTTTGAGAGTTAAATTTTTCGGGTTTGATATCGATTGTTATATAATCTGTTTCTGCTTAAGAAGTGTTTTGTGTTGATGATTGATTTCATATGATGTGCAGGAAATGATATTCAGTGAGACCCCATGATGGGTCTCCCGATAAATCCCTGTGCTGCCCAATTTTTTCTTTCATGCAAGAATGTCGGAGAAAAAATGGCTGGCCATCAACACCATCAAATTGTAAATTATATCAAATGAGGTGTCTGTAAATATTCTTGGGGGTCTTCAAATGCTTGTATTTTGCGTTATAGATAGTCATATGAACTCCTAGATCTTCATCATAACCCGTGCACAAAACTAAATAAAACACTCGTTTTCAAAATATTTGATTATCTTATTTATCTATCAAAAAGGATTGAAAAGAGTAACTATATATATATATCATATAAAAAGCTAAAAAACCCCCACTATGTTGACCACCCTCATGTTGATGGCTGACCCCTCACATCTTGCTATTTTATGTAGATAAATGTTTTGACATGCTTTTGTCAGCAATTTATCTCATTTGGACATGATATTTTGACATCCAAACATCCATGTACTTGTATTGTGCAATACTTGATGTTTCTTGCTTCAAACTGCTCTTAAATTGAATTTCTTTCTCTATATGCTCCAAAGGACACTCTGTCCAACGAAGGTATAAAATGAAGAAGAGATGCAATAGTGGAAGTATTTATGCATGGTTCTGTTTTTAAAAGCTGTTCTCGCAATATCCTTTTGCTTGTGTTAACGTTAACTTAGCGGTTTTGAACGACACATTAATAACTTTGATAGTCATAAGATATTTCTGGTATTTCCTTTGAAGTGATGGGAGAATCAAGTCATGTAGATATCATTGAGGATTTTATGCAATGATTTTCTGTTGTCTTGGGAAGGCAACATCATATCCAATATCCCCATGAATTATCTACCTTGAAGATTGTCTTATGACCCACTATTCCTAACATTGAGGGCACTCGGTTGGGTTGTCTCCTTGCAGCATATACCAATACAAATGCAAATGAGCTAAAAAAAAGTGCAATAGATCTGTCTTTCTTTTGAAATAATGCAAAAAGAGTGAGGCCCATGACTTACACCAAAAAAGCTTGGAAGTTATTGTGTCTATTTCATTAAAATTTTAAATGAGTTTTAATAGTCTTTATAGAGCCTCTAAAACAGGCCAAACTATACCTAGCTTGTGTTTTACAATATTGATCATGGATTATAGATAATACATAGAGCAATATTACAAGGTTCATCGCCTCATCTTAAACAATACCTAAAAGAATATCTAACTTGTGTTTTAGAATCCTACTATTGGCTATACACAATACACATGACAATTTTACAATATTCACCACCTCATTTGTGGCTTTACAGAAATCAAAATTTCTCTATGAGAAGCCAATGTTGCTAGTTCTATCATGATACACATTGTATATGTGGAATAAAATCCACGTGTGTATTCTACCATCATTATACACATTGCCTACGTGGAATAAAGTCCATGAGTGTATGCTTGCTTTAGTTTTGTGCATTATTGAAAGACCATTGGTAGCAAGGTTCTAGAGAAATTGGTTGAGGTAGTTGATTAGGGTTCTTTTGGTTAAGGTTTGGAAGGTTTACTGAGGCCCCTTTAAAAATGTAGGCATCAGGATCTAGGAGAGGAGAAGTCATTAACAAGGCTCCATTACGAGGGGTTGTGTAGCATGATTGATCAAGTTGCATGTATTGATGAGAATAGCCGATTAAAGGTTGAATTTGCTGGTGTGGGGCTTCCTCTAATAAGGGATCTGTTTCATTATACACATTGAATTTTGATATGGCATTCGTATTATGTTGTTGGATGTCTAAAAGCGAAGGTAACTCTTCTTCAATAGATAGCCTATCAACCTCACATTGCCCAACCTTTGATCCATTTGTATACTTCTTGTATATTCTACAAAGAACCCAATCATCTAACTGCAAAAGAAAATAAGTTATTGTATATGAATTTTTTAGCATAGATACCATGGAAATTTACTATTGTACAAATTTATATAGATTTAATTTTCAGATCATGCACTTCACCCCCTCTCTCATTTTGTTAAAAACAAAATTATATCAATAGATCTAAAAATACTACAATGACCATCTTGAAACTATTATTTCTTGAAGCACCAATAACCATCAACTTGCTCCAATAAACAAAATCACTAGATTCCCTTCAACTCCTGTAATGCATTAACTCCATGTCTACCATCAAACTTGAACACATTGGACACATCCCAATTATAACACACTCCCCAATACCTTAACCTTCGAATTTAGATCAGCCAATGTAAATTGGCAAATGCCCACTCTCTTGGTGTTCGATAACAATGTGACAAAACTTGCCAAATCTAAGAAATATACTCCAAAATATGAAAATCAATTGGAGGCAAATGATGCGCAATTGACCCATGCCAAAAAACAATTTCGTGTTGCATGTCCATGATACGTTAAAGTTGATCCCACACCAATCACCTTTCTCTCTTTACATAAACTTATATTTCATTGCTTAAATTTTTTTAGTACCTATTGATGTAACCATTGTTGTGAGTACCTATAGATGTAACCACTCTCAATGAAATATATTGGATCCTCTACCATGATGCCCAAATCTTAGGCATGAGAACACAAAAACAAGGTCCACAACATTAAATCAATCTAAACTTTTGCGTAGTGTCATTTTGGACCTAGTGAAATCAGGTAACTTATGCTTTGGGGATGGTAGCCCAATTTGAACTTTACTATGACATTGGATTAGTCTTCATAAATTTTGCGTAATGTCATTTTCGACCTAGTGAAATCAAGCAACTTATGCTTTGGGGATGGTAGTTCAATGATTAGCGTGGTGAATGAGTTCATTTCATTGTGACCTTTTGGACTTTACTATGACATTGTATTAGTCTTAAGAAATTTAAATGATAGAAATCAAGGTGTGTATAGGTCCCTTCAAGCTACACTTCCTCAACCGAATCAGAAAACAAGCATGACTTGTCATATACCCAAAGCTTTCACTCAAAAGGTCCTTTATGATGCACATCACCCAATTGAACAATCCGAAAATTCAATTCAAGCTCAAGTACAGCAAAAAACGTTGACAAAACAATAACATATCTTTTCGTATACCTGAAGAGACTTGTATGAATAGGTATGTGGATGGAGTGGAGATGGAGCAAGATGTTGGGTTGGGTTGTTACCAATGACTCGATACTCATGCATGATCCAATTAGTTTTCTCACCCTTCGGAGGTTTCCCGCGGTAGAAGACAAGGGCCTTTTTCACTCCAATGTTGTGTCCACCTTGACTAGTGGTGATAGGTTTGTCGGTGCCAGTGGCCTTCCAATAACCCGATATGGCTGCTCTATTTGGGCGTGCCCCATTTGGATACTTCCTCTCTCGAGGACTGAAAAAATACCATTCTCTATCTCCAAAGGCTGCCTTATCTAGAAACAACACCATTAATATTAGTGTTTTCCATTAATCAAGACTAGAAACAACAAAATACATCCTAACATGAAAAAAATCCTCACACCAAGGAACACACACCTAAGTTTTCCAAAATAACTAAAAGGTGCTCAACTTTTCAACAATCACCTATATAACCCTACCTTCAAAAAATCACCCAAAAATACCCCTGATCAATTCTCAAAAATCTCCATAATACTCCTATTAACAAGATCAAATGCTCACCAATTGGCAATAACAACCCTAAGTTTAAGTTTTGAAAAGTCATTAGAATATCCCTATTGTTCCATAATCCACTAAAATACCCATAGTGAGTTTTCAAATTTTCCAAACTACCAAATATATCCCCACGAAGACTTGAGAAGTCATTAGAATACTTCTAAGTTTTCAGAAAACCACCAAACACATACCTCAGATTTCAAAATTCCCAAAATACCCTAGTTTTTTCACATAGCCACCAAACCATTTCTATGTTTTCCAAAACTAATGAAGATGCCCTTTTGTAGCAAATCATCCTAGTAAACACTTATTTTGTGTATGTCTGATCCAAATCTCCAACGAATTGTCGAACAAGATGTTATTGAGTTCCATCTTCATGGTTCCTCAAAAATTTTGATTTTTGAGGATTCTTCCTAGTGAACAGAATGTTAACATAAATATGCACGACTAGTGTGTATTTGTGGATACTTAGAGATATACGGAATCATGGGTAATTAAACTCTAACTAGGGGTAATGATAGGTCAATATTAAAATCTAGTTGTACGTATTTCATGGTTGAGTTATCTCTACATGTGAGTATTTAAGATTTGATGACAGGTAAATTATAATAATTCACCTCTATTTGTGGGTAATTTAAACAAAGTAGTTGACGGATGATTTATGTCAAAAGATGGGTGATCAATCTGTAAATCATTTCTGATTGAATTAAATTAAATACCTGGGAGCTCCCATGGATCATACTTGTACAGATCGATATCTCTGATAATAGAATTGATCGGCAAAGGAATAGAAGAGGTCTTCTTCTTCTTCAGATAATGAAGAACTAATTCTTCATCAGTAGGATGAAATCTGAATCCAGGAGGAAGATGAATAGAACCGGAGCTAGAGGGAATCGAATTCATATATAAGAATATATATGTATTAATATGATGGTTTTTTGTTCTTTCCAAAAATTAAAAGAACAGAGCAAAAACTGGGGAGTACAGAGAGGGAGAGAAAGAGAGAAATTGAGATTCAGGTTTCACACTTAGAGTTAAAATACAGGGCGGACAAAAGCCTTGCCACTTGTCATTCAAATTTCATAGGTAGCAAAGGCTGCTACGAGAGAAAGAGAGAGAGAGAGGGAGAGAGAGAGAGAGAGAAAGAAAGAAAGATATCTAACGTCTTCTATGACCAAATTGGCCCATGAGACAATTGGTTTAGAACACGATGGGGTGTGTACCCAATCATCGAAAATCAAATAAAACTTCGATAAAAAGAGTTCTAGTATTGTACAAAACGTGTTATGGTGTAGCATATTCTAGTATTGTACAAAGAATTCTAGAATATAGGAAATTGCTTTCTGCTAGGCCTAGAGAGAGAGAGAGAGAGAGAGAGAGAGAGAGACTTCTGCTTTCACACTGAAGAGTGGAGACTATTGGTGGGTCGGACAAAACCCCCCCGGGCTCACGTCTCCACATGACACTTTCTATTTGCAATGTGAGCATGAGTAAAAATTGGCGTCAAACCACATGTCGTGAGTGCCGTCATCCACAGAAGCGTTGCCACGGTAAGTCTCGGGGTATTTTTTATCCACCCCATGCTTTCTCTTTCCAAGTCCAAATCGGTAAAAAAATGATGGGGATTCATGTGTTGCAAGTGCTAATGTTTGTTTGCCTTCCACAGACATGCAACCAACATGTCACATCCATCCACCCAACAATTTCTTTAGTCATGTACATGTCAAGTCAACATCCATAATATTGACAAAATTTGTTCCAAAGTGCCATGTTTGTCTATTTTTGTTTTCTTCCTCTTCAACACATCATCCTAGAATGACGACAAAAACCATATGCTTACATTTGTGTTGATAGGTCCACTTAACTAAAACCATAGATAAGATCAGAAGAGTGTTCACATCAAAGTTATTTCCTATGAGTAATACTATGAAGTGCTTTTATTGTGTTCTTTCCTTTGAAGTTTTGAGCATTTCACTTGGCTTAGTAGTGGTTTATTGATGACAAATAAAAGATTGTCCACATCAAAGCTTTTTCCTCTTCTCTTCTTTGTAGCTTTGAACATTTCACTTGCCTATGAATTTGTAGTGTTTGTTTCATGACACAAAGATAATAAATTTCTAGGCAATAATTACAAACTAACCAAATATTTGGAAACTCTTTTATTAACTTACAATCTACATTCATAAAAAAGATTCAAAACTTCATGTTGACAGTATAGCCTTTAAAAACGCAATGCAATTTTTTAATTTTCTTTTTTCAAGAAAACTTATCTTTCCATTAGTTTTAAAAGGCATATCCGCTACAAAATACAAAATAGATGGAAAGGAAGTGACTATCCTTCCCCAACCCGTCTTGTGTTAGCCATGCATCCTTCGTTTGATAGCCTTGATTGAGCACTTCCTCAATAGCTGAGACATACCATGAATTTGCATATGCACGAAGCAAATCAATATTCCCCATCACTTTCATATTCAACATATAAAAAACACAATGCAATTATGAACATTCAATTTCCATTACCTTAATTTAGTGGTGTGTTATATTATGTTGTTATACATAATGCAGTCGCCTTTATAGAGACTATCTTTGGATTCACCAATTTAGGTGGGAGATACAATATTTATACCCACTTGCAAATGCAATGAACTACCAAGTTATAGTCCCTATGTTTAGGCCAAATGAAGCATAGGTGAAGTGATCACATACACTTCTCCTAATCCCCCTAGGCTAGTGTAGTTGGGTCATATAGCGCAATAACCCAGTTGCAAGGCAAAGTTCTAGCAACTTAGTCATAGCCCCTATGGCCAAGTGAAGCATACATAACATGATCACATGCATGAGAACCCCAATCCATATAAAATGAACAAACACGTACCCCTTCCTGTGCAAGGAAGTTTTTCTATTGTAAATTTCGACCACAAGTGTTTAAAACAAATCCAAAAGGGAATAGTGTGTCTGCAAGGCATGGTTCTAAAGGTTACATGAGCCTTCATGTTTATACTCATCTTCAAAGAGCATGAAATACTTTAATTTCTTTAATATATTATCACCGTAGGCCAATGCATATAGCAAAATTGAGTCGTGATATTAGGTGGGATATGTGAAAAGAAATACTAAAGGATATTTCTTGATTGTTGTCGTGATGATTGATTGACTCATTAACTTGTCTTGTAGTGTATGTACCATCCAACTCATATTAAGCTCAAATGGCATAAGTAGAATTCTAAGTTTGCTTGAGAAGTTAAGGTTGTTATCTCATAAGGTGCATAAATCATAATCGCCCTTCATTCTAACACAATAGTCAAACCTATTGAAATATTTACATGGAGCATTGATGTAAACGATAGAAAGGGGAATGTATTACAACCATGGACACAAAACGACAACATTATGAACACGATAAGTTGGTCAATCAAAATGTTGAAATTCATCATGAACAATGCATTTGTGCTAATATTTAGGCTTATATATCCGTACATAGCTAATTGACCCTACCACATTATTAAGCCCCTTTTCAGTTGTTTGAATTTATACCGCTCTTGAGGAAGTGATTGCTTTGGAAGCCTTTCATATTTTGGCGTCGTTTACCACTCATGTTTATCATCAATCAACAATATGTCAACTTTAATGTTCTTAATTTAGATATTTTGCCAAATATGAAGATAGCTCAATTTGCATTATTGCCACAAACTCCTAATTAACTATCTTTCTATACATTTAATGGACGTAATGCTATAGATTACGACTCTACCACATGCTTTCTTTGTGCTCATATTGGCATGCAATCAAGATCAGATCAAACCCTATGTTATCATTGAAACTTGATCATTGCTTCACAATCCCAAACACGACACAAAATAATAAATCCTAAAAACATGTTTAAAAACAATAACCAACCTAGTAACCTAGTAAGCTTATACTAAATGTAAAACATCCTTATCCTCTCATAATATCAGTCGAAATCCCTTAGTCCATTAATATTGCATATTCAATATGATTGGTTACAATGTCATGTATCTTGTTTTATAGTTGTAGAGTGGATAAGCAAATCAATAAGAACTATGGCACTTTGAATTCTATAAACTTGCAAAATGAATCTTGAAAGATGAAAATAAAGCTAGAGGATTCCAAATATAATTAGCCATGTTTAGCTCATCCAACATAAAATTTTGATGGCTATAGACTTTGCACATATAAATTTGGCATACAAATTATGTTCCAAGATCTAATGTTTTGGTTGTTGGTAAGGGGATTAACTATTGTGTTTGGTGAAGTCACCATTTTGGCAATTCTAAAGATCTCTTATTCAAACCAAGGGAGAATGTTTTATTGTAAATTTGTAATGTTTCTTCATGAATGTATGAACAACAATTGGGTTTCATTTGGAATCAATGCAACATGCCTTATGGAATTGTATGGCTGCATGTTCTGTTTGGAAACGTATGTTGCGTCTCACTGATGTTGCGTATGGACCTAATGTGATTACATGGAGAAATGTCTTTTGGATGGATGTAAATGTGGATAAGCATAATCATGAAAGGGAAAAGATACTATTTACCCTTCAAACTAGGGGAAGGCAAGTTAAGGACTTAAGATATTCGAGCTCAAATCGATTGAATGTGGATGCTAGGCTATGATATCATCGGTGGTTCTGTGGAATATTTGGATAGATCGATGCAAAAACGTGTTTTAGCAAATAAAGCAAAATCTTGTTCATTGTGTGAAGGAAATTTGGTCGATGCTAATTTCAATTTTAAAAGGTCAATATGACTCCTTCATTGGTAATGAAGATACCATTTTTTCCGAAACAACAATCCTTTTAAGGCAAGTGGAAGGATTTGTTCGTCTTTGTGGAGAGAAATGACAAAATGGTTTGGCAATATATACCCCCCCATGGTTGTTTCCTCCATAGGTGGAGTTTGGTTTCAATTATGACATAGTGGGGGATATACCGTTTCTCTCTTCTTTTACCCTCCATTAGGTTGTATCATTATATGCTTTGTATATGCTTATTGGATTGGTAATGGAAACTATGGTGTATTTTTTTTTTTCAAGTATGAACAACAATATGCATTTTCTCTCATGACCTCCAAGTGGCATCAATTTTCTACTTTTAGTGTTTATGTGGAAGGATAATGCATGTCTTGAAATTACCATAAAAAATCTAATCACCAAACACATTCATCTCAAGTTAACCAAGAGAATCTTGAGCCTAGGAATGTTGTACGTGTATCAATTATAATATTGCAAGCTTTGGTCCAGATACAGATTACGAATACGAATGCAACATTCAATTACGATGTTGAGATATTTTCTTATTAATTCATTAAACAATAATGAGTGGGTCCAAGAATGGACGAGAAAAAGACAAGATAAAGTTAAACTAACTGAAGTTGAAAGGGCAAGGTTTGAAGTCGAGGTAGATATACATATACATATACGTATGTGTATGTGTATGTGTATGTGTGATATAGAATCCCCCAAGATAGAATTGAAACCCTCCTTTTTGTAAATGTTTTTAGGATTAGTTTGGCATTTCAACCAGAACATCCTATACGGAAACATTGTAGTACGGATTCCATATTCAAATATATATGCACAAGATTAAACAAGACAAAAACCAAAAGCCTACGGTACTAGTCAATGCATTTTTTATTTTGTCATTTTGATGGTTTTCTTCTCCACGTGCTTTTGTTTTATTGATTTCTTATTAGTTGTTTTTATCATTACTTAATGTCCTTGTTTTATTTTCAATTGTCTATGTTGCATGCATTCTGTTATGTGTTATCTTTCACATTACTATTAACTATTATATATTTTGTGCTACCTTGCTATAATAACTTTAATGACTAATCAATGTTTGCTTGTATTGATCCTTTTAAACACTAACCCTAGCTTTTTGTATTAACCTCTAGGAGGGGCTAGCTTTTAACCTCTATCTTGTTGTCATTATGTATGACATGGTGAAAGATGTGATTGCAAATTTTATCCACTCACACGTTTCTTTATAATTTTCAAGTTGACACTTGTCATATCAAAAAGGGATTTGCCATTGTTTAACACATGGCTCTATCCCTCTCTTTTGTACAAGTGGACACCTTATAAGATGTGCATTCTCTAATCAACACTCAACATTGATGGAATCTCGTATACGTGATGAAACATGTAACTCTCCCGTTCTTATCGAAAATTAAGATTTGTTATCACTTCATGATTGCATCATGATTAAGGGTCAATGTGGATGTCTTCATTTCATTGAACTTCTTGATGGTGGGTAGTGGTTCCTTTCACTCTTTTGTATACTTACTACATTCAATCCGTTAATAACGTATTATGTGTGTGGGTAGTGTCAAGTCATGGTGAGACATGAAAAAAGAAAGCAAGAGATCCTAGATCCAATTGTTGTGAAGGAACATGAAAAGAGTGATGGGTACATTACTCTTATAACTAACATACAATTATGTCATAAAATATATATGCAAAATATACAAGAAAAAGCATCAATCACTCACAAACGAAGACGAGCATATGTCACAATGTTGTCAATATCACATACTCTTTAAGGTTTCAATGCTACAAAACATTTACTCTAGGGCAATTTTATTGTTTTTCTCAACCATGTTGTGTTTAACAAACTCAAGCGGTAATGACTTCATCAAACATGTAATTAGACTGTACTTAAATTATTGTCTTAATTGTGTGGGGTAAGGAATTGGTTATATGTTGATATAAAGTACTCGCGTGGGCTTACATCTTAATATTACCACTATCAATATAATTAACTGCTAAAACCATCATATAATATATTTTATTCTCCAACATTGTTGAGAAATATGTGTCTCTAACTCCCTCATAAACACATCCCCAACCTTCATATAGATTGTACATGTTGGATCATGCAATCCAAATACTGGGCTCATTCTTTGATACCAACATGGACTCAAGGGTGTAATGTTTGTTATAAGACTATACATGTGGTTGTTGCAAAAGTGTTAAAACTAAGTTAAGAGAGTGGTCTACAACATTGGCGACAAACGAAAAATATGAGATTAATGAAGGTCATCAAGAATAGATCTTGTTGTGCAAAACTTCCTCTTGCATACAATACCCACACGACTTTGTCAATATCATGACATCATGGATAGAACTTCAAGAAGTTTTTATGCTATCAGTTTCATTAACTTGCATTGATGCAAATAATACATATATGTTACTCATACAAACATATGCAGTAACATTCTTTTCATTCAACTCTATAGAATGTTCAAAGGCCCATCTTCCAAGATTCACATTTCCCCATTTTTTACAAGCTCCTAACAATGTCGTCCACACAAGAAGACAATTGCAAGTTGGCATCACCTTGATGACTGCCATCGCCATAACAAATTGACCAGCACGGCCATATAGGTCCACCATACAAGTACAGTGCTCTAATGTAGGGATAATGCCATAGTCCAAGGTCATGACAATGAAGTAAAACATGGCCTCGTCAAGGAGCCCCGATTGACTACATACGTTAAGAACAATAGTAAATGTTATTTGATCAGGCTCTATACCTTCAATTGTTATCATTTCATTGAGCATACCAAATACAACCTCATCATGCCCAAGTTGGGCATAGCCAGCCATTAGTGTTGTCCATGATATGATACTACGAGGTTCAAGCTGATTGAATATATCCTGAGCGTTTGTGACCTTCCCACATTTGGCATACATATCCATCAATGCAACCCTAATAATCTTACTATCCCCTAACAAAATTTGATTGTATCTTAAAATATCTTGAGGATATCCTAAAATAGTTTCATTGGCAATGAGCACAGCATGGATTTCCTTTCCCTTTTGGGAAGCTCCGGAACATGCACATGCTCTCAAGATATGAGAAAAGATGATTGCATCCGGAGAGATACCTTGGCATTGCATGTCTTTGAAACTTCTCAATGCTTCCTCACCTTGTTCATGTTGAACAAAACATGCTATTCGAACATCCCACAAGACAATATCTCGGAAGCCAAGCTCTTCAAACACTTCTTGTGATTTCGTAAGCATCCCACATTTTGCATACATCTCAACTAGTGCATTTCCAAGCCGACCACTTTCGTCCGGAAATCTCTCTTTCATTATCTCAGCATGTAGTTCTTCGCCCTTTGCATGATCAGTCGATGCTCCACAAGCTTTCAATAAGCATAGAAATGTGGCTTCATTAGGAGAGAGACCTCGGCATTTCATCCTTCTGAAACAATCCAATGCTTCTTTGGTGTAGCCATTCATGGCATAACCAGAAATGAGTGCATTCCATGAGACTATATTTCGGATGGGAAGTTGATCGAATAATTCTTGTGCTTTGATGAGCTCTCCACATTTAGCATACATGTCCAACAATGCCGTGCCGATCAAGATATCGTCTTCATGAGAACCCTCTCTAAGAACTTGTGCATGTATTTCTTTACCCAAATTGATCAATTTGAAATTGCCACAAGCTTTCAAAACATATATAAAGGTAATCCAATTTGGAGAGAATCTATCATATTGCATTAATGTGAAACAATCCAATACTTCCTTGTCTTGCCCGAGCTCAGAATGTCCAGCAATCAATACATTCCAAGAAGACACGTCTCGGTTTGGAAGATGATCGAATACCTCTTGTGCTCTTGAATGCATACCACATTTCACATACATGTCTACTAATGCATTACCAACAAAAACATCCTCATTAAGTAACCCCTCTTCAACAACCTTAATATGTATTTCTTTACCTTGACCTAAGGCTCTTATACTCCCGCAGGCTTTCAAGATACAAATGCATGTGATTTTATCTGGAACAAAGTTCTCTTGCTGCATCTGGTGAAAGCAATATTCAACAGCTTCCCTTTCATTTCCATGTTGGGTATATCCTGTTACTAGACAATTCCAAGAAACCACGTTCGGGGTTCGAAGTTCAACAAACACTTCCTTTGCTTTTGCTAGCAATCCACATTTGGCATACATATCCAACAATGCATTGCCTAACAAGATGTTTTCTGCCGGTGAGAACCCTTCTTGGATGATTTTAGCATATACTTCTTCACCTTTTCCAGATGCCTCAAGGCTACCACAAGATTTCAAGATAGAAACAATGGTGAATTCATCCACAGACATACCTTCGCATTGCATCTCTTCATAGCAATGCAATGCCTTACAAGCTTGACCATGGGCGACATATCCAGCTATGCGTGCATTCCAAGAGACCACATCACGGACCCGAATGCAATGAAAAACTTCCTCAGCCTTTCTGAGATTGCCACATTTACTATACATATCTACTAGTGCATTGCAAATTGCATTATTTTCTGCCAGATACCTGCCCCCAACAACAATCTTAGCGTGAATTCTTTCCCCCTTACACAAGTCCTTAACCTTACTACATGCTTTGAAAATGCATAGAAAAGTGACTGAATCTGGAGAAAGACCCTCTTCTTGCATCCTATCAAAGCAACCCCATGCTTCTTGACCATACCCATGTTGAGCAAATCCTGAAATAAGTGCATTCCACAAAACTACGTTCCGAACCAAAAGACAATCAAATACTTCCTGTGCTTTCTCAAGCTTACCACATTTTGCATATAAACTAACTAGAGCACTTGAAATGTAGATGTTGTTTTGAAGGATACCAGATTTGTATACATCAGCATGTATTTTGTCACCTTTCTCGAGGTCTCCTTGTCGGCCACATTTTTTCAATACACCTACTAGAGCAATTTCATCTGAGGAAGGCCTCCTCATTATTTTCCAGAGAAGTTTGTTGATGTTATCATCTACGATGAAAGGGCTGGACTTTCTTTTCCCAATGGTCTCCCTCTCCACCCAAAGAAGCGATCCTCCTCCATTTCTTGTGGTGTGAGGTGAATTTCTTGCACATCCTGCCTAAACCCTAAATTCCAAATTCTACTCCCTAACCCTAAACTTAAACCCATAATCCTTACCTTACATAAACTCTAGACCTTAATCCCTAATGCCCGAATGCCTAATCCCTGAGCCTTTGACACTTAAACTCTAAAGCTTGTGTATATAACGAGTGCACATGTTTACATTACGGATTTTAGCAAGCTCATGAAATTTGGAATATGAGGAGGGAGAGGCACGTTAAGATACAGAGCTAAATTGCTACATTGTTTTAGGAATGTATCCATTCATCATTCATCAAGCATGCATGTGTATATATTTTAGAGAAAAGTGTTTGTGTTTTGGGTAGTGTCAATTACAGATAACCGCACCACAAATGAACAAGCCCCTCCCTCTCTAGAGATGGTGATGTGACCACACTGAGCCTGCCAAGCCACCGCAGGCGTAGAAACACGTACATACTCTCGGTTGCAAGAAATGCCGGCTTTGAATCAATCAATTCCAAATTTGACTAAGGTAATGCCTGAGGTAGATTGGAGATTTGGGGATCACAAAAGCATTGCTAAAGAAAAAGCTAATTTTGTACATCATAAACTAATTGATTGATAGGTATATATAGATATAGATATAGATAGATCTAATAGGTGGTGGCAAAAGTGCAGTACAAACAGGGGTAGCAATCTCATCTTCCTTTCATCAGAGCTAAGATGTTTATTTGTAGGGTCTATGGAGGATGCATTACCATTACCTCTTAAGTGCTACTTAAGGACGAAGTATTGTTTGTAGAATGTGTTTGTTTTGCACAGTTTCAAAGGAACATAGTCAATATCCCATTTATCGGTTGTCTAGTACCAAGGGCTATCTCAAAGTTCATACTTATATATAGTATAGGCTTCTGTACGTGGAAGTGTCGAAATCCCTGTTTCTATGGGTGTTTGGTAATGTGCAACCGAGAGTGCCTTCTCCACTTTTTAGTATCTAAGGTATTGGAGATTGTGGCATAATTAGCACTTGTTTTTATGCTCAGTAAAAGGGTTCAAATACACATTTAAAGGGCACTCTTGTGTGGCAATTTTCCTTATTGGAAACTTCTAAGAGGTTGTCAGAGGAGGAATTAAGGATTTGTAGGCAAGTTGACAAGGCATTCATCCATCATTTGCATTCTCCTTTATCACATGGGACTAAACAGGTCCATAACGATGAATCTAGAAATGAGGGATGTCATGAGAACCCTCTTTGTTTGTGGCGAGTCGATAGGATATCGCATTCCATTAATCGTATTTCGACTTTCGTAATGAAGCAGCAAGCCGATGGGCTACCATGTATTGAATGTTGTCCATGAGACTCGGGTGCAAACCCTCAAGGAGCATTTTAGGATAGTATGTCAACCTTTCATACATCTCCTTGTGTTTTGTAACGAACAGGATGTTGTCATATGAGCATCATGAAGCTCCCTACTACGTGTTGCAACCATGATCATTTAGTTGTACTGCGAAGGGATCCATGTTTGAATAGCTTGTGTAATGACTACATAGAGGAGTGGAGTTTATCGATCGTTCATGACGAACAAGCGGAGAAGATGTGTGGCTTTACGATGGGACATTTAACCAAGCAACCCTGAGTTTATCGATCATTCAAGCAAAGAAGGTACATGACTTTACGGTGGGAAATTTAACCAAGCAACCTTGACATGCTTATGGATCCCCTCGAGAACATGCTTCATGCATTTATTTATTTCCACTCCAAATTCCACGAGAAGGATACCTTACAAAGGAGTGTTTTGAGAGATGTGAGAGAACTAAATACCCTTCCTCCTTGGGGTCTCAAAAAAAAACTCCCAAAATACCCCTCGTATGTTTTTTGCTTTTGCTTTTTTTCCTTTTTTCTTTTTGGCTTCTTCTTGTGGAAGCACCGCACCCTTTTGTCGTTGGTTTTCTAAACTCTCAAAACGCCCCTCCTCCTCCTCGTATAAGTTTTTGAAAGAGAAGAAGAGAACGAAAGAGAGAAGACAAAAGAAAGTGAAGGAGAGGAGACAAGAGAAAGAGATGACGAGAGAAGCATAAGAGCTCAGCCAAATCACACTTCTCTTCTCTTCTCTTCTCTTCTCTTCTCTTCTCTTCTATGCTCTGCTCTTCCCATGAAGACGAGGTATGTCTCCTCTCTCCCCCTCTCTCTCGCATGCTTTCTTTGTTAGTGTTTCAAATATTCATATATTGATAGCACATTCATCCAACACTGCTTAATTTGTCCCTCTTTTGCAATGTTTAATTCGTGGTATGTTTCATTCTTATATTGGAACTACGTGCTTCAATAAATCTCCTCATGAATGTGAAAGGTTCTTCAGCTTGGCAATCAGATTGGTTGCTTCTCGTAGGGGCAATATATTTTAGTGAAGCAATACTTGATATGGTCTGCAGTAAGCATACGTTTCCAGAGTATTCAGCATTGAGCTGTTCATGGTATAAAGCCGGTGGTTCTACACACACATTCTTTCCCTTCAATGCCTATTTGTGCGCCTTTATGCAATTAAAATACTGTTATCCTAAAAATGTGTATTTGTAAGGAAGCATGTAATATGCATGTATGTGTATGTGTGTTCTTTTACGTGTAGTGGATATGTGTGCATGCATATGTATGTATGTATGTGTGTGTGTGTGTGTGTGTGTGTGTGTGTGTATGTGTGTGTGTGTGTGTATGCAAGCATATATTTGTACTATGCATGGGTGCCAATATAGATTCTTCCATAAGGGCTTCTACAGACACGCCAAACAAAATTATGGATGGGATCAATTTGAATAAATAATTTTATGATACGACATTCATCTTACTAGAACATTTCTTTGACTTTAGATTCAGATTAACTAGCCCAAAGGAATAGAATGGTTTATGTATTTTTCTGAAATCCACCAATCTCATTGTTCTTTAGTTTTGATGATTCATTTGATGCAACAAAAATTTGGAACTCATGCATTGTTCTTTTAATCATAGAGGTGCTTTATGTTTTTGAGTCAATACACAAAGGAAATTAAATATTGCTGATTTATTTCAATGACTTCTTTTATGTAGGTAAATAATTAGTCCATTAAATTAATATTAAATGGAGGATCCTGAACGCACATTGACAGATGAAGAAGAGAAGTTTCTTTTCGATAATGTCTTCCAATCCTATGTTGAAAGTAAGAACTTGGTAGCTCATCAGATCAATTCCTATAATAGGTTTCTCGATGATCTTCATACTGTCTTTGAGAAAACGCCACCTTTAACAATAAAGCCCAATTGTGAGTTCAAGCAAAGGCCAGGATCTTTAGATTCTGCCCAAGTCAGTTTTGGGCATGTAAAAATATGCAAACCAACATGGACAGATCAACAAGGAACTACTTTGAATCTTCTTCCAACAGAAGCCCGGCTCCGGAAAATGACTTACAATGCATCTATGTATGCTGATATAAAATTCAAGGTTTGATTTTGATCCTACATTTATATTTTGAGCTTCCATTAGGGTAGTTTGATCTGTATATAAGGATATGAAAATCAAAGTTTGGGACTTAGTATCATTATCTCAATGGTGCACATGCATATACATATTGTATCTAGATTTGCCATGTAATTATTATGAGTCCATGTTTGATATGCTTCACTGGATATTGAAGAGCATAGATCTAAAATATTCTTTTAATTTATTTCATGTAATTGAGGATGTTGAGACCTTGTGTTCACTTATTGTACTTATCATTGTGGGTTGATCTGTATATAAGGATATGAAAATCAATGTTTGGTTTGTATGTATACTACTTAGTATCATGACCTCAATAGTGCACGTGCATATACATATTGTATCTAGATTTTCCCTGTAAATATTATGAGTTCATGCTTGATATGCTTCACTGGATATTGAAGAGCATAGATCTAAAATGTTCTTTTAATTTATTTCATCTAATTGAGGATGTTGAGACCTTGTGTTCACTTATACTTATCATTCTGGGTTTTTACCATATTGAGACTTCCTGTTGGTAATATGATTTGATTATATTTTAAAAAAATCATATCCATGGGTATATATATACACATATAAGTACGCATTAGAGAAATAGACATATACTTGTGTACACATGCATTCTTATGTGAATTAATATCGTTTATATGATATTAGAGAGAGAAAAGAATGTTGTTGACAATATTTTATCATTTTATGGAAGCATCAGTATGGTGAAAAATGGTAGGAAGCCTTGCAGTTGACGTGCTGAAATTCTCTGTAGTCTTAAGTATGATAATGATGGGGCTAAGACTTCAAGATGTTGATGAATTATGAGACTAAGACTTCAATGTGTTGGTTGAACTTTGAAGTATGCCATCTATGTTATCACACCCCTCAGTTTGCTGCAACATTGTATATTTATCCTTGTTTTAGAATGTATTTAACTCAGATCCCAGTGTATGAGTTAGAAGGTATTCATATTTGGTTCCAAAATGCAACTTCTTAGTGAAAGAATAATGATTAAGAATGCTGCTTCGATGCAGGTTTCTGGATCATCATTGATTGACAACAATGATGAAGATGGAAACTCACAGTCCAAAGATGATGAAAAAAAGGCCCCGTGCCAGAAAGTTGCTGTTAAAGATGATGTTCTGGAGAATGTTTTCATTGGGAAAATCCCTGTGATGGTGATGTCAAATATATGCTACTTAGCTGATATGCAAATGGAGGAGAGGAAGCGAGTAGGCCAATGCCACTTTGATGGTGGAGGCTATTTCATTATAAATGGTTCAGAAAAGGTTCAATTCTTGTGTGTGTTCATGATTTCTAAGCGGGTAGCTTAAAAATAAAATAAGAACAAATTCTTTATTTTATTTCATGAACTCTAAGTTGCTATTTTAAAAAGCTAAACAACAAGGATATCTTAATAGATTTGCTGAACAATATTGGAGTAGGTTGTCCATGACATAATGTGATGTATATTGAAACCATTTTCATTAAATTTTCCAGTCTCAAGATGTCAAATATCTTTAATGAATCATTCCACAGGTCTTGATCTCTCAAGAAGGATTTCGAAGCTCCATATTTTGCTCAAAATCGGAACGAAAGAGAGGTTTAACATGTTCATATACATCATCAAGCAAAAGTGAGAAAATTGTGAAAAGGAGAACTAAGGCAGAGATTATATTCTCTAATGTCAACTCAAAGAAATCCGGATTACCCTTTCTTAGAGTTAACTTCTTTGGACTCAAAACCGCTGTACCAGCAGTTATCTTGTTTCGTGCGCTTGGTGTCAGAAATGATAAAGAACTTGTTGAAAGGATTTGTGAAGGTGATATTGATAATGAAATGGTAAATCTAATATATCCCTCTATATACCAAGCAAACGAAATAATGGGATTATCTCTAGAAGATTCACTGGATCTCTGTACCAAAAACACAGAAAAAGCAATAAAATGTTGTCAAAGCAGAGAAAAAGCTATAAAGTGTCTCAAAAATTATATCAATTTGCCATTGTCAGTGGAGGATATCCTGAGATATAATCTTTTCCCACATCTCGACAACGATCTTACTCAGAAAGTCATGCTCTTGAGTTACATGTTTTATTCTGTGTTGTCATGTCAACTTGGGCGGCGTAAACTAGATATTCGAGACGAGTTTAAAAATAAGCGTGTTGAATTAGCTGGTGGTCTCTTTAGGGAGAAGCTTAAAAGATTAATCTATCTGTTTCTATTGAACTTCAAAAGAAGGTTGGAAAAATTGACCATGGCTGCTGATGACTTTAGACAAAACTTGGAATGTCATGTTGATGGTTCCATTATCACAAAGGGATTTAAATATGCATTATCAACAGGGAATTGGGAAGCTTATAACAGTGGTGTGGCTGTAACGCTAAAACGCACAAATTATCTGGATACCGTGTCTCATCTTCGACAGATACGCTTTCCAGTGCCAGGTGTCGTCACAGAAAATGGACGAGATTACAGGCAAGTTATGTCACTTTTTTGTTAATGTAAACAGAAAGTTTAGAGCCCTTATTCTTTACTATTTGATTACAAATTTGCTATTCTTGAAAAGAATTTGTTAAGATATCAAGACATTTTGGTTTTGACAAATATCCAATGAAAGATTTCATCTGTCATACCAAGTATTCAAGGAAGAGATCCAATTAATTTGTACAAAGTCAAATGTGATCTACATATAATTTCTATGCCAAGAGTTTTGAGACTTGGCACCACTACTTTTGCAGCAACCAATGGTTTAAAATCCTTCAGTAATCCTAATTTTTGTTTCATGCTTGAAAATTTTATTTCGATCTCAAAACTTCTTTGTTAATCTCCCAAGAAAAAATGATCACCTCAGGTTTAATCAAATATACTAATAATCTTTCAAGAAAAAATGTTCACAATGCACATCAAGTTTAATCAAATGTACTGATAATCTTCCAATCTTTATCTTCATTGTATCTTCTAGGGCTAAAGATAAGATTTGAAAACATAAAGGTTAATATTTTACTTTTTAATGAGAACTTTTTCAATATTTCATATAGATGTTTTGGAGAAAATACTGATTGTTTTGAAATGCAACATCTGTAGAAACACATATGCTATGGGGAGGGTTTGCATGGTGGAGACTCCTGATACTGAAAATTCTGGTCTTATTAATATGCTTTCAATTGGATGTGAAATTACTTCCGAGACATCAACATTGCCTCTTCTAGAGATCTTGCGTATTCATTGTCCACAAGAATTGAGGGAAGTTGCACCACATTCTATGAGATCATTAACAAGAGTCTTCTTGAATGGAGAATGGGTTGGAGTGCATGATGATCACAGTAAATTAGTCAAGAACTTGCGTAACCTTCGTCGGCAATCATGCATTCATCATGAGGTAGATCCTTTATTTTTGTAAAAGTTCCTTCTGCTAGATAATGAGAACATATGTACTATGTCTTTTTCTGTGTATAATTTTGGACTCTTATTGTAATGGTTTGTGAATACATATCATAGCAATGAACATTAACAATTGTAATTTACGCCACTAGAGTTATTTAATTTGAACTTGGTATGTATCTCTTCATCCTTTCTTGGGAGAGCGTCTAGGGTGCCTTTGTTTTTTTCAGAAAAATGAACTTTTCATGCAAACAGATTTGAAAATATATCTATACCCTGTTACTTCTCTTTTCCAGGTTGAAATAGCTGAAGATCCATGTAGAAAGGAAATACACATTTTTTGCGACGGGGGACGTTTTGTGAGACCGTTGATTTGTATAGAGAATAACTACCCATCTATAACATTGCATCAAATGGAACAGCTGAAGTCTCATAGCCAGTGTGTGTATACATATTTATTGCATAATGGAATAGTTGAACTTGTGGGACCAGAAGAAGAAGAGAGGTGCATTGTTGCTGAAGATTATAAAGAAGTGAGAAATTCCAGAAAAAAGTGTAATGTTAATCACTTTACACATTGTCAAATACATCCATCCCTTTCTTTCTCTCTCGGAACGAATCTTATTCCTTTTTTTAACCACAATGCTTATAATAGAGTAATGTACCAGGCCCAAAAACATGGGAAACAAGCTATAGGCTTGTATACAACATGCTTATCAACAAGGTCTGACACCATAAGTCATCAGTTGTTCTATCCTCAAACTCCAATATGTGAGACAAAATTGTCAAAAGTTTTACAAAGACAAGATCTTAATAATGGGCAGAATGCTATTGTTGCAATCATCCCCTTCTATGGGTATAATCAAGAGGATTCAATCATTATCAACCGGTCATCTATTGATCGTGGGCTCTTCAGATCTGTACATTTTCAGGCTCTGGACTTTGAGATTGATGGAAAATCTGAAAAGTTTGCAAATTTCTCTCTAAAATCAGAACCAGGATCAAAAGAGATAAATCTCGATGATAGTGGACTCCCAATCATCGGACACAAATTCTTTCCTCACGACGTGATCGCGAAAATACATCGTCTAAAAGAATCATCGACATCTGAATGGGAAGAGTCGAGCTTCAGATTGAATGCAATCAACAGAGGAATAGTCGATCAAGTGATATTGACATCAGATGATGAAGAGAATCCAGTTGCACGTGTGAGATTGAGAGACACACGTGTTCCTGTGGATGGAGATAAGTTCTCATCACGACATGGGCAAAAAGGGGTTATTGGTTTCTTATGTGATGAAGAGGATATGTTTTTCACGCCACAAGGGATTGTGCCAGATATTATAATAAATCCTCATGCATTTCCAAGCAGACAAACTGTTGGACAGCTGGCTGAAGGTATTGCTGCTAAGATTTCTGTGGCAAGTGGCCAAAGGGTTGATGGTGGCCCATTTAATGATATGGACGTCGAGAGCTTCTTACGAGATATTCAAAGGTAAATCCTCGTTATTCTATATACCGTCCCTTTCTCAACGTTTTGCTTTGTGAAAGGGAATCAATTATGCCCTAAGAGTAATATGCTAAGTCTAATCCTTCTAGTTTATGATAGATTTATATAGTAGATCTTCTAAGTATGTGAAATTGGAAAATTCTCTTAACCTTGTTAGTGTCGAGGGAGAGACTTGAAACTAGATGCTTAAAGGGGTTTTAATATTTATCAGTTTTTGTTTATATGGAGATCAGGAGATTATTCAAATGCATATTCTATGTATATTCCCTCCCTCCGTGCATTCTAAATGCGTTCCAAAGGAACCGGTCATGCTGCCCAAAAAATCTATATTAAGAGTCTATTTTCTGGATTTCCAAAGATATTTTGAATTGAATTGTTTTTCACATTTGATTAAAATTAACATGAGAAATTGGTAGGACCAAGAGTCTATTTTCTAGATTTCCAAAGATATTTTTAATTGAATTTTTTTTCACATTTGGTTAAAATTAACATGAGAAATTGATAGGACCAAGTAAATTAGTGTACCCCTCCTCCCAGTCTTTCTAGGACCTGGACTACCCAAGTCAAGCATGTGACATGCATAGCCCATGAAAAGTGACGGGGAAAGGGATGTTAAGCATGTGACATGGCTTCATGTTTGCTCAAGTTACATTGTTAGAGGGGTTTTCAGAGATGAGCATATGCATCAGACGATTCAATGTCTTGAGTTGATTTTGCAGATATGGGGGAGAGAAAGAAGTTATGCTCAATGGAAGAACAGGAGAGAAACTAATAAACAAGATATCAATCGCGCCAGTTTTCTATCAAAGGCTGGTCCACATGGCTTTAGATAAAGTAAAATGTAGAAGCAAGGGTCGTGTGGATTCTTTCACAATGCAACCAGTCCCTGGAAGAAAGAGACAAGGCGGGGTAAAGTTTGGTGAAATGGAAAGAGATTGTTTGATTGCCCATGGTGCTTCAGCAAATTTGAAAGAAAGACTGTTTGATTTAAGTGATCCTTATATCATTTTCATTTGTAAAGAGTGCAATATTGTGGTTTGGAAAGAACAATATGATTTGCGGTGTCCTTCATGCAAGAGTTATAAACATATTGTTCAAGTTCCCATGCCCTATGCTTGCAAACTCCTCTATCAAGAACTCTTGAGTATGGGAATAAGAATGAAATTCTGGGTAGTTTGATTGATGACTGTCCCATTATAAGAATGATGCATCTCAATCAAAATGCAACCTCTATTTGTATGGAAGTTCCAGTTATAACATCATTAGTTTGCATAAAAACAATACATTGTCCATTTCTTTCACAAGAATGTGTATTGTGAAGTTAATAATCTCTAAATGCCTACTGAATATTTCATGCAAAAGAAAGTACTTCCCTGAAAACCTCTGATACAGTGTATGTATATGGAACTATGTATATGGAAAGTTGAATTTGAATTAGAAATGAACGGATTGTTGATTTTATTAATTAATTGCAAACTTAGTATGTGGATGACGAGCTGGAAATCCCCATGAAGTTATTTAATTGCTTGCTCAATGCCATCCTTGCAAAAAAGTTATTTAATTGCTTGCTTTGAGATTTCGCTGAAGTGAGGTATGCATAGGCCCTCTAAACAGATATAATGACACATCATAAGCACTGTGTTGCCAGAACAGATTTAATCACCTCGTATGCACTTTGTATTGGAAACTTAGAATCACTTTTTTTCATACCCGGGAAAATGAGAACAATCACTTATTTTCATCTGGAAAAATATCTATCATCACTGAAACCAAATTCTAGAAGTACCCTTGCTTTTTATGACAAATCACTGAAAGAGCTGCTGAGAAAAAAGAATATTGCATTTTTGTAATGAAATTTGTTGTTTTTACCTGGAAAATTCTGTGGTTTGTGGAATTTGGTTGATGGACATCTGAGGACAGGGTAGGAGTTGATGTCTAAGAATTTCTTATTTATTTATTTTTTGGGTCGTTCTTCAATCATGAAATGAATAAAGAACATAATAATAACGTCACTGTCATTGCCAATGTATTTTTGCTGCAGTATAGAAGCATGTTGCCTGGAAAAGTCTCAAAAAATGTGCATGTAATTTTCGGCTGGTGTTTCAGTGATGAGAGTAATGAATAAAAATAATATTCTGCGTGTGGTTCATTGAGTCATGACTCGCCACTTTTATTAATAGAATGGCTTTTTGCTGCTGCATAAGATCACAAAGCAGCAGGCATGTTGGCTCAGGAAGTCTCAAAACCTGTGTTTGCGCGCGCATGCATACGTGCACATTCACATGTGTGAGCCATTGCCAGTAACTACCCATATACTTTCCTTTAAGAGACCCTATAACATGACTAGGTTATTCCTCAAGGGTGTGGAAGGTTAGAGAACCGTCAAAAAGACCAGCTAGCCCAAAAAGCTGCCTCCTGAACAAGTCACCTATAGCATTGATGTCAACAAACCACCAGCCCAGGATGCACATTTGAACCTGAACTATTGTTGTTGAGAACTGACTCTTCCTTTGTTTTCTTTGGCACAAGCTCTGGATCCACCAATTAAACCAGCAGTGTTCTCGAAACTAGAAAATCATCAAAGATAGACAGGGAAAGCATGTTTTCAAAACAGCAGGCAAAACCAATAGCTGAATTGGATACATTACCTGGATTAGAATGAGATAGTTATGGTGCACATAAACTTTACTTAAACAAACGTCATAAAACAATGTTCTGCCATCCAGGGATTTTCAGCATGTTGGAGTGTCAGAGTGCAACCTTACTCTCATGTAAGTGGTGTGACACAATTGGATGTCATTTAGTGCAGTATCTTCTTCGTACATATGGGTAGGCAATTTCAGGTGCTACAACCTTACCTTAACTGGGCCATTTCATGCTTGGTTATTATTAACGTGAGAAATTAATAGGATGTAAGTAAGAATACTGTATCATTGATTTGCTGCTTTCTTTGATGTCCTTCACAATTCGTCTTTGCAAACTCTTTTCTCATCACCTAGTGAGATGGACGTGTCTAAAGGCATTTAAAAATGTAAGTAGGTTGGTTGTGAGAAGCTTACTGTGGCGGGGGACTTGAGACATGCAAAGTAGATACAACATTCTTATTATGGAAAGGACTTTTGATTGAAAAGTCACTGAAGATAGATAACGAGTTAAATTCTAGAAAATGTGGAGAGGGAATCGATATAATCTATATAAATGGGGAAGAATCCAATAATAAATAAATGACATCTTTTCCTAAAGAAATTGTTGTTTTTTATTTGCAAAACTCTCTACCGTTACAGAAACAGAACTCCGTGGTTTATACCAAGCCAAAGAAACTCACTCTATTGATGGATACATCAATGAAGAAAAATCAATCTGTGGTGCCAGAACCAAAAAACATAAACATGATTTTACATGTATGATGTCCCTATATGAGCCTTTTGGTAGAATAATAGTTGCTGAGGTAGCCAATAATGTTTGGAAAAAAACAACTCTTGCAAATGGGTATCTCCACTGACCAATATACTAGCAGCCCTTCAATATTTTTTTGCCCAAGATATCTCCTGTAATCAGCATAGAGAATAACGATACACTGCATTGCATACATCATCTTTGCTCTAATGTGGTTTAGGAACATAACCATCCACAGCAAAATTCCTTGTTGCTGAAGGCAACAAAAGCCTGATACCATCAAGTTCAGGTCCAGCTACAACTTGACAACCAAGACGCGACCTGCATTCATTGAAAAACAAAAAACTCTCTATTATAACATATTATTCATTGAAAAACAAGTATTTCTCAACACGTCACTGTCATAAAGAAAAATTAACACACTTCATTCAATTAAATAAGAATCTGTATAAACACACACCATTCATTGAAAAACAAGAATTTCTCTAAAAAATTGTTCATTGAAAAATAAGAATTTCACTAAAGCATATTATTCATACCACAGATTGCCTTGAACATATAGAACCAACTCACTACAATCAAAAAGAGAGGGAACGTAAGAAATCTCAACAAGACATCATCACTTACGTTTCTGTCAAACCAAAAGCAAGATCCAGCATATCATTCTCTTCATCTGTAGGTTCTGAAAGTTTATTGTAATATGCTTCATCCTGCACATGCATTATTGAGATTTGAAATGGAACAAACTTGAACAAAGCTGATACAATCTTCAAACAGATTAATAGAAATGTACAGAAACATGATCTGCATAATACAGTTATCCTTCAGTAAAACCCTGAGTTTTTCCATCAGTTCTTTTTATATGTGCACCCTGCTTGCTTGGACTCTGGTTATTTTCTCATCAGGTCTTTGAGACAATTTTTTTATCTATGTTTTCTTGAATCCTACAGATGGTAAGTTTGAAGCCCTTTGTTAAGCTCTACATTTAGTTCTCATTGGATATTGGGATGCCCTCTTCTATCATTCAGATCATTCTATTTAAAACCTCTGGGTTCTGTTATGCTTTGCTGGTGTCCCTTTAGAATTCGTTCTCGACTAGACTATATTCGTAGTTCTTTTTGAGTTTTTCTTAAAACTATATCAACTGTGATCATTTACCATTGATCATTATGATCTACATATCCTAATCTCTTTCTCTTGTTTCTCTCCATAGAAGTTTCAATTCCGAATAGTTAATAGTTGCATATAAAACCTCCAAATCCAATTACTAGTCCTTAGCTATCCATAGGCAATAACCAAGTTATAATGACACGCCTATCTTGATACAGTCATGAAGGTGATGGAAGATAATCAATATTATATCCAAAGAATCTATATTGTTTTGTTTTGACCACGCTACTACTTTTTGAATATCTGAAAAACTTAATTCAAAAAATAGGTAATGAATTTATGAGATAGATTGTAACAAGAGAATATGTTTATAAACATACAAACCATGATGATCACATGGCATGTAGAACAAGCAAGTGAACCTTCGCAAGCTCCTGTAGAGTCATCCAAACAGAAGGGATGAGCTATATTTAAAAGAGCCCCTCAAAATAAGAAAAGAAGCAAATTAAGAGAACCTTCCAGTTCAATGTCATTCTGATGGGCAGCTTCAAGCATCGACATGCCAATTGGTACTTGAATGGTTTTTTCTACACCATCCTTATCCACAAAAGTTACTGAAATCCTGTATGACAAAACATTTCTTTCCGAGTTCTATGTACACCATTAGACACGCACAAAAACTGCAATTCTAATTAACTGCATTTGTTCTCTCTTTCTTTTTCATTGCATGCTTGTATATACAAAAATCTAAACGTTAAATATCGCTTCTTTGGCAGGAAAGGGTGCCCATACATTTTGTATCCCTACATACCTGACTTTTGTCACCTTTATATAAACAAGGTGTGAACTCTTTGTAGTTCATTAATGGGTAGTGAAACTATTTTTGGCTTCCCAGTAGAAATTCAACCTTCAATTTGTGTGCATAGTTTATTTTCCTTTTCTTGTTTATCTTCTTATTTTATCATTTTTACACTTATATCCTGGAGTTTTAAAATCTAATTCTAGGAATAGAACAAGAACACCTACTTCACCTATTGTATTAGTCTATTGTAGAGTTAACACAAGACAGCGTACGAGAACATGAGGAAAGACCAGCCATTGGATGCTTCAGGTAAAGACCGGTAATGTTTCTAATTTACTCAGATAAGAGATTATTGTAATTTTGGGACATTTTCTACACTGCAAAGCTTTTACATATGGTAAATATTTTCCATGATCTCGGTGGCCTAGCAGTAAATGTGGCTACGACCAAAGTCATGGTGGTAAAAACTTTCCTACCTGTAAGGTGTCTAACTAGGATAACCAGAACAACCCAATACTATGATATCGAGAATGTGTGCAGCTTGCACACAACCCAAAGATTGGAGGTAAGAGCAATAGTATTTGATGTATGTCTGGTGGAAATTCTGCTCTATGGAACTGATGTTTGGGGAGTTGGCAATCTTTGTTATCAAGCTCATGGAATAAAATAGAGAAAATACAGAGAAATTTCTATGCAGTCATTTAGGGGTTAAGAGCACAACCCCATACTCCATAATTCTCCTACAAACAGGAAGGAGACCAATAGAATTTGATGACTTTTAAATAGTTAGCATGTACATATAGAAAGTAAAGAAAACAACTTGAAATCACCTCCAAATGCAGTAAAAAGAGGATTGTTACCACTGTAACAACATCAACTACATCAAACACATCCAGAAATGTTTTGCAATATAGCATAATGAAGAATACTTGGATGTGCAGGTAGAGGAAAGAAAGGGACATCGAGTCAATGTTTTACTCAGCCCTCCAAAAATAATGAACAGAAGTCTGCTATAGATCTAAGTTTGAGTACTAATGCAGCTGCATTAAAATCAACATTCTGAGAATTCCCATAGGCAGTTGGCTTATGCTCAAGCAAAAATCCAGACATGCATTCCCAAGTGAGCCCAATGTGCCATCACATTGATGTACATGCGCTCAGACAATCAAAATAGGAATTAGGGGCTGGCTTAATATTGGGAAGAAAAATATAACGCCCGCTCTATATTGCCTCACTTTACCAGTAACAAAAGAATGTGTCACTTTGGAATGTCTTGCATATGAGTACATCCTACATGAGTTATGAAAATTCCTCAAAGATAGTTCAAGCTTTCAAAGAAATGCCAAATTTAAGTGGCAATAGCCAAGATGAACAACCTGCCAAGAAGAGAATTCTACTGGATGTGAATAAAAGAATCGCCAAATCAATACTCCCTTCAACTACCATTAAACACTAAAGTAGTGTGCATACCCAAATCACCCCAATACCTCAAAAGTGAGACCTTCAGTTCTGATATTAAGTCAGTTTGTATAGATTATGGAAAAACCCTTTGTTTTGGCAACAGGTAACAATGTCATAGAATCTGCCAATCTATGATATATAATCCTGAATATTATGTGCAATTAGATACTATATGAAATAGTGAGTGCTAGCTTCCAGTTGAACTGTGCAAAAAAAGCAAATTATTATTCCAACCCATGTCCACGTCTTGCCTCAGTAGAACCCCAATCACCCTTTCCAAATAAAGACAACTCTCACGAAACAGTAAAGAGAATACATACGTTTCTTTGTTTGATTCTGGAGAGTTCTCTGACGAAAATAGTCGTCTTTGTAATCCAGAATTGTGACAATCTACAAAACATAGATATATGATATAATACATATAAGCAACAATGTCCGTATTTCCATATGCGAAACCTCAAAGCATAAAAATAAATAACAAAAGAAGAAAAAGGTTCCAACAACAAAAGGAAAGGGAAATATTACCTAGCCACTGCGAATTTTTGAGAAAAGTAAAGCCATGAATTTTCCACGACTGTGAAGTAGAGAAAGTGGAAGAAGACGAAGAAGAAGAAGAAGAAGAAGAAGAAGAAAAGTGGGCATAAAGACATGAAGAGGGAGGTCTAGAAGCAAGGAATAGCTTCACAGATCTTCTGCATATATTTGCCAAACGAGCCATGGAACCTTGGAAGTCTTTCTTTTTTTTCTCTGCACAGGCGAGTGTAGTAGAGTCTTTCTTTTCGATAGTTTCTTCTTCACGGGATTATATATGTATGTATATTACACCTTCGCAGTAAGGGCTTCCAAAACTTCACATAACAAATGATGGGGGGGACAAATGGAAGAGAGAAATATGGAGAGAGAGAGAGAGAGAGAGAGACCGTGTAATTTTTTTTATGTTCTGCTCTGATCTCTACAAATTCATTATGTATGTATGTATGTATAATGTACATATGCCCCCTTCTCCGCGCCTCTCAACACAAAACCCCGACCATCGCCCCATATCCCGACCTCCCAACATCTTTGTAGGCCGGACATAATTGGCCGTCCGCCCGCCCACCCACCCCTCAATACTCATATATGTGTTAGTAAGTACATATGTTGGGCCTTGCGGCCGAAATGCCACACAAGCCGAGAGGCCTCTTCCATTTCTCGAGAAAGTATTATTAATTATATGGCTCGCTGTGTCTTTCGTTTCTCTCTGCCTTCCCTGGTGGTTGAATTATTTAGACTCTCTGACTCAAAATTAAGGACCTCAAAAAAACCTTACTCCGCCGCGTATGTTTGTTACGCTGCTTATATTTTTTTGCTACTCTAGGTTTATTTACCATCTCATTACATGTTTAGGCTATCTTGTTGAGTTTTAACAATTAGTACGAGACTCTTAACAATAACCGTGACATGACCTTGATAAGGAGACATAACTTCAGTCAAAATTAAGATGTGAGCTGAATATTATAATCGAACTTTGCGGATATTATCGTGGATTGTGATATTTTACATCACAACTTAAGTGTGAAACGTAATCAAGGCAATGTATCGTGGCTTGGTAATAGATTATGGTGAGGAATCATAGCATAATATTAACATCAACATTGACAATTGAGAAGGGGTATAACAAAGTGATGTCGTACTTTGTTGCCAAATTATGGCCCAAATGAGATTTGGGTTTAGTTTATCGTGTTGCATGGAAAATCATGCAATAAGAGCTATATCATTGACAATGTATGGCCCATATGACATTTGTAGTTAGTTTATCGTGGTGCATTCGAGTGGTCATGTGATTTGGGGTTAGGTTAACTTTGGCAGCTTCACACACATTTTGCATGACACCACAATGATCAAAGCTTTGTACAACAAAGAGAATGGGTGGAGGGACATAAGTTTGTAGTTAGTTACAAATCGAAGAGTACTAAAGATTGTTCACTGCATTTATGAAAAACATATGCATTTCACATGAAACCACCATGATCAAAGTTTTTGTAGTGGCACATCAATAACAATCATTGCATAAGGAACTCGAAACCAATCCTATTTCTCTCCGTTCAAAGGTGTCTGTGTCTTTTTAACCATCAAGATATGTTGAGTTTGAAGCGAGATGTTGAAGCCTTGGAGACATCGGGTATTCCCATACATTGGCCTAGATGGAGCAGGAGCTTATGAACGCGTGTCGGGGTTTTATGTAGTTCTCATATGCAGGCTGATGACAATCACACATGCAGATCCATGGGGGTCCCTAATTGCAAGTTGACAGGCATTCTAGATATCGGATAGGTCCCGAAGGGATGGGTGGGGGTTGGGTTGGGTCGTGGTATGTGATTGGATTGCTCGGGTATGTGTCAAAATGGGCGGGCGGTGGTCACGTGTTGCGATGCCAGATTGCTCATTACCAAGATGGTATGAAGAAAGCTTTCATGTAAAATATATATACATACATACATACATACATACATGCATACTGATACAATATGTATGTATATATACATATATGTGTATATTTATGTATGGGTGCAAGTTTTTGTTTCTGTTTTGTAAGGGTGAAGATTTTCAGAAATTTGTAGCTTTTAGAAGAGAAGAGAAGAGAAAGAAGAGAAGAGAAGAGAGAGACGCACGCGCGCGCACACAGACAGAGTCTCCCCAAAGATGGACATGGTTACGGAGAAATCTGTGGGAGCAGACATTGACGTAGCTATGGCCGAGAAGAAGTCGACGACGATGGTGAAAGGAGAAGCAGAAGAGGAAGAAGAAGAAGAAGGGAAAGAAAAAGATGGCCAAGGTGAAGACGGAGAACCTGTTTCCATGGCTTCTGTCAGGATCCTTGACCTTCGCCTTCTAGGTCAAGATGAGATCCGAAATATAGCTAGGTTGTGTGGCGATGTCCCTGCTCGACTCAGAGACCTCGTTCGAGACCTCATCATCAACAAATCCATCTTCAACGAAAGCTTAGGAAGCAGACGCCAGACTTTCGACAGAGAAAGAGAACGTGAAAGGGAGAGAGTTACTCGCAAGCGAGATCACCACCATCGCCATCTTCATCATCAGAACGAGAATGAGAACGAGAACAAGTATCAGAAGCAGAATCAGCATAACCGTCCATCTTCTAGTGGAGAAGCAATTGTTTCTTCTTTGAAAGAAGGGGTTGTTTCTTCAACCGGAGCAGCTTTTGCAAATTCAAAAGGAGATTTTGCTTCCTCTAAAGAAGATTTTCTTTGTGCTGAAGGAAATTTTGCTTCTTCAAATAGAGAAATCTCTTTGTCTGGTCGAACTTCTTTGGATTCTTTTGGTGTGAGCTCTCATCGGGAGCTTATTTTGCATCTTTCTCAACAGCTCAGGATCACTGAGAAAAATCTCAGAAACGGAAATGGAAGCATGTATCAGAAAGAAAATCATCTGTCTTTGGAAGAAGGTGTTCGTCCCATCCGCATTAAAAGCATGGCTAGAGCTTCTTCTACTTATTTGAATCGAGTACAAGTCCAGGATCGAGATAATCATCCTCATCTTCTTGTTTCTTCATGTTCTTCTCCTCTTCTTCCTCCATCATCAACAACTTCTGTATCGGTAAATGGAAAGGCCCTCACCATCTCTGCTACAGAGATATTGCATAGAGTAAGCAAGAAGATGAAGACAAAGGATGAAGCAAGGAGAAAGGCAACACTTATTCCTGTGAATTCACAAGCAGTTGATATAGTAACCACAAAAAGTGGTCTAGAAACAGATATAGAAGGAACACAATTGCGACAAGAGGAGAGCAAGCTGGAATTTCAGTCAGTAAAGCAAGTCAGGTGTGTACTTGAAATTTCATTCATCTATTTATATATGTTTGCATGCATATTATTCGTCTTAGCTACAAAAGAGAATTGACATCCCCAAGGGATGTGCTTTAATTGATGTGTGTGTGTGTGTGTGTGTATATATATAGACGTGTTCTTATGACAAAGAAAATGTATGTCATTTTCATGACATCTTCAACTAGCCTTTGGTCATGGTTTTGTGTCTTTGCTCATTCCTTGATCTTGTTTCCCTCCTTCAATTAATTTTACACGTGCGTGCTGTTGCCATATATACAGTGTCTGCATAATTCATCTCATATATATTTAGGCATGTGTACACTTTGTTTTAGCTACAGAAGGGAAAATCTATTGCAAATTTCCCTTATCCTTGTAACGAGCCTTTTGCAACAATGTTGCCCCTTTTCTCATTGTCTTTGATCTTGATGCATTTAATCACGACATTTTGCACATGCTTTTGCAAATCAGGTCTGTACTTCAATTCATACATACAGATGTATATAAAATTATCTCAAGTACAAATGGAAAATTTGCATCATAATTTTCCTTTGCCACATTTTTAATCCTTTTTGTCCTTGTCCCGCTGCATTTATTCATATAAATTTTGCATATCATCTTTTCAAAAACATCTGCAGCAAGCAAAGCAAGGCCATTTCATTGCCATTTTCCTTCGTGATTCCAATGCTCCTTTTTATCATTTTTCTTGCTATCACTGCATTTACTCATATTTCACATGTGCATTCATCAAAAACATATGCAACTGTGTAGGAAAGTTTTTGTTTAGGAATCAGCAAAACAAGAACTTACAACAACATTACAGACAACGAGGGAAAGAAGGAAGAATCTGAAAGCAAACGAACTTCAATGGCAGTGATTGACAGCAAGAAAAATGGCAGTGATTGACACTTCTATGACTAGCTTTCACTGAACTAACAATAATCAACAATACTCCTGAGAAGAATGTAGAAAATTCAACGTAATGCTCCAATTGGCCCCAAAACTTAGCCCCCACATATTATTTCTTGGCATCCAACTAGAATCAATGGATAAGAACAATAGAATGTTTCAGCCTCCACAACACAAGCTCTGGTAAACATGGATCCACAGAAGTGTCTTAGCTGACCTACTGTGGCTGAAAACCCTAATATTACAAATTAAACAGACTCAGGATTTTCAACCAAGCATCATTTAGGCTTTTGCGCACAATCTAGCAGGACTGAACAACAAACCCTATAGCAGCACAATTGCTCAGGCTCAAACACATCATTTACCTGTATATTACACAGTGATACTTTATCATTCCTGACATTTGACTAAATAGAATTGCATTTTAACAAGCTAGATCCAATCAGCATGCTTATGCAACAGAAACTGTTGCAGTGAATGGATCCCTTCACATGCTAGAATACTGACTCCATAAAATCAAACGTTAAACACATACAGTCATCTTAATTCCAGGGATAATCATGTGTCTAATCTCCTGCAAGAAATTGCTGTTGTGTCATATGGTACATGAAAGAGAAAATATATGGAGGAAGCGGGAAGTTAGGGCTAGAGGCCCAACTGGCGTGAAGGCGTAATAACATCAAGAAAAAGCATCAGTGGAACTGAAGCAAAAAGGGGTTGAGGTGAGACATGGGAATGAAGTGGGAATGATGAGAAGGATAAGGAAGAGAAGGAAGCAGTAAGGTGCATAGGAAAGGTGAGCAAAGGAAGGAGAACATGGTTGCAATCCGTGTAATTATTTTTTTGATCCGTTTGTTTAACATAGCCCAGGATGGAGTGCTGCACTAGAGAGATACACTTCAAGAGCAAGAACTCAGGCTGAAAACATGCATGTTTTTGCGTCAAGAGCAAGAACTCAGGCTGAAAACATGCATGTTTTTGCGTTAAAATTAAATGTATCTTTTTATATTGACTATTTTTTTGCACAAGAAAAATGTACTGACATGTTTATAACAAGTGAGCATTCTTAACAATGCACTTGACAGCTCACATCAATCGACGAACCTGCAAGAAACCGTGTATTAGTAACACTGCAGAAAATATGTCATAAAATAAGAGAAAGATGGTCCAAGGGATGTGAAGCGTGGAAGCATTTGAGAAAGCAACCTTCATTTTGTGTATTTATATGCCAAGGACATTATCTGATTAGAATGTAAGAAGCCTAGTTTTATGAAAACGAGTGAGGATGAGGCATAGGCAGTCAAGGGTAAATCCATTGAGCCTGAAATTGTTGAGTGCATTAACTTCAAGCTCTCACACTTATGGTGCCAGCTTGTCACATGTATTGTCTGAGAGGAATCAAAGAACAGTGAAATAGGTTTCTTCCTTCTAATGTGAATAAACCTGTATAGAAACCTGGGGCTTATTCTGGAGATCAAGGAAAATCATATATGAGAGTGAGTGGATGTTACATTGGTTATGCTTGATCAAGAAAATATCAAAATTTCCTGTTGGGGAAATATCAAGACATGAATGCAATGATACCGCTCATTCTGATTTATCCATCCCTTCATGTTGATGACGAGGAGTTAAGAGGGTGAGCGATGACATTTATGATAACGTGCAGGGGGGATTCAACAAGGGTAAAAGGCTGTGAACCAGTTTTTTGGTGCTAGTACATATTATTGTCTTGTTTTTGTCAAATTCATGTTTTCCCTTGATTGAATTATGTTCGTTTAAATTTCTTGCGGCATATCATCTCTTGTTTGGTTTGTTGACCATAAGTGAAACCCAAACAGTTCATCATCTATTTCTCTTTTGTGGATGACATTCTTATATTTAGATTGATTTTTAGATATTGCCTTATGGAAAAATATGTCAACTGCATCATGACATGGGACTTGGTCTTGGTCTTTTTATACACCCACGCCTTACCCTTTGGGTTTTGATAATGCGAGCGGGTTCTTTGTTGACTTGTTAATCTCAATCATTTCTGCAGAGCGTCTTTATGTTCTTTGATAATTATGTTGCAATATGGTGTAGCAAAGAAAAAGCACGCACACATATGTATATCTGTACACATATTATAAATAATGGTTAAGGTACTGAAACATAGATGCAATTCAGATTCAGCAAGTGTTCTATGTTTAATTGGCTAGTTTTGACATGGTAGCAAGCATGCCATGCTCATCATCAGTGTTGATTGTTTCTGACCTACATGTAAACCTGGTAATGAAGCTCTGCTATGGAGGAACAGATGCCTAAAGAACGAACAACGCGCTCTGGTTCCGTGATTGGTATAAATACAGCAGCAGCTCAATGTGCAAGTGATCCAAGATCACCTGAGACGCCAATATCACAGTCTGAAAGTTTCATGGAGTGCTCAGAACCTTTGATGGTACGCTGACTTTGCATGTCAATTCAAGACATTGTGAAATCATCCCCTTTCCTCTCTTTAGCCATTGACCATGGGCCTCAATTATTTTTGTTTCTGGAATTCTGAATATAATTCATGTTTTATCTTGCACGCAATCAAAACAGGACAAGTTGCTGGGAAAAGGTTCTCTTTTCTGCCTCACATGTAATAAAACATTCTCCAATGCATTCAGCCTAAGAAGGCATGCTGGTTCAACTGGTCATAAAGTGGATCTGAGCGTGGTAAATTCTCTTATGCAACTCTGGTGTTAACATTTTTTAGTATGAGCGTGAGCTTGAGGTTTTAATATAATGTCTTATGTCGTCAAGGCAAAAGCGGGAATATCCACTGCTATAAAGAAACAACAAAGTGGTCGCTGTTTATGTGTCACTTGTGGGAATTTCTATGCTACACCGTTTACATTGAAACGGCATGCATTGGCATATGGGCATTCTACTGAGGCGGTAAATTTTGAATAACATTTGAAATATTTTGCAAAGGTTTCAGATTATGTTTAAAATTGTTAATTCCTAGGTCCCTTCATGTTTATACAGAGTATGCCGCCTGTTGAACAAGAGCATGGAGAAATCAAGGATGAGGGCGAAGCTGATGCCTCTGACAAGAACTTCAGTCTGCCAAAACCAAAATTAGAGTCTCTTTGGCCTCGACATTCATGGAAGAAAAAAGTTCGGGAATTCAAATGTGGTAAATACCAGAGAAGATTTACCAAAAAGCAGCAATATGTCAATCATTTAGACCTACACTTCAAAAAGTCAAGGAAGAAAATGACCAGATCGGTTGGAAAGTTACTTGGGAGAGCAGTTGGAAGTTCCAAAAATCAAGTCAAAGGCAAGCCCATTAGCATACCCTCAGAGCATCCAATGGAAGACGTGAATGAGCAAGAGCAAGATAATGATACATCAAAGAGAAAACATGAGTCAGAAATTCTTGGAAGACAAGTCCGACCTCATATAGAAGAGATGAATGTAGGAAAGTCTATTGCAATGACATGTCAGGAATGTGGAAAAGTATTTAGTGAGTACTCTCGTTACACAGGCCACCTTAGTATGCATTCACGCTTTAGGAAATTGTATACTGCCGAAACAAGCAAAGCAAATTCGAATTCATCTCTGGATGAAGCAAGCTTTGATATTGATACAAATGACCTCATTAAGGACCTCAGAGAGTCATCAGCCTTGGGTTTTCGTAAATTGATTAGTGATACAGCTGGTACATACCTGTCTGGTTTACCAGCTAAGCTCCTCTTTACAGGAGCTTAAAAGTTAATATACTACTATTTTAACATGGCTTCCAATACTGACAAGTCATAACTCTCATTTGAGGACAATCCTTAGCATGGGGTGTACAAACTAAATTTGCATTATTGTCCAAAATTGGAATGACAAATTGTTATGTACACAGGTATGGTGACTGTTCCTTCTGATCAGTATTTGAGACTGAATGCATTGGCTTAGAAATTCCTAGATGATTAAAGAATATCCCAAGGTAAATATGACAGGTATTAGTAAAACCTGCCATGGTATGTAAATGGAGTGTGATAATTTTTTATTTCACGTATGCTGTGTGCGTTAGAAGAGAGTTGAGTTCAATGTCATCTATAACATTACCACTTTGCTTAGTTGCATTTGAGGATAAAAGCATTCCATTGATAATTCTGTCAAGGGTAGTCAATGTGAACTATGTATTATAGCCACACCGTTTTGCTCAGTGGCACTGGAGGATTAAAGCATTCCACTGATAATTTATCAAATACTGTGTTGAGTTTTTGAAAGGGACAATTGCCTGCATACAAATGTGAAATCTAACGAATGGAAATGGAATATGATAGATACGTGATTACATGGATGCTATGTGCAGCAGAAGTGAATTAATCATATATAAGAGGGTGTTTTTCTTCCCTGTATTATAGCAACATCACTTTGGCCTCTTGTTTTTGAGGATTAAAGACTTCATCAATAATACATTCGTGTCAATAACTGTATTAAAGGTCATTTGTAATATTGGCGATAATTGCATTTAAGGTTTTATTTATAAATTTGAGACGTCTAGTAATCTAAATTCTCTTCAGGTAGGATCTGGTCTTTTCTTCATCATAGAATTAGAGGTTGAAATATATGATGTTAAATTTTCCAGCGTACAAAACACTCTTCACGTTCTGCTGGTATATAAGATAATTCCTTTTATATCTGTAGAATAATAACAAAGTACCGGAGTACTAAGATCACTTCTTTTCTATCCTAATCCTTCATTATTCTACGCACCAGAGTACCAACCTGCAGATTTAGTGATGGCTTCACAATCATGAAAAGAGGTAACCAGCCAAAGTGTTTCTTTCAATCATGAGGGGTAACCAACCCTAGTATTCCTTTGACAGTACACAAACTATAACCATGACCTTTCCCCCAACCCTAGCATTTCTTCAACTGTGCGGCTACCAGCATGGAACACCCAATTTAATTTGGTCTACTTTCATTTACTGTTCTAAATAGAAGGCCATTTAGCTTAAGGTCTCAATTAAGGAGGAAAAACTGACAAAAAACAACAAACTGCAGTAACTGATCAAACCAATCATAATTTGGTGCAGCACCACTACTACAATTTCTTACCTTCAACAAATAGATTAGTAGATAAGATCTTTCCTACACAGAAAATAGATTTGAGGATACGGATTATACTTACTATACAAAAAATATAAGATGGAAAGGTGTCCTCATGTTAACCAGAAGCTTGAGAAATAGTGTAAATGAACAGGTCAGATTCAGCCAGAATGCAATGGTACATATAGCGTTCCACAAGATGAGTATTAACCACACATTTCCGCAAATCTTGCACCAAAATGCGTAGTAGAATATTGCCTATATTATGAAAGTTGAGATACTTCATTTTCTGAATAGCATGAAGTCTGGCTTAAATTTCCAGCCCCAAAACTCAAAATTTAAAGAGCACGAAGCTCTATCAAGACTATTACACTCTGATATTATAGTAGTCTGCATCAAAATGATGCAACCTAACATAGCCATCTTCACCACCACTTGAAAAGCTGTACAAGCATTCAAATATAAGGCATGATCAAAATGTGAAATCAAAATGAAATGCAGACTTAATTTATATAAACTTCACTCACCCTCTGCCATCTGGATTAAATGCAAGGGCATTGATTGGCCCAAAATGTCCCTTGACACCGCCAATCTCATCTTGGTATATCTTTAAAAATAAAAATGTGGAATCAACTCTTCCGCACACTAGAGTAGAAATTGACACTGAAACTTTCTAAGGCCAGAGTCAAACCTTGTGATAGAAAGTTGCTTCAAATTTACCAGCTCTACGATCACTAGTAGTCACTTGAGAAGCTTCTTGACCTCCTCCAATAACAACCTGCAAAAAACAAATATAAATTCTCTTTCCAACTTCATGTACTAGGCACTTTATTAGTTCTTCTGGTTGAATTATTCACTGACCCATAATGTGTCCAGTTTGTATGGCAAAAGCATTCTGGTATGGAAGGAAATAAAATCATTGAACCATCTATAAACTCCCCCAACATCTTAATACATGGTACAATAGGCAACCCTAAAAATATATGTTATATAAGTAAAATCTAAACCTAAGTCAGCTCTTTAAAGTTTTCTACCTGTCATTTCCTCTTACATCTCATTTAGGACAGCATTGTGTCTTCACATAATGTCTTGATTGCTAATTGAGACTCTTTTCATTGTATATATTATGAGTTTGATCTGTTCATTTCTCCTCTCACATGGGTTCATTCACAGTTTATCCAAGATTCCTTCATTCATGAGAACATCTTTCTTAGTTTCTGTATGATATTTTAGCATGTTTTAGGTGATGGTCTTTAGGAATGCATCTTCAATTTACAACCACATATATTGCATTGTTTTTGTCTCATCTGTTACACTGCAGACTGCAAATGGGTTAAGTAATATTGTTTGACAGTTTGAAGTATCAGACTTACATGATCAAAAAGTGGAGAGATAGCTGCAGCATTAACTGGTCGCTCAGCTGAATATGTCTTCAGAAGTTTCAATGTCCTGATATCCCATAACTATAGACAACAATAAAACAAGTGCTGCATTACCACATTAAGTCAATGAATGTAATGAATGGATACTGATGGGATGCATGTGACTATAACCACATATAAAAGACGTATTCATGCATTTATAAATACATAGAAATCAATCCTTAGGAGGTGATTGGCCAGAATGAAAAGCATACCTTTGCAGTCTTATCACTAGAACCAGTGATAAAATGTGACCCATCTGCAGATTTTGCTAATGAAGTGATGTTTTTCTGATGACCTCCATCCGGATTGCTTTCTTTTAGAATTTTACCGGTCTGTAAAAAGACATTGTAGGAGCCAGTAAACATGCTGCATATATCTCAAAAGGTTGAAAATAATTTGCATTTATACTAAAAAACACGGTCAAAATAGAATTTGCGTTCACATTAACTGGCATAGAGTTAACAAAAAAGTGTGGGCACATCTTTTCCACAAGATAACCTCACACTTTATACAGAGAGGATTGTGGGGTGTTTCTCTCATAAATTCTTGGTTACATCTAGACAAAATCAAATTCAGCATTTTGAAACATGATCATTTCATGCCCACAAGCTTCACAGGCTTATCAGCTCAACACTATCAAGCACAACAAAACCTTAGCCCGAAATTGCATACATCCACAAAAAGGAAAACAACAGAATAAACTCAGTTCAGAATACAGATAATATACCAGTACATTTTTTAGAAACACCTAGAAAATATTTGATGGAAATGAATCTTCTCACATCTACAAACCTGTGCATCCCAAATTCGAATGATAGCATCCTCACCGGCACTAATAATAGTCTTATTCAAAGGACCCCATACAGCCCTGTTAATCCTACCAGTTGGACCAGTAAGAGTAAGCAAGGAATCCCTGGTATCTGAATAATCAAGGGGCAGTGGCTTAGAAACTCTCGTCTATAATAATTTATAAAAGCAAAGCTAGTGTAGTAATAACCTTTAATGCTCTCTCCATCAACTTGTTTCACATGAATAGCCGATGGTGCTCCCATAAAGGGATCAGTTGTGATAACAGCCAGTTTGTCACCAATAGCAAAGTCCACTGCTCTTGCAGGTGATCCAAACAAGAATGTATGAAGCTGTGCACCTGTCTCTACATCCCATAACTTGACTGTCTGATCTGCAGAACCTGTAATCAACCGACTAGTATCTCCTGCACCCACACAACTTCTATTTAAGCATAAGGGAATATGCATACATGAGTACATTTAAGGTGGAGTTTCTTTTGACATTTATATGACGTCCAGCATAAAAAAGAACCCAGAAATCACAATTAATACAATATCACAGCAAATATGTGACAAATTGTTTACATTACTTAGGACATAAAGAAGAATACTTCTTTACACAGAGAAAGTTTGGAAAAATGTGGTAAGTCATATAACAACAAAACATGTTCTGATTTGTATAAAGTCGGCTGTACATGAAGATGATAGATTCATAAACGAGAACCAAGAAGAATGATTTGCTGACTTCACTATCTAAAAAACCAATGCATTGACTAGAAGGAAAAAAGCAAATCAAATGTTTCTTCATATATAAAAAACACAAGTTAAGGACTTTTCAAATCAATAGACTGAAAGCAAACAACTTATCATACTCCTGCCCCCAAATGACAGCACACTTTGAACAGCAATCAAATTGACTAGATTGGTCATAACATAAACGTAATCCTGGTTATTGGGACATGTCCATTTGAATAGCAATAAAGGTCTCTTCTAGATTAAAAACGTCTCTTGGGTTTGTTGCCTTGATCCCTTGTCTTGGCATATGCCCATGGTTGGCATCAAAGACCATGGTTGCAGTAAGACTCCAACAAGGCCACGTGGAAAAGGTCATGAATCCAGGACCATGGCAGAAGACCAAGACGAGTTAATATGCTGGGTAATATTAAACAAGCCAAGTCACTTGTAGCCAAGTTTAAGTGATGGGAAAGTGGGGGAAGATTCATGTGATACATCACAGCACAAGATGGATCCATTGCGCAATCCAAACTGAGACCAAGTTTCTGATGTTAGCTACCCCCTTGTGGTTCAGATCTTATACTGGGGGTAGATCTTTATCCTGGTCATTGTAGCAAATGCCTCCAGTAGAAAATAGGAAAGCTGCCTTAACATCATCCTCACCTCTATCTAGAGTGCAAATGAGAAGTGGCACTAGCATCGATGATTTATTTTGCCACTGTCCCAAATCGAGATGGTCTGAGTTTCACAGACCAGAACTATGAATTCCAGTTGCTCTATGACATGGTTTCATAGAGTTTGTGTCATAGAATATCATTCGTTGAATTTGATTGATAAATTCCCATTCTTGTTGATTAGACAAACACCTATCACTGGATTTTGCTGCCCCTCTATTTTCTATACAATACATTAATCTGTTTATCTCCCCTTCTCCTCAGTTTCTTTAATGCAAAAAATAAAAGATAGACTTTTTTTATTATTTACGATATCTTGAATGAGAGGAGGATAAAAACAAGTGAAAGAACAAAAGAGGCATAAGAGGATTTTGGAGAACTAGTCCACACATAACAAATTTATTAGGAAACAGTGATATGGCCTTCCTCGTACCAGACAGAATCAATGAATGAGCTGGATCAAATTATTCTTAAATTATTTTGTGATAATCAATAAGATTGGTTTTTGGAAGGATGTACCGAAACTACAGGTTCAAGGATCGATCAGCACCACACAGATAAACGAAATCAATGCAGACTAGGTCATCAAAACACTATGCAGATCTATCACCATGTAAATATATGTTCGTAAAAACGCACATATCTACACATATGTACGTGCAAATATGTATGCATGTACATTCCACGCATACAGGAAAGAGTAGCACATACTTGATACATCACAGCACCAGACAGCTCCATTGTGACCTTTGTATGTGCCAACACGTTCACCGTTGTGAGCGTACCAAACGTTAGGGGTATGATCTTTGGCACAAGAGAAGAGAAGGTCTCCATCTCTATTATACTTGAGGAAAGTGAGAGGCCTCTCGTGTCCTTTCAACAAAATGGGCCTCATTGCGAAGAAGATGTACACAGAGAAAAGGGGAGAAAAACAGGTCTTCTTCTTCAGTTCGACACTTCTTCTGACTCTCCTAGTTCGTTCCTCTGATTCTTGCAGGCTACGTTTCTTCCGAGACTATACGTCTGTCTTACTTCTTCGCGCGATCTCTCTGCAGGTGATCTCTCTCTGCACAGAGCGAACGCGCGCAGCAAAAGCGTCTTAGGTTTTCGTCTTTCTGAAAGTTATGAGGGTTTTTAGATGTAGTCTCCACGTCCTCTCAATTTACGAAGTTAGACCCCCTCCACACCCTCTCCTCATTAGTATTATTACTATGAATAGATCTCATAGTTATATATGTATAATGTACATATAGTCCATGATCCTATATATGTACATAGACGAACTACACTGAGTTCATGGACCATCCTAATCCTCTATGGCCTCGTCATTCCTCTTGCCCGCATATAAGCTTCCGAGTTCATGTGCATAGTAGCTCTCCGACCTATACAGTGGTGATAAGTAGGTCACTCTTGTTGTCAGACTAGCAAGTCGAGTCGCTCGCAAACAAAACTTCTCCAACCAAGCCATGATTGTCCTAAACGTAAGCCCTGGACACACAACAATAGACATTCTATACTACCCCAACAAGCAAGAAAGAAGTGGATAGCTACGCTTGACTCGCTGAGCAAGATGCATTGCGATTGGATTCCCCCCTGACAAGCCTCACTATAAGTCCTAGAGTAGTGTGGTATGGTAATGCAACACGGCTAGCCTTCCAGAGACCCGAACTCGCTGAAAGCCAAATGGAGCCAGCAGGACTTCCATAGTCAAATAATCGTCCGGGAATCTTTGGTTCAAAATACGGACCTTCGGCCTTCTTTCGTAGAGTGAAGGGCGTGGGTGAAACTTTTGTTGAATGAAGGACACAAGCAAGGTCGGTTGGTAATTTTGAAGTGAACTCACGTCTAGAGATAGTAAATAGAACTTGAATTCAGGCAACTAAGCCATGTACTCTGAACACATAAACCAATGTTTGATTTGAAAGGTTCGCTTGTTCCCGTAAATCTCCAGCAAAAGTCATCACAAACAAGCCACATGCAGGGAAACTTGCACGTGTGATTTTGACTAGAGAGGGAAATCCTACCCCATCGGTTTCTAATAACCATCGTACCGATTGCCGCTAGCGCACTCATAACGTTTGCTAATCTAGCATATAATAATGGTATGAAAGACAATTCGACATACTTTCACGAAATATTGCCAGTATTAAGTACGACCAATACTATTTGTTATGTGTTTGGATTATTTTAAACGGGAGAGGTTGAATGCTTCTGAATCCATTGTATTAAATTTACCTTCCACTCGCAGTATGCCTTCCATGGTCTTGGCCTGCGATTCAATTGCAATGTATTTAGCTATTGAGCCTTAAAGTTCGTGTTTTCATGTTATCGCGGCCTTGAAGAGAGACTCAGAATTTTTCATGGAAGCCAGCCTAAAATATTCTATTTCAGGTGCATTCTCCCCCGGAATATTATTGTTTGGGTACGACTGGTGGTTACACATTTTTTCTTTGTTAAGAGAACAAAACATGAAAGCTACCAAGTCCCTCTCTTGTCTTGGGATGATTTACATCTCATAATGTTATGGACAATGAATAGATGAGATACCGCCACCTTTTCGATTATTACGATTTCATACTCTTGTGTTTCTTTAGACCACACTATTAAAAGCTCTTTGTCTAAATCATGTATGGCTTGTAATTACTTTATCTACAAATACTTTCAAATGGATGCAATTCTTGGCTACAACGTTTATTAATCTTTGGGTTTGGAGACAACTAGTCTACCATTCAAACTATCCTTCACCACAAAGCAAAATGTTAGTGGCCAAGGTAACCATTCTCGTAATGAACTTTTATTTCTTGCGATTTGCTCTCATCATAATTTTGAAAGCATGCTTGCTCTATGCTATTAAGTCACGTATAAACTTCTTCGAAATATTGATCTTGCTTGTTCTACAACAAACAAACAACGAAACTATTCAAACTTTAACACCCTTCTCATACATTCTTTGGTCCATATGTTCTTTACTAAACAAGGATTAATGCAACACCTATGTATAATACACAATTGAGTTCAAATCCTCATGCATAGACCAACCACTCTCATGATTAACATGTACTTCTTGTAATTTTGTAAACCCAAGATGAAGATATAATAAGGTAGACAATCACATGTGATAAATCAGTCTTGAAAATTGCTTTCTTTGAGTTACTATCTTTAATCTCATAACTCTTGCAACCAAATCTATTCGTTTGAAAATCTTTACTATAACATTACCTAGGGCCTAGGTTAACCAATAGAGAAAATTTTCAATATACTAAATAATTTGCATATTTCTTCAAGCACTTAGCCATACCATCACTTCGTGTCATTACAATCATTTATAATGAAATTGAACCAAATACTTGAAAAAAATGCACACTAGATTAATATACTCTTTTTTCAATAACAATTATGCTATTAGAGCGAAACTTCAATATGAGGTGAAAACCCACAAAAAAAACTACAAAAAGTGGACAATTGTCAAGTAGACACTAGAGATGCTTCGAAACAATCGAAAGTAAAGAGTGTATGTTTGAAGTGGGATGTCCCTATGTGGTAGACAATTGAATATACTCAAACTTCCTTGCCACTCTTATTATTCTTTTGCTCACTAATTATGATATAGTATCATTATTCAAGGCATCAAAGGAACGAATCGCCAAGAAAAATATCACCATGTAATTCAAGCAATTAATGCAAGAATAGCCTGAATAATTGTCGAACACACAAAAGGCAATTCACCAATTTGTCCATCATATTGCTTAAAAAATGATGGAAAGGATTGACAAGGTAAACACAACAAATGTATTCATTCCTCCAAAAACACATCCTAAAATCCAAATGGTATGGGCTCATAAACCACAAAACCTATACTTCAAAGGCTCTATTTTGCCAATAAGACCCGATAATAAAGCATACATATATGGTTTTCTTGTTGATAATAAGATATTTCGTATCATGCCATATACAAATCGCAGAATATTATGCATTTGACACGAGCACATATAAGTCACATAGATTTCACACACAAATATCAATGGCTAGTTGTGAGAATTGAAAGTTTCCCTAACTCAATTCTTCCTGCCTTCCGCTAGAATGATGTGGTACCCATGCCTGTAAAAGTCAAATAAATATCTTGAAATGTCTGAAAGATAAGAACACCAGAAGAGCTAGATATTCTGGGTCAATTTCAATAAAAATCCACTCTACATGAAGAACATAAAGAGGAACAGCACATTGACAACAACTAAATAAATACAGTAAATGCTGGAACATAAAATGAATGCATTGCCTTTATATGCCCATAAAATATTATAAGTATAGGCAATAGGCATAAACATGATTTTGCAGTGGTAAATAACCTTAATTTTGCAGGTTTGTGACTAAATTGATGCATCTGATGTTACAACTACAGTAGAAAACATTTCTGCATTGTGTTTGAGATCATGTACAAAAATATTTTGCTAACATATTTCCCCTGAACAAGTGGTTTTCTAATGTTAATTTACAATCAAAGGCAATGATAAATAAATACACCGCCAAAATCTTCACGCATATACCACTTAAAGTCACATGACCATGGATGTTTTCAAAATAAAAAATGTGATGCTGTTAACGGAAATTTATGATCAACTTCAAAAGACAAAAATTCCAGGTGCATAACTTTATATGCAGATCTCAAAATACTTACGTTGATTTGAATGGTGCAGAACAAGCACCCACCACTGTAGAAAATGCAACTTCTTGAAAAGGTCCTGCCATTTTACCACGTGGAAACCACCCTAAATCTCCACCTTTCTTACCAGATGGACATTCAGAATATTCTGCAGCCAACTGCAAACAAAACACTCTTACTCCCATTCTCTTTCACTCTCCCTCTTTCTGTAGTACGTTGTATTACTATTGGGAAACCCCAAAGTGGGGTGAAAACTGACAAAATGACAAGTAGATCACTATTGGTATGCAGAATCAAAACGTTCACTCACTCTCACTCATTCATTAACTAGGGGCTGACTAACTCCCACTGAGTTACAGTTGCTTGGTATTCTGTTTCCTAAAAGCAAAGGTGTTTCCCATGATTCGAATAATTCTTCATCTTGGATCAGCCCATGCTGGAGATCTTTGGAAGGCAGAAGTTTCAGACCATCTAAACTCGGAATGTAAGTGCTTAGCCACGAGATTGCTAGTAACCTTAGGCATCTCTACTAGTTTAGTTATATTTACTTTGCTTTGTTGTTCTCAAAGATGAGATAACATCTTACAATGTAACTCTTGTTCCACTCATAAGTCATTTTGGCATCATAAGAGACATTAATATATCTTTATCTCTTAATTCCAACATGACCTTAGTATATCACAAGTTATTATAGTTGTTAAACTTAGAGTTTGGCAGTACCTTTGCAAACTCTGCTGGAGGTACTTTATCACCATTATCTAGCCATCCATCTTGTAGCTTTTTGTATGCTTCATTTATTTTCCCTTGTTTTTCACATAGAATGTGTCTTGCTGTTGAATGGAAAAGACAAGTTCTCTCTCTCTCTCTCTCTCTCTCTCTCTCTCTCTCTCTCTCTCTCTCTCTCTCTGTGTGTGTGTGTGTGTGTGTGTGTGTGTGTGTGTAGCCATGGTCTTGGTGGTTTGCACTGTAGTATCAAAGTCATAAATTTGGGAGAACCCAAGTTCCATATTCACCATGGGCTATACCCCCTCTCATTCATCGCAATCAGTCTCCTGTGAATGTTAAAAAGATGTCTCGTAATTCAATCAGCATGATCTGAAAGAGGGAATTTCTGAGCAAGAAAATATATGCAGATATCAGAACAGCACTTCTTGTAGAGTTTGGCTTTGACATGGCTAACACTCATAAGGGACCTACAAAATTCAGTAATGCAATAGAAAATGAGCCTAAATCACCAAAAATTATTGATCTCAATGCAAACAAAATCACCGACAATAGAAACAATGATTATCAGTTGCTTGGTTTCTTTAGACATTACCATCAACATGCAAGGTGAAGAGTTGCAGGCAGTCAAGATAGAGAATGGAAAATTAAAGACTCTCATGCTTGAGAACAAGCAATCTAAAAATTGTTTGAGACACAATCAACATGACTCAAAACATGAGGATGAAGTGAATCAGATTAAGCAAGCTTGTGTGGAGGTAAATGAGTGCTTAAACAAGATTGAACATAAATATACATTGACAATATCTTCGGGTAAGAAGATGGCCAACAGTGAGGCCTCTTTTTACACATCACATGATCGGTTACCTTCGGGCCTTATGATATGGATACACATGTATAGGGCAGCTCACAACCGCTTCATGTTAGTGTGAGTTATGGCAGCCAAATATGCACATAATTCTATGGAAAAACAAATCCATTAATTGTGCAATCTGCAGGTGGAATCAGTGAAACATAATGTTTGCCATTGTGTTGTTTTTCAAGAAAAACGGGCAAGATATTGCTGCCTCTTCAACCAAAGCTTTGACACACGACACAAGTTAATAGAATACAAAGGACAATGCTTTGAGATGGTTCATGCTAGAGTTCAAGGGATGCAAAGAAAGGTTGTTATACACCAGAAACACAATCATAGCAGCTCATCAACCAAGAGGCATCACAACTTTATAGCTTCATTGCTCCTCGTGCAAGATCAAAACACTGTAATTTGGCAACTTGCTATTTTTCATTCCACTGTTTACTTTTCTCCTTTTGCATTAGCATTCTGAAATACCCCACCTATGTGCTTAGAGAGAGTGGTTTCAAACACGAACACTGGATCCATGGGCCTGGGCCCCCCAATTCATAGCATTACATGGTAGCTTGTATACAAGAAAATATCATATTTAACTACCTCCTAGATGTGGGCTGCTGAGCATGACTAATTACATGTCTTTTCATGACCTCTCACTCTCTTTCTCTCCAAATTTAGACTCGAGTGATTGATTTTATATTAGCTTACCAACACATTGAAGACCGACACAGTTTGTACGTGTTATGGATACCTGGGATGCATACACAATTGTATACGATCCGTCTCATAGGCCAGTTCGAGACTTCAGTATACCTTGTGAATGCTTTTCTCGTCCTGTTTTTGTTGCTTTTCTTTCAACACAACTGTCTATGATCAGGCCAAGCAAACAAAGCTAAGCTATGTCCTCTCCAGTAGAGATACATGAAAGAAAAAGGTCATTCTTGAATTCACTATGTGGCTCTCTATCTAATAACATATTTCTAAGACGAGGTCAACTAAATCAAACAAGAGCCTTCTTTCTTCCTCTCTTTTACTTTCATGTAGGAAGAAATGGCAGAGCAGTAAGCATGGAATGCTGAGAAGGGGAAGGGGAAGGAGGGGGTACCGTACCTTTGACGTAAGTGCAGGTGCGGAGCTCCTCTGCGCTGCTGCTACCTTTGGATCCGCCCTTGCCTTTTCCTTTGGACGCGCCGCCCTCCGTATCTGCATCACCCGCTGCTTTCTTCCCTTTACTACCCCCAGTCCCACCACTACCCCCTCCCTTTGCCTTCGAATCCTTCCCCATCTCTACGCTTCTCCACTACCTTCACTGTCTGTCTGTCTGTCTGTTTTCGTCCTACATACTTCCATGTATGTACGTATCATAGCATGAACCATACGTGCATTCACATTCGAGAATGTTTTCAATCATTCTAGTATGGTAAACACCCTCGAAGTATGGTAATTTACATAGTTACGTTAAAATCGTGTTCGTCTAGCATAACATTCGTTTTCCTACGTTGGAAAACGAATGAGAATGTTATTCAAACATTCGGGCTTATTTACCTCATAATAAATAGTTAATCCAAACGTATGGTATTTATCATTCTTTGTGGGTGTTTTTCTTACGCGAATGCGAATGTACGTATGGTTCATACTATGGCTAAATACAATACTTTTGTATTCATTACATACATATTTATTATAAAGTACTTTTTTTTCAGGTAAGAGAAAGTTAAGGTGAACAGTGTAAAAGAAAAAACACATAAAATTATTTTGATAACATACGCATTCCTTCGAATTCGTATGAAAAAGGAATGTTTGTTAATGCATTCGAGTATATTACGTACTATATGGTATGTATGTATGTTCTATGTGCGCGCCTTTGCATGTGTGTATTAATGTATGCATTCTTGTCCAACGTGTCTATTTGCACCCAATTCATAGAGGGTTGGTGAGGGAATCGCAACCACGGATGGTGTGCAGAGCGCCTAGCTGAGGACGAGCGAGCAATCTGCACCGTCCAATCCTTATCCAAAACAAACACACCAGTCAAGACGCTCACGCCCTCTGTCACCAGGCGCCTAACCATTCAATATCTAAACACTTTACTCATATTAGGAAGACGCCCTACTCACACTCTTCCAACACCTTGCTCACACCCTGCTCCGTGGAAGACGCCCTACTCGCACCCTTCAAACACCCTGCTCCACAAAAGATGCCCTACTCTCACCCTTTAGACACCTTGCTCTGTAGTGTGAAAGACAACCTACTCACACCCTTCAAATACATTTCTCTCCGAAAGACGCCCTACTCACACCCTTCGGACACCCTGCTCTGTGGAAGATGACCTACTCACACCTTTCAAACACCCTACCCTGCGGAAGACACCTTACTCACACCCTCCATACACCATGCTCCATGGAAGACGCCCTACTTATAATTATTGGGGCACTCGACTTATAAAAGGTTTAAGGTATAAAACCTACATCCTTGTTGATTTTTCGACATTTTTCAAATAAGACATTGTGGTTTTAGGATGGATTGTTAGTATGGTTCAACACCTATGAGAGGCAAAGGTCACTGAAGCGGTTCATAGGCCCCACGGTAAAATACACACGAAATCATCAATCATTCATGATGAAGCTTAAGATAAGGGCGACAACCAGCTTCAATTGGACTCCATTTGAACTCCGAGGTGACATCAAATCCAATTTTAGTTGGATATGATTCTTATGGAAGTATGAAACCACCTTATTGATGTATGTGATTGATAAAATGTACGACACTCGTAAAACCCTAAACCCTAAACCATGAATTTTTTAGTATAAGAAGGTTGGGATATCAACGTATGACAATGGTGTATTGATCAATTGTGGACAAAACAGGCATTTGACAAGACACCACTAACTAGATCGTCAAGGAAGAAATGTCAAGTTAGATGAAGAAGGGTGGACCGTTCTAAATGTGAGGAGATTACATTAAATTATGATGAGAGTGCACCGGATGTGCACGTTTTGTCAAATTTGGGTTTGGTAAAGTTGTGAGAACATGGGACATGACAACCACAAGTTGTTTTGCCAGGTATTTGCATCATATTTGGGAAACTTGCATGTCGAAGACTCGAGCTAGCAGTTTTCGCGGTTGGGTTTGATGTGAGGATGATATGCAAGCAAGGGAAATATCATCCACATGGACCATGAATTTGTTCACCGTGTGGATGGAGTACACGCTACCCCAAGAGGTCTTTGAGAGGTTCCACATCGTCAATCCACTTTGGTTGGAACTCATGCGCAAAGTTGTAAGATGGAGGACATATTGAGTCGGGCGCCAGAGCGCGATGATGTCATCATACCCACATTGCACTCAGGTCATTGGGTGTTGTGGATGAAGATGCAACACATTCCAACCGATGGAGATGCTACGACGGTGATCAAACAAGTACTCTTTTGTGATCCACTTAATAATGATGTCATTGACACCTTGAAGAATCTGGCATATATGGTGATATGAATGATATGTAGTGTGTTGGTCAACAATCCGAGTGTTATTTCGTAATACAATTCATCTGGGTGCTAGTTGACGAAATCATTCAAGGATTCAGATCTCCCAAAATAGTAAGTTTGGCGCACACGTGGATTTCAAGGTACTTTTGTAACTAATATGTTGGTTCTTATAAGCACATTGGGTACATGGTATGGAGATTTGGTTTGGACATGAAGATGTAAACCTCCTTTGGTTAACTATGGCAAAATGGGCAAGTAGGGTTTTGGGCTTTCTGATTTCATAATCTATCCCTTCTTCGACAAGTGACCATTTGTATATTCGGTGTATTATTGTGGTTGCTAACCATACATTGTACGAGAACGTTTTGTACAAGACACCGTTTTGTAATGGGGAATTTGTGGACGTGCATATTTGTATTGACCTTAATCTATTTATAGGTTTTGCAAAGGAGTTTCAATGCATCGACATTATATTGCATGAAAGAATAGGTACATAATGGCTTCACCCAATACCGACATTATGTTCTATAACCTTGTAATTTGATGACAAGTTACTCCCATGGTACATACTCATGAAAGGTTAGAAAAAGTTCATATATCTCAATGTCTATCCAAAAATTGGAGGATGATCTAAAAGCTAATATGTCACTTATTTGTCTCTTGCTTACCACTAATTATAAAGGTTGAAGACAATAACAACATTCCATCATAAAAATGAACATAGAAAGGAATAAGTAGAAGTACATGATTGTGATCAAATTATGCTAGCCAAAATATTGCATTGAACTATAATAATTTGATGACCCTAGAACTTCCCTAAATAATATTTTCTTTGTTCTAAGCTTTTTTGGCATCTAGCCTTTAACACACACTAGCAACTTGGCGATCAATCAAGGTAGTATGGTAGCTCTTAATGCAAAACGTTAAAACAATTATTGCATGACTCATAGAAAGTAACAACAATTGATTAACACATTTATGCGAACTATAAATTTCATCAAAGACATGTCAACTCGTAGCAAAAAATCAAACAAATGGTTGTACTCATCCATGCACTAAAACCAGCCTCAAGCAAACATATGTGGCCATCAAATGACATTTGTGCAATCCTCCTAATCACGACTACGATGGTAATTGTTACCAAAGGAGGTGTTTTTATCACGACTATTACGTTTACAAACATCATACAAAGGGTCTCTCATCATGATACCGATTATCCAAGACTTTAGCGATCAAAACACGATTGATTCACAACTATTGCCGTCCAATATCGACCACCTAAGGTGAAAGAATTAATCCATGAGGATCAGAAGACTCATATCTTGATTAATGCCCATTGAATTTGCTAATACATTGGGGTTTGATGTGGTATGCTAATGTTGTGAAGTACTTACCGTGGCAGATAAATTGAACTAGTTTTTCTTACTTTGCTAGCGATTTATTTGGGTTTGCTGCTTGCTGTCTGTCTGCACTCGGCCATTTCTTTGAACTCATTTAAGCTAAGGGGGGAGCCTTTGATATTACGAAAAACACCTGAAAGCCATGAGCTAAAGCTCTTCGTTTCGGTTCTTCTACGAGCTCATTCGTTTTCTGCAATGAGTGTTGTTGTCGAGCAAGATGGTCACAAACGATGGCTTTCTCGAGAGGTATAACCTCCTCCTCTTCTTCTCCGCTGGCTCTCATAATGAAGCTCTTCAGACATCACCAAACATGTTTGTTAGTTCTCATTACAAGCATTTATGTGTGAGAAACATGTGATCTCATTGCTCTCAAATGTGTTTATGAATTTGAAGATGATGAAAGATCGAATTGGTTATGGATTATCTATTTAAAGCACCCTTTGACCTCCATGCCCTAATTAATATATTGAAGTTTTGTCACCGTTGAAACCTTAATTGGTGAACATGCTTCCGGCTGAAAATGCAGGCGCCCAGAAAACATTTGCACTCTAGTCTGTCTTAGATATTTGACGGTGTTCTCTGATTATTTTAGCAAGTAAAAAAATTTGAGCTTGTCATATACGAAACAGATATATTTTCTACTGAACTCCTCTTGGATTTTTCACATGATTTCCTATAATTTCGTGCATGAAAAGAAAGTCATCCAAATTGTTAAGAAATTTTCGGAGCTGTGATTTATATGTGAGCAGTAGGCCATCTCCATGCCCTTTATTTACAATCTTTTAATAATTGCAAGCATTGTTGGGGAAGAATCTGCACTCATACACTAAAACAGTGAAATTTTTTGAACTTTCCAGTTAGAAATGAGAAAGAGAAACAAAATCTGATAGAAATATCTATAACAAAATTTACCAACGTTAATGATATTTTCACACGTTCTATTATTTCATACATGAAAAGTAAGCTTGGAAATATTTATAAGAGAAAAACATCACAGTGGAATATATTAAATTTTCAGTAAAATTGTTAAAACTGTGTCTTTTCTCATAATTCCCTTCTATTCATGCACGAAAAGAAATGTTAGTCTATAATAAAGAAAATTGGCTCTCATTGTCCTTTGGACCTTCTAATTGTGCATCTATTATCTGATATGGTCAAGGAGGTGCGTATTGTTTTTTTCTTTTGAGTTTGTCACAAAATTGAATGATATATAATTGCTATGTGTCACAACTATTTTTGAGTTTTCAGTTTTTTCCCATATAACATTGTCAAGAAGTTGAATTTTATATAACTGTTTAATGCTCACATATTGTTTTTTAATTTTTCTGTCTTTTTCTTTCCTTTCTTTCCTTTCTTTCCTTTGTAGGTAGTTCGCAGTTTTAAGATAAGCAAGAGGAAGAAGAATGTACACATTGGTCTCCAAGAGCATTATATCCGAGATGACATTCCGTGCGGGAGCCCAATATGCAATCATGGTTGCCGTGGCCCACCCTCTCTACCCTTGGATGCTTCCCATTACTTGGTAATTTGTTTTTAACTTATCCAATGAACGATCTAACATCAGCATCATCTTTTCCTTTTTGCTAATGAAAAAAGTCACCATCAAACAAGCCATAGTTTTAGAGTATTGTGGGGCTTGAATTCGTGTATCCTGTCCAGCTTTTCCTCTAGATTTTTTTTAAGGAAAGAAACAGTCACAGTCAATGAGAACATATTTGACAAAATGCTTTTTCCTCTTGAAGGCAGTTTTCTTGAAGGTTTAATATGAACAAGAAAGATTACTTCATTTCTTTTTAATTCATGGATTTGGCATTAGGCACTCTTTTGAAATGTGAACCTTGTAAAGCTTCGAGAAGCATTCACTCTTTTCATGTTATCATCGCACTATGGAATGACCAAAATTTCACCTCATATTTTATTCCTTCCTTTCTTTTTAGAGAATCAAATACATTAATTTTCTTTCTGCGCCCGCATAGTATTGAATATTTATGCACATTATCCAAAAAAAGAAAGGAGCCACAAACAATATTTGTTGTCCAATTAAAATGAACATTCTTCTTTAATAGAGAGGAGCCAGTTTATCTTCCGAGGAGCAATTAATATCTTTTTTATAATGCCTTATATGAAGGATCTACTATACTATCACTAGTCTTTAATACAAGAAAGATACTTTAATACCATGTTAGAAAATGGGAGATGAACACTCGTATAATTGTAGTTATAGCAAATTTGCATGCAAACATCTATGGGCATAGAGAGGACGAACCAAACTAGAGGATATATGATGAAGCATTTGCATACCCAACACGCAGGACTTGAGCATTAACTTATAAAGGCAAACTGAGTTGAAAAATGTGTGAAATAAATGCAAGGAAGAGATAAGAATAGCCCCTACAAAGACTAAAGGCTTACCTAAGTATTTCATAGATCCTAGCAGTAGCATTTTGGGGTTCAACATAGGCTGCAATTTCGTATTTTTTTTGCTTTTAGCTGAATGTGAGGCTTTCTTATATTAGTTTGTCAATCAAATTTTCAGCAATTAACAAATATAATATAGAAGAGAAAATCTGTAAAGAATAAAGAAAAACAGCACATAGGAAGGAGAAGCGTAACTGTGAAATCACAGATGTTTTCTGTCAGTCAACATATTCCTAAGTTATTAAACTAATGTGTATATGTTTTACCTGAATTTTTTATTTATAGATTCCAGATGCATCTATGGTAGAACACTTTTGGGAGATTTTGGAGTTTCCACAGATAACAGCTGTAATATTTTTTTCGTCAGTCTTGAAGCAGGTTAGTGAAATAGAATATTACTGAAGAAATTGGTTACCTTTAAGGCAAAGGTTGTATTATATGCATAATGTGCTTGAATTGATTGCATTTGAGCTAATTCGAACTCTCGTATTCAAAGTTACCCTGTTTTTATTTTCTTTTTCTTTTAAAGCTAAGTCTCTATAATTGTGCATGTGATGGATGGTTGCAGGTGCAAACTAGATTTAATGGACGACAATGGAGACGGTTGAGGTAAATCATTTTCGTCCTTCCTCCATGTTATGTACTTTTGATGAAAGCTTCTATTTTTAAGCATGATGAGCATGTAAAAGAATTTAAATGTTTTTCGCTGTATCATGTATACATGTGGAGACTTGAGGTTATAATATTGAATGTTTGAACAGCATGAGAATGTCAGTGGGGTTTAAATCAATACAATAATATACATCTATATTTATATGGAAGCCATTCAGACTGGAAATGTAATGTTTTGACAAGTACCTGTAATGTAAGAACTAAGAAAGGCATGTCTTATCTTAGTCAGCATCATGTAAAGTAGGTGAGGGAAATGCTCTCTTATTTTCACAGACACAATTACCTATTTAGCTTGTTGCTTTTCTAAAGCGAGGGCCTCTCTAAATGGAGCCATTTTGGATAAGGGTCTGTCTGTGGAAGCTGGAAAGAAGAGAATGGTGAGGCACCAGGTGAGGGAGATTGGCCTTTAGTTTTATGTCACTAGCGGCTTTAATTTCGAGTAGGATCTTATCCAAGGCATACTGCCATAAAGATTATCCTTCATGGAGAGATATTTAAACAGCATGAGTACTTGAGCATCGTATCATGAAAAAAGATTGTGCCAAACCCATGTCATCATGTCTCAAAACATAAAAGCTTCATATATAAAATTGTTATGCAGATCTATTTTACTGACATACTTTTATGTTTTTGTTACAGATCTATTTTTACTGACAAAAGGAGAGGGAACCTTTACTTTGATGACGAACATTTTATTGATACCACATCAATTCAGAGAAGGGGTAAATTTGCCATTCAATTTAGTAATACTCAGATATTAAATGCTAAGTCATACAGTATAGGCAACCACGATAAATTTTCCTACCTTTTTGGGGTTTTCGTCTATGATGAATCAAAGACGTTCCATGTATGGTGCTCTTGACAGTCACATTTAATAATCGCTACAGATTTAAGTGATTATTGAGGGAACATGATTAGAAATTCAATTTGGTGCATGCTGACAAATATTTCCATATCTCTGTGGTAATTTTAACACCCCCTGTTTGGAGTAGGTCTCTCAGTATGTAAATGAAAAAGTGAGTATAAAAAACCTTGGATTAGCATATTGTTCAACTTTGATGTTGTATAGTTTAATAATCAAGAACAATTTGGTGTAGGTCCTGAATTATACAAATGAAAACTGATTATATCTTATTAAACATCTTGGATTTGTACATATAGCTCAAATTTCTTCTTGCTATTGTACATCTTACATTTTCCTTTTCCCATTGTATACTTTGATATCCTGACCTATTGTTGCTTGTTGCCTTCAGGGCATAATATTGACTATTAGACTCATCTATCCTTCATGGTGGGATTTTCATTAACATTATTGATCATGCTTTCTACATGTTAGTATAATGGTGAAAATTCGGAGTTAATAAATCTTAGGCATGCATGTTCCCATATTATAACATGCTTCTTGTCCTTTCAGATGGTGTTGATTCGAAACTCACAAACGTTGAGGAGGTTGCACGATGGTTCAATGAGCATCTTGAAATGTCCATTCCTATAATTATCCTGACAGGTCATGTGGAAAATACAGGAAAGCTTGATATAGATGCCATGGATCAAGAATTCCAAGGAACCCTAAAGATTACAGGAGAAATTGACAATAATGTCAAGGTATTGGGGAGGTAGTTGGATTTAGTCAACAATAATTCACCTCAAGATTTTATGAATGGGTCAGTTGATTTTATTTATTTATTCTCTTGGCATCAATATAAAAAATCAAGGTATTCTCGTCAGCATTTTGCAGAACTTCTATCGTGGGTGAGTTGTGGACATATTCATGTTTTATACATATCCAGATGGCTAGCACTCTGATTTATTTGCATCACGTACAAAGTCCTTCAATTTTGTAGGTTGGGCATCCATACATCTGCCCCACGAAGGCTCTACGTTGATGCTAACACTCCATAAAAATCATAGTTATCTTTGTGCCTTCTTCACTTTTCTCTCGTATTTGCTTATTTATTTTATTATCCACTAATCTAAACACGATCACTTCTAAGTGTAGCTGTTAGTTTGTTCATATTTATCTGTGCACATTTGCTCTTGGTGGTTCAATTCCTTTATTTTCTCTATTATTTGGGGTAGATTATAATATCTTGTTAAGAGTATCAGAAAACATGGCATTTTGTATGAGATAGTGAGCAAGATCAGATTTATAGAAATAGTAGAAGAGGCATAGATGTAATCTGAAGAGGTGGATGAAATGGGGTGAAAGGAATTCAATGAAAACAGATAGAATAATTCTGTCCTTTTTGGAAATGAATACTTCAAAGCTTCCATGATAGAAAGAAAAGATATGCCAAAATTAAGGACATGTGAGAGCTAACCTTCCTTTGCATTATTGTGGCATGCAGGTAATGTATGTATCTGAATATATAACTGCTTTTTGGAGACAAGACGAAATGATTTTAGAACTTTGCAGCTCACTGGTTTGCTTCATGCTATCTTATTTTTGCAACTCTGCATACATGTCCTTAACTGATGGTCCTCTAACTTCTTTAGGTTCAAACACAAGTAGAATGGAGACAATCTGATGGGGACCGGAGACATACTCAAGGATCAAGTGCCAATGGAGAAACTCTTTTTAAAAATTATTTGTCAGGTTAATGTCTGACAAAATCAAGTCTGTTTAGAAAATAAATCGGCACCTGGGTTTTGACAGTTAAAAAAACGTTTTTAACCTTTACAGAAATTGCTATAGATGAAGGTTTACAAGATGGTTCTTTACATGTGGGAACATTTTACGTTAGTAAGGTTGCACAAGATGGTGGTTTTGTACGGCCAAGGTTCAATTGAAATTACTGTATACTGTGTACTATGTTTTGTTTACTTTTTTGACCAAGGTTGTGGATATTGATAAAGGTTTGGATTTGATTATTGAATTAACTTTGTTATCTAGCAATAAAGGTGAAGCATCAAACTTGGAGTTGTGGATTCCCGCTGGCAAGTTTCAGAACCGAGCATTGCATGGAGACCTTGTTGCAGTATGTTTGCCAGTTGGTATATTATCATTTCTTATTGCTTACATGTATGAAAGGATAACAACATAGCTGGTTATAATTATTACAGGTTCGTATAGTGCTGTGTGATGAAGAACTTGCTTCTGGATGTGAAAGAAATAAATTACTTTTAAGAGAAGATTCAGCTGAGCCATCCATTGGCGGAGACATCTTGGAAGACAAAGAAATGGAAGATTTGGAGCTCATGAAGGAAAGTGAAGAAAGTACAGTTGTTCAGAAAACAGCTAGGCTTACTGGAGAAATAGTGGGGATCTTGCAGAGGATCCAGAGGGATTATGCTGCATGCCTAGAGGAAATAGAAGATACTTCATCGTCTTTTTCAGGCAGGTACAAGAACACCCTGTTTGAAGTGTATGGCTTAATTTTTGTTGCAATGCATGGCCATACAAGAAACATATAGATACACGTATGTACTATGGTCTAAGACTGAGCATATAAAACATTACTGTTTCTGAAAATATCTTTATAGGCTATTTAATTTCTGGCATTACAAACTAGTATTGGAACATCAATAAAATGACATGGTAGTGTGGGGCAGAAAATGTGCTGATGAAGATTGTTGAAGGCTGGTTGCAAAATCTTTAAATGTTGTGTAAAATCCTCTTTGGTCTCTGCAGCCAGCTTTGGATGTCTTTTTAGTTGGAAATCCTATGGTATTTGTACTGCCGATATGCAATTCTGAGAGATTGAAAGTAAAAAAAACAAGCAAAAATTTACAAATTTTTGGAGGTTGAATAATACCAAAATTTTGGAGGTATAGTTGAAGATATACACATATGATTGCAACTATGGCACTACATTCCAACATAAACTCTCTCTGTTTTAAGTACAAGTACTATCACATATGAGGAATCAGTTTGCAATACATCTCTGGCTATTTGTGATTAAGATGGGAGGATATAGACTCATAAGCTTGGCACGTCCAGCTACCAGGTTTATAAATATCTGGCTATTTGCCTTTTTAATATCTGGCATTGTATCCCTGGTGTATGTGGGGCATATAATGTGATAAAAGATAAGCATTTTTGACATTCAAGAGGGTGGTGTACTTAACATCTTATGTCTTGGAATGGCACAGTCCCTATTAATTAAATATCTATCTCCAGCTTCTGTTCGTGCAGGTCTTTCCATCAGTTAGAGGAAAGTCTTGGCTGCTTATGTATTCTTCCTGTTGATCACATATGTTGCATCTGTGATTTACAGATTTCTAATGTTTAATAAGCTGATTAGTCATAGTGGGTGCCTGTGCCAACATTTTGTACCTTTCTGGGTCTGTTCTTTTTGCTGTGTTAAGAGTTTGAAAAAAGAAAATTTCATAATGTAAATATTTTACTGCATTCTAAATTAGTATCTTTCAAATATAAAGAATTAAATGTTATCTGTATTATGTATGTTGTCTTTTCAAGCATAAAAGTTGTATGAAACCACTTATTTATTGCTTGACTTAATATTTCAACTGTCCCGTGTGAAGGCAGGAACATATCTTATGTATACCAATGGATCATCGAATTCCAATGGTAAAGGAATATTGCATAGAAGAGCTATTCCTAATTTTCTTACCTTTTAAGGATTGATTATTTAATTTTCACTTCTTCTCAGGTTCGTGTGAAAACAAGACAAAGATCATTTCTTATGGGCAACCGGTTTGTGGTAAGGATAGATGGATGGGATTGTGACTCCAAGCTTCCGAGGGGACACATCGTAAGAATTTTGGGGCCAATTGGTGACTTGGAAACAGAAAATAGAGCTATCTTGGTGGAAAATGAGATCAATATTCTACCTTTTAGTACATTGTGAACTCTCTCTCCATTCTTCTCAGATTTTAAAAATGTGTTATTGTTCTTGGTGGTATCTGACATTTTCTGGTACAGGGCATTGCAAGAGCTTCCCATGGACACAGATGAGAATCCTTGGCGTGTGCCACAGAAAGAGTATACTTGCCGCCGGGATCTTCGCACATCTCACAGAACTTACAGGTAGATGTCAAATCCTCTTCCTTGTTCTTAGAGGTAAGAGGAAAAATTAGTTCTGAAACATTTGAGATGGGAACTCTATGGTATGTCATTACTGTTTAGTATTTTCTCAAAAGATAACATGTCAAAAACTTAGGGATAATGTCTCCACATAGAATACAAATGGCATGTGGTGCATATAAACTATATTGTAATTTAATTTTTTGAACCGTATATGGGAGCCCCATTTTCAGTTGTTGTGAAGCACGGGTTGCCATTTTATTATAGTAGTAAGTGATGACGATATTTCAATAATGACCATCCAGTACTTCGTTACTGTAATATTACTTTACTGAGTGCCCAATAATACATGGTAATTATCTGATTATGTTTCTTCTATTATTCTCCCATGTGATAATAATTTGTTTGAAAATTAATGTCATGACTGCCCTATATATAATGGTAATGTCACATTAATAACAGACAATTGTGGTGATTATATGGAAGTTTCTATACTTAAAAAATTATGGAAAATATTTCCATTTGATTTAAGCTTTTACTTTTATCTATTCCAGCATTGATCCCCCAGGCAGCAAGGATGTGGATGATTGCTTGTCAGTTAGAGAGCTGGATGATAACACAATCGAGGTTCAGGGGATAGTGTCCTAAAATATCTTGATGAAATAAGACTTTATGGATTGATCAGTGAAAACATTTCCATACCTCTCATGTGGGAATTTAATTATTGATAGGTTGCAGTTCACATTGCAGATGTTTCATTTTTTATAAAAGAGGGAAGTCTTCTAGATCTTGAAGCTTTCTCTCGTGGCACAACAGTGTATATGGTGGGGAACACATATCATATGCTTCCGTCTATTTTAAGGTTCTCTCTCTTTGTTTCCTTTTTCCCCATTTTTTCTGTAAAGGTGTTCTGGTGTCGACGTTGACTACGCAGATAGAGGTAATTTTGCAAATACGCAAGCAGAAATTTTGATTTTTTCATATATAATAAAATTTACGTCATTAAATACTCTAATGGAAAGGAAAGGACAATGCCAGTTGATTTCTATATGTACAACCATAGTATGAAGCATACGTACCATTTGTGCATTCGCATTCGTGAACATTCTTATCATTCACGTAAGAAAAACACCCTCGAAGTATGGTAAATACCATACTTTTGCACTCATTATTTATTATAAGGTAAATTTTTTTAGGGTAAGGGTTAAGTTAAAAAGTGTAAAAAAACACAAGAATGTTTTAATAACATACGCATCCGTTTGCATACGTATGAAAACGAATGTTTGGGCTAACGAACACGAATATTACGTACTATGTGTACAACTACTTATGAGGCACATATCGAAAAGGTCAAACCAGAATGGGAATATGCTGATTGTGATGGATCACAAGTAGGAATTGGCAACAGCTTGGCTCAAGCCAGTACCAAGTTTTGGTGGTTCAGCTTGACTCGGTTCAGGATTGAGCTTCCTTAACCCGTTTGAGTTGGTTCGGTTTGGCTTTAAACTTCCTAAAACGGTTAAGCCTGAACTGGTTTAGGGATCGGTTTGGTTTGGTTCAGTTCATGTTTGAAAAATCCTAAACCAGTTACGGCTTCCGGTTAAGCCGAAACTGAATCTTTGTCGATTCCTAATCTCAAGAGTGCATATTTCCAGCGCTAGGAGCAGTACAATGTCTGCAATCTGTGTAGAGATAGATTGGCACAAAACACTCTCAACTGTACAAAAGGAAACGCTTATAAAGTACGCTAGTGATTGATGAAAAAATTACTCTAATAATTTACACAAGCATCAAGGAACTAGGGTGTTCCCGACATGCCAAAGAGGAGCCAACTTGGGCCATCTCAAAATGACTTAGATGTCCTTTTTTATTGGATAGAAATGATTCTTCTGTTAATTGCATGGAAAGTTGGGGACTAGTGTAGTGCAGGATATTATACTTCAAGAAAGAGGGTGATCATGGAATTGGGTTAGGATTGTTTGAGTTTGGCTTTTGTATATGCATCTGCTAGAGCAAAAACTGCAATAAGAAACTTCAAATCTAGATATTTGTTAAACTTCCTAGTAACAAGAATCATTGTTTTGTTTTAGTGAGAACTTATGTTCGCTGCGACATGGCAAAGATAGATTGGCAGTGAGTGTTATCTGGAAAGTTGATGTTCAGAACAATTTTGAAATATTTGACATTTGGTTTGGACGAACTATAATACATTCACGTCAGCAGGTTTGTTTCCTTTGGAAAAAGGAGATGTAGTGGCTATTGAGTATGGTCCAATTATGCAAAGATATTCGGTGGTTTATGGTGACTGGTGTGTTCTTCTTTACAGATGTTCTATGCGCAAGCACAAGCCATACTTGATGGGAAAACCTTGCCTGATGGGTGGCAGATTCACGGTGGCATTGATGTGATGAATCAAATTCGATCTGACTTGTGTTTATTGGCTAATTTTTCACAGGTGTAATATGCTATTCTAATGGTTGTGTTAATTTTACGAATTTGTGAATCATCACACACTTTCAAAAGTTGAAGATATTAGGTTGATCCAATGCATATGGACTCTACTTTCTTTTCTGCTTGCATTTTCTTGGACTTCAAGTGGGCAGATGTCCTTTTCTTGTAGACTTGTAAATCTTTGAGGGAATCAAAAGGTGCCTTGGAACTCGCAAGTGCAGAAATACGATTTGAGATAGGTGAAAACGAAGAGCCACTTAGTGTGGAGAGCAAAACTCAGCTCCCTGTAAGTGTATGCTTCATAAACTGTAAAAGTATCAGATTTGTCTTATACCTGAAGGCATATGCAATACTCTATAACAGATGAATTGGATTGTGGCGGAAATGATGATTCAAGCAAATTCCTATGTTGCTCGTCGCATTTATGAGTAATAAAAGACAATGCTATTTTTTTTACTTAATTCTCATAATTGGAATGAATAGAAGGAAGAATGCCTTACGAGCATGGTTTTGATAACATTCTCATTCTAATATGAAACATTCTTGCTTATTTATGTCATTTTTTTACTTAATTCTCATGATTGGAATGAATAGAAGGAAGAATGCTGAAGAGCGTGGTTTTGATAACATTTACATTCTAAGATGAAACATGCATGAAACTAGAATCTTATTGCACACGGGATCAAGATTGTAGCATTACTTAGGAGGTGAAGGTATCAGACGAGACTGCTGTTTGTGACAGAGTATGGTGGCTTTGGGCTTATGGGTGGTAGCTTGGTTGCCCTAATTGGTAGCTTGGTTGACAAAGGCAGGTCAGGGCCTACATTGAGCGATAAAGAGGCTTTTGTATCTGTTTGTAAGCGGAGACAATTAATTATAGACAGAAGTGGGGGCGCTGTATTGATCGATATCATCAATATTAGCTTTTCTTGAGGATTTGTCGTTTATATTAATCAATTTTATAATTATTTTCTCTTTTCTCTGGAAAACATGCATTTCAGGTCATCTGGAGCTCATGCTTTGCTTCGTCGTCATCCTCCACCAAAACAGGGAAATTTCAAATTTCTGATGAAGGTATGTCCCTAGATATATTCTAACCTATACAAAATATGAATTCTTCCTTTGACTTTCTAAAACTTATCATGTGCATATCCATGGACATACCTTGATTTTATTAACATACCTTCTTCTTCCCTAGTGTTGTGAGGCACAAGGATTAAAATTGGATGCATCAAGTAACAAGGCAAGATTTAAGTTCTACTTAATCGTATTGATAATTTCTCTGCTGTGTTTGAACTAACTTTTTGCAATGTTGTGTTCTGTCAGGCACTTGCATCTTCCCTTGATGATATACAAGAAACTGCAGATCCAATAGTTCAGGTATGCTCACTAGTTAGTTTTAGGTTATAGAAAAATGTAATGTCACAATGAGCAACCAAGTAGCCAATTTTGCCAAAACAAGATACCAACTTTGCAATATACACAATAAAGTGAATTGCCACACCTTTGAACATAACCTATCCCTGGCAATGTGTAGTGGTTCTATAGTCATAGATCAGAAGAAACTAATGTGCGAGGAACTCCAACAGTGTTGATCATTTATTGGAGACTAATGAAACAGATGAGTGTTTTCCAAGAAAAATAAAGATATCGATTGTGGCATATTGTTCACCATGCTTTAGATTGATTAATGATGATATAACCCATGAATTGATGCAAAGGCAAAGTGTTGTATTTTATCTTCTGAGAAAAGATCCTGCCCTTATCTATGAGAGAACTGCCAGCAGATGACTTCCATGAGATCAGTGAACTAGAAAAAGGAGGATGCACAGTCATCTCAATTTGTTCAAGATCCAAACACTAAAGGAATCTTAACCATCTTAGCCATGTTTTGTATCTCCTAGAGCTCGTATAGGAAACTCTGCCAGTCCTTTTTCTAATTACTCATAATTATCCAGCATATCCACATACGATGGGAGTGTGAGTGGTTACAAACCCACCCCAGAACTGACTAAGAGGGATAGCCAGACAGAATGGCTTAACTCTGTTGCCCCTGAGGCTATTGCAGTGAAGTGCAGACCTCAAGGTTAAGAGCACAAGCAGTGGCCTTACAAAAATTCTAGGCATGAAACAATTCTAAGCAGTGTACATTAAGAGGATGCTTCTGCATGGAAGGGGTTGCTTTATTTGTAATTTAGAGGCTAATAACATACATGATTATTCTCACAAAAATTGAAGAAGTATATTGATTGGATAGTCACCTTTTACACAGCAAATGTGTAAGAATGAACCATTTTTAACTTTATCCATCCATGTATCTGTGAAGTTCTTGTCTTCTCCATGCTGATGCTTGAAGGGTCATGAGATTGAGCAGATTTTATTGTACCACTGTGCAATGGTTCCTTTCTTATGTAAAATGATTTATTTGTCCACTGCATATTGAAATACTGATTCCTTACTGGCATTCCAGAATGCATTAAAAGTGTTGGCCACACGGGCAATGTCTGAGGTAAAAATGTACTTTTTGTGTGTTATTCAGTTATATTAATTTCTTGAATCTACCATGTCCCTAACTCATGGATGATGAATTTAACAGGCAGAGTATATTGCAGCCGGAGATGCATTTGAGCCTTACAACTTCTCTCATTATGGATTAGCCTTAGAGTAGGTCTTAATGTAGTCCTTGTGCTTCATATTCATGTGGATTACTCTTCTAAGTGTTTTTTACCAGCAACAAAAATAAAACTACTATCTGTAAAATGTACAATGATATTGTTATATAGTCCCCCCAAAAGCCCATGACAGAACATCCCAGTTAAGGTTAATGTGTGTGGGGGTTGGAACTTGGGTTGTAGACGTGTAAAAATATTTCTTCTGAAAGATGTCTCTATTATAACCTCAATCCTGACATTTTGTAAGATACAATGACCCGCTCAATTCAATACAAACTGGACGTGGTTGTTTTTAGATTGAAAGAAGTGATTCCTACTCTAAAAAGCAAAGGCTTATCTTGTCAACGATCATGAGTAAAGCTCCTTAGAGTTTCTAACCTCCTCCACTCTAAGAGAGTGAATAATACTCATTTATATGCAATCATTTCTTTTAGTGAGATCCATAACTACATCTGGCCGTCCGTGCATGTAATGAATCTCTAGTCGAAAGGGTGAAAGGCCTCTCTTGTAAAGCTCTGTAAGAGTTTCTAATGTCCTCTAAGAGATTGAATAATTTAATCTATATGCAATCATTTCTTTTCCTGAAATTCATAACTACATCTGGTTGTCCATGCATTTGATGTGGTGTTCCACCTCTCACATACTCCCACATTCTCGGAATGGTTATCAATTAGGTACCTTACATGATAAAGTGTGGATTTGGTCATGCTCATTTCCATTAGAGTGGTAATTATGATGGTGATGATATATTAAAAGAGAAGAACGGGCCAGCTATACCATTCTAAGCAATAAAAAATGATGTTTCTCAGAAGTATGGTGTTTCCTACACCTGCTTTGAGAAAAACTCCCGTATGCAGTCAATATCCTGAAAGTCATGTGAAAAGAAATGTATGAGAGGATCCCTAATGGCCATGTGTGATGCATGTTTTCTGCAAGTGAGGATGAATCCTTCACAAGGTTATTTGTCCAGGCTTTTGTGTTCCATCTAGTGAACACAGTTAGAGAGCGCTATCTTTTGCAAGGAGAATAAAGCGGGGAAGAATCATTCACAAAGGCTACATTGTCCTACACTTCTCCTCTTCATAATTCTATGGTGTCTCTCCTGGATCATATACACCTAGCTAGGGTCTGGTTGCACTTCATTTGGGTTTTTCAGTTTTCAAGTCTAACCTCGTTAGCATTAATGCTACCCCTAACATGTTATGTTTTTTCATATATCAGGTTTTATACACACTTCACATCACCAATTAGGCGCTATGCAGATATTGTTGTGCACCGGATGTTAATTTCATCATGTGAAAGAAATGAGACACATATGAGAAGTTCTTCACATGCTGATGTGAGTCTTAATGTTGCAGACATTACTCAGGTAAATATAGCATGCAATGTTAACATTATGGCTAGACACAGCTGCAGAGTTGGATTTTCTAGCAGAACGTTTTTCATACTACAGCGTTATCATTTTTTAAATGCTCACTGCTTCAATTATTGCATATCACAGGTGGCAGGTCATCTCAATCAACGTCATAGAGCAAGCAAAAGGGCACAGAAGGAATGCAATCAATTGCATCTTTTGATGTATCTCGAAAAGAATGCTCAAGCTGAACAAGGAGTGGTATTAGCACATCATTAACATTTTCAAAAATCTGAGTTACATGAATTTTCAGAATACTGTAACTATTTTGCAGGTGATAGAAGTACAGCCACAATCACTTATTGTTTTTGTGCCAAAGTTTGATCTGAGGGGAAGGGTTTATTTACAGGTTTGGTTTATATTTTTTTGCATTATAATTTTATGGTTGTCTTATTCAATGGGATCTCTTTTTTCTGTCAAATACTCTTGTAGGATAAAACTGGGAAACTCATTATCCCTGCCAGGGATGAAAAGATGATTACAGATGGGGTGGATGTGTTGCACGATAACCAGCAGAAGCATGCCTTGCAGTATTTAGAGGATACCATTTCTGTGATTGTAAGCTAGCACTCCCTGCATAAGTTCCATTGAGATTTTGTGAATGATGTCATTCAATAGGAGATCCAGTTTTTTATGTAATGCTATTTAAATTTCAAGTATTTCTTACTGTGGCATTATATACATCTTTGACCAAGTTTTGATAACATGGATTCAAGGATAATGCACTGTTTTACTAAATTTTTCAGGATCTGGGCGCTGGATCTGTGTTATATGAATACAGAAAGATGACTTCAGTATGGGTGCAAATGAGAGCTGATGGTAGGTAAATAGGGTTATGGAGTGTTCCTATAAATGAGAGATTTTAATTCGTATTGAATGCTAAGTGATCCTCATATTCAATTCCAAAACAATAAAAGAATGAATGTCGTTTGACACTTATATGCAAGCGTATTTATTAGTACATCGATCATGTAATCAGGCCAAGACAGGGAAAAGGCTGACATATTTCTTTATGCTTTATAATCAGGATCTCGAGCACATTTTCCTACTTTGCGACTCCATCTTCTAAGTGATGATCATCCTGCGGTTCAAAAATCCATATCAGAAAACAGGAAAATCACAGATTATACATTGCCAGTAAAGTTTAGATCACAAATGAAACTTCCAACAGATCAGAAATTAGGAGAGATCCAGCAGAAAAGAAAGAAGGAACCTCAATCAACAACATTGTCCAGTAAACAACTGATAGAAGCTACTTCCAATGAACCCGCAAAGCCCCTGAAACCAACAGTACACGATCTTCTAGAGGAATTTGAGCTTAGAATGCATTCAAGTACCTGAATATTCTTAAATGTTTTTTTGTGGTTTAATTTGTTCTTGTATACATGCATTGAATGTCAAACACCATCTCATATGCTTCTGTTTTGTGATTTTCAGCTTCTTCTCTGTTTTTGGATAATGAATCTCTAGATCTGGTCAATGACCCTCATTCAAATAAGCAAGTTATGGAGCTGTCGAGTCCAGATGTCAGAATGACAGTAGCAATACTGCGCCCATATACTGCCATCAATAAGGAGCAACCACAAATGGCCGATTTACGGAATAAATGGCAGAAAAAACTGGTGTTTCTCGCTTTCTTTTTCTCAACTAAAAGGACACAAACAGTTGTACTGTCTTTTTTGGTTCTTTTTGTGGCAAAAACTGGCCCAATTCCTGTACAAATAGCGTACACAGCATTCCTAGGTTGAAAAGAAATACTTTTTTACACATTCCCACCATTTGAAACTCAAAAACATTTTTTGGATCTTATGTCTTTTTTAACTCTTTACTTTGTACTCCACAATGAGATTCTCCCTGAACATGATTGTGGGGAGGATGCTGTCCAAGTTGTCCCTCTTCTCTTGCACATTCATAACTCTGAATTATTTTACTATTCTGATGCCGTCATCTTCTTTTCAATACATGTGCAGTTTCAAGCAGCTGTATATCGCAGCAAGCAAACAAGGTCAAGAAGTTCAAATGATAGTGTCAGAGTTTGTGATAAAAGATTGAAGGAAATGGAAACCAGACATGAAGCTCATTTATTACATGAAAGTATGATATGAAGTTTTGTAGCTTGTACAACTTGTATACCAAAATCCAAATTGAAAGTCATCATTATCCACTAATCATCATGATAAGACATTGCCTTTTGCTTTCGCTAATGTTACATGAAAGCATGATAAGAAGTTGTTTCATCTTGTAGAACTGAATAATCGGTTTTTGTTGATTAACTAATAGATTTGCTCTTGTATGAATCAAAAGTGAGATTCATTTGTATCCACTAATCTTAAAATAACATCACATAATCCTCATGCTAATTATCAACTAGTTGTTAGTACCTTTAAGTTTTCTAATTTAAGTCTGCAGTGTTTATCTTTACTGATTTTCAATCAATTGACCAAATAACTTATTAACTACTTGTGTCTTTAAAGCTTCTTCTGCTGCTTCTAATCCTCTAATCTTCCTGATAATCATTAACTATTTAATTAGCTCTTAGTATCTCTGAAGGTTTTCAAATTTCTGCAGTGCTTATGTTTACTGATTATCCCATTGATAGGTCAAATAACCAATTGAGTAAGTAGTTTTGAGGCAATTAGTTGTGCTAATGTTTACTGATTATTGTTCTGCAGTGCTTATGTTTACTGATTATCCCATTGATAGGTCAAACAACCAATTGAGTAAGTAGTTTTGAGGCAATTAATTATTCTAATGTTTACTGATTTTTTGAAGCTTTTCATGCTTCTAATTCAGTGTTGGTAATCTAATGTTTACTGGTTATTTCAATTAATTGACCAGACCTCTAGTTTCACCGAGATGAACTAATTGCATAACTGAATAATTTGCTAGTCCCCCAGAAAATAGGGAGTCTCATTAGCTTGATACACATGCTTTAAGAGAATAATTGCTACGTTGTTATTGCTGTTTAATCTTGTGAGTTTGGATTTTGCATATTTTCATCATAATTCTAATATTTCTGCTTCTAGTTCAGTGTTTGGAGTGCTGATATTAGATGATAATTTCAATTAACTGGCTGGATCATTAGTTCCCAGATAGTCAAGAGTTGCATTGTCTCAGGAAATATACTTCAAGAAACATAGTTTACTATATTGTTATCTGTCAATTGCTGCTTAATGATATATATATATGATTAATTTTCATCAAACAGAGATATATACAATTAGCTTTGCAGTTTCAACATACAGCATCTCTCTAGTTCAACTTCCTGGCTTGTTGCTAAGCACTTTAAGAGAAGTAAAAAAGTTCTTAGGCCTCAAAAAGCTATGGAGCATTATTTATGGTCTTCGAGAACAGTTTCCAGCACAAAATTGATTCATCACCTCATAATTCTTGATAAAAGAGAAATAGAAGAATCTTTTTAGTTTGGCAACAGATTCTTATATCTCCAATTGGGTTGACACTTTACTTCAAACTAAAGGAGCAAATACATCACAACAAAATGCATGTCAATGCACATTACATCAACATTACTCTTGTTTGATTTCTCTCCTTGAAGAAACTTATTCATAACGGGCGAAGGGCACCATGGCCTTTTATTGAAGCATCCAACCCATATTTTTGTACATAACTATATATCAACTAACATATTGATGCCAGTCATTTAAGCTTCACTATATCGGTGCCAAAATCTTTGCCATAATTATTTCTCCTCTTGTTTGTTTTCTCCAAGAGGTATGGCATTTAATGAAGTACCTATCCCACTTATTGGTGCTGAAACTTCTGCCAAAGCACAAATTTGATCTGCTCTTGTTTAGCATCCTAATGCACACATCATTGTTTTATATTCTCAAAGGGATATATGGCATTTATGGAAGTAATTGCCCACTTATTGGTGGTGAACACTTTTTTGCTTTCTCCAAGGGAATTATGGTGTTTACTGAAAACCTAACCCATTTATATTGGTGCTGAAACTTCCACCATCGCACATATTTATGCTACCCTTGTTCAGTATATAATCATGCACATGTCATTGCTACTCATGTTTGGATTCTCCAAAAGAACAACATATACTGAAGACACTAACCATTTATTGGTACCAAAATTTCTGCCATAGCACATTTTTATGCTACTCTTCATTTCTCTTGTAAAAACTATTGCCGCCAGAAATAGAACCCAATCTTTCCAGGAGCTCTCAATAGGTATTAACTATAGTATTAGGTTTACCTAACTTCAGCATGGCTTTCCATTTCTTTGTAGCCCTCACTTTCATATTCTATTCTAACAAAATTTTATACAATCCTGTCAATGCCTCAATCCACGCCTGCATAATCCTGACCCCTGGACATCAATGTCTTGATATAATACTTTGATCCTCTAGCCAAATCTATTTTGGCTTGCCTTTCACGTGGTATACAGGTGATGCTACATTCAGAGAACCCTCGTCGCACGAACCTTAAAGAAGAGAGAAGAAAACCAAAAGAAAAAACAATCCATTGAAACTGCTCATGCCGACATTCCAATATCGAGCAAAAGGTCTGATATTATACCAGTCAGCAGTTCTTGTCGTTAGCAAAAATAGCTTTTCAATCCCCATATTTACTGCTTTATTTTCCATGTAATCTACAAAAACAAAACTGAACTCAGTACATCCTTGGTAACTATCCTTGTCTAAAACTAATAGTGGAAGGTGTCTTTTTCTTTTACCTAGCAGTTTATCACCTTGACCATGGCCACGGCATTCATCAGAAACAGCAAGTGCTGCAATCTCTGCACATTTTTCATTATGAAAGGGAAAGAGAGCTCCACATGCAATTATAGACGCATCCCTTTCTACCACTATAAAATGGCTAACTTCTCCCAGTATCTGCACAGAAAAATTCCAGTTACAAAAAATAGTAAACAATTTTCACGACTAGCAGCTCCAGGACGGACATCAGATTTAAGGTAATAAATTAGTAAGTAAAAATACAAAGAAACACCTGTTCACGGGTCCTCTTTATTAAAATGCCTCTTTCCTCCAGAGGATGAAGTAACTCTTCGATCTTAGGCACATCTTTCACTTGGGCTGGCCTTGTACCCTCATATCTATCACTGTTTGTATCATCATCTGCTTATATAAGCTTGTCTAGTATAATAGGCATTTTCCTAACTTTTAGAGGATGGGTTCAAGAGCTTGCCTTGCAACCATAGTTCCGATACCATCTCGTGTATATAGTTCCAGAAGTAGTACGCCTTCAACCTTAGCATCTAATAAATGCACCCTCCTCACACCACCCTAACAAAGAGAATGCATTACATACTCAAATCTATGCATACTCAGCATGATGTCAGCTTTTCAGATACTTTCAAATAAGGTTCATTACCCTGCAAACAAATACTGCAGCTGTGAGCTCTGATAGATAACCATATTCTCTGGAAAGCCTTTCCTGACCACCAATCGCAAGGCCCTGCCCAATTTGTGATGCATCCCCATTCCCATTAATGGTATCCATCCGATTGCTTTTGAGCAAATTATTCATGCTACCATTAATGATACTGACTTCCTTCAAATTTCTTGACTCCAGACCCAAGCTCTTTACATAGTTGATACCCCCAACTGCTTTGACATAATTCGCAGCTGTCTCACTTTGTTCTGCCCACTTCCTGATAAGCCTATCTGCACCTTGAAGTGTCATAAACCTAATACTTCGACCATTCTCATCCAGCAAAGGACCATCTATTAAGCTTATAAGTTTATCTGCTTGAAGCTCTACCGCACAGGCAGTTGCAACTTCATATGTGCTGTAAAATGAAATAAAAAATTAGCTTATATAACTACTTTTCAAAATTTCTCTGGTTTCATGTCGCAATTTGTGAGATCACTTTGTTGGAGTAAGTTTTATCAGTCAGGTCACATTTTTCTGAAACTCTTTTTTTATATTAACTCCGTAACGCTTCTAAACAATTGAGGACATGACATACGAGAGGTAAAAAGGAATTAAAAATAAGCTTCGTATTACGATAACTGCCTTTCAACATTTTGGTGGTTTCATCTCATGATTTGTGAGATAATTTTGGATTTTGCTGAAACTCTTTTTTATATTAACTCCATAAAGCTTCCAAACAATGTGGAAATGATACACATATTTGCAATTTAGAACCTCTTGTAAAATGAAATATAAAATTCATATACTACCTTTCAACTTTCTCTGGTTTCATGTTGTAATTTGTGAGATCACTTTGTTGGAGGAAGTGTTAACAATCAGGTTACATTTTGCTGAAACTCTTTTTCACAGTAAATCCATAAAGCTTCCAAACATTGTGGAAATAACATACACACTTGCAATTTAGAACCTCTTGTAAACTGAATAAAAAATGAGCTTCGTATAACTACCTTTCAACATTTCTTTGATTTCATGTCATAATTTGTGAGATCACTTAGTTGGAGCAAGTGTTACCAGTCAGGTTACATGTGCTGAAACTTTTTTTTATATTAACTAAATAAACAATGTGAAAATGACACACATACTTGCAATTTAGAACCTCTCCAGCACTTGAATACCCAAGGTTTGACAGAATCACAATGCAGTTGTCTTCTAGCCTCTTTTTTATACGAGCAACATCTAATCGCCTCACTTCTCCAGTTTGTCGGTAGTCGATTCCATCAACAACACCTCTTCGCTGTTGTATGGACAGTAAAAGTTCAACCGCATAAATTATAACTATTCCATCAACACCACCTCCATACCAATACGAGGTAGAATTGTTATTCGTGCAAACTTAAATACCAAGGTATATCGAGCATAAATGTCGTTGTTGGGTTGCATCCCTCGCCTCTTGTGGTGGCACAATACAAAAACCATTACATCTTTGTAATTTCTAACCATACATGTTCAGTATTGACACGAGGATGTGGTAAGTGAGATCTGATGGTGCATGGGGTTTGTCGAATGACCGTCATTTGTATTTCATAATCGCTTCTCGCCCACGAATTGTGATTGATGAGATTGGGATTTAGGATCCCTTCATAGATTTCTTTAGCCAGCGGAATTTGATAGGCACATTAGTCATTATCACCTTAGTTTGTTGAAGATGAAGAGTGAGTGCAAGCAGAATGGAAAGACATGGAAGACTGAGCTCAAGAGCTATACTAGGCTTCTCTGATGTCTCTGGAGCCTTCCACTTCCAGAAGAAGAGATGGTGAAGATGAAGGCCACTCTGCATGATGGTGATGCCTATGTAGAACAGGGGAACCAGAATTCTTCTTTTCTGGGTCCACACTACAAAATTCTGAACTACTTGAGGTAACAAGAAGAGATCAAGCAAATACCCACCAAATTCCTCCAAGTCTGTCTTCCATCTGGTTGCGGTAGTCACATAGAATAACCAGAAGCTCCTTGACATGGCCATGGTCTTAGTTTCCATGGTGTCCAATGCTCCCATTGCCATACATAGCACAAACATAACCATGTATATTGCTATGCATATCTCCATGACTAAGTATTCCATGGCCTTGGCTCGATGTTGTTCCCTTCTCGCTCTCTTCACGGAAATGAAGAGGAATATTAAAGCAAAGCAACAAAGAGATCTTGCTATGTTGATTAGGGCTTCTATAAGCTCCATTACCAAAGGATCTTGATCATGAACCTTTGGGATTAGTGATGAAACAGGGTCAGTTATGAGAGAGAACAGATACATTGCCAAAGGGAGCACCATTCCAGTCCATTGGAAAAATAGCATTGTAAGAGAACAAAAGGGATAAGGATTATCTCTGAGCTTTAATGGACATGCATTGACAGCTAACTGTTCTAAGATACAATATAGACATCCGAGCAGTGCAACTAGTTGCAGCACAGAATGCACTATCTTGTGGGAGACATCTTCCCTTTCTGTGTTATGTAAAGAATATGGACCCAGAATAATGTTTATAGGCTTGAAAAAACTCTTGTCATTAGGGGGCCTAGTACTTGTTATGGATACCATCCATCGCAAGGTCTCAAACCATCTGCGATTATTAAGTGCAGGGTATTGTATACTGATTTGAATATCACAATCCAAGATATTGTTATTGAAATCTGTATCAGTCACATTGTCCGAGAACTCTGTTAGAGGAGAAGAGCACCCGATAAGCTTCATCATTCCACGGGTAGAATCATATAATCCTTCAGCAACGATGTGGTGTCTCTCCATCCACATCTCTACACCTATCCTGAGGAACCCTAATTCATCATACTCGGATCCTGAATCGAATTTATGCTTTTCAGCCTTTATTTGGTCTTTTAACAACACACATGACTCTATCGCGATGACCTCCACTTTGAGATATATGCCTTCCTTCAGAAGTGGTTCATGTGAGATTGCCAATGATGTTGCTTCGAAGCTCAGCTTACGAGCCAAGTTCAAGTGGCAGGTATCATTGGGAGAATTCGTTGGATATACGCTTCCTTCAAGGTGGCCATCCCAAATGATCATTTCGTTGCTCATGAGCATATCGTTATTGATGTCGATCTCTGCTTCATCGATTCTTGTATACTTGTAGGTGATGGGGTGTGAGACTCTCTTATGCCTCTCATACTTGGATGGCCACAATGTTTGTAGTTTAAGTGGCGGAAATGAGAACTCATCGATTCGTGTAGAAAAGAGGCGTCCTTCTACGATCCATCGCTTCGAAAGACTAATATATGGATTGATATCCAGATCAATTCCTATGTTACAATTATATCCATCATCATGTTCTCGATGTTGTTCTTTCTCTCTGAATGTAGGATCTGATGATGATTGGGTTGAACCATGTGTCAATGAGCAGGCTTTTAGGCAAAGCTGCCCTGTAGTCCGATTTACCAGACCTTCAGCTGAAATAGTAAGCTTATCAGAAGACCGAAGGAGGTATTCTCTACGTGAACCATCAGTGTCATGTGGGGTTTCTATACCTGCCGTTATATAAAACCTAACCTGAAAAACATTTCCATGCTCTTTACATGAAATTTCGTGCACAAGGGCTGATCTTGTCACTGTCATGTTGGGCAAGAAAGCTGTACTAAAAGGCCCCATTTTGCTTGCATTACCTGAATGCATGTTTTGCTCTTCAAAGTCCATGATCAATTGCAAATCATCAAACACATTTTTTAGATCATTACAACGTAAAGGGGTTTTCTCCCACTTGAATTCAGTCACCTCTTTGCAAGTCGGGTACCCAGGAGAGTGTTCGAACTGGGATGGCATGTATTTGTAAACGGCCGATAGAGCGAGAGTGTCGAAGTAGAGGGGATCTGTTCTTTTCCTCAAGCTTGAAACTGTGCCTTGAGTCGAAAAAGTGCGAATCGTAAGCTTTGAAGGATAAACAAGCTGAAGGCTGATTTCACAGTCTCTAATGGTTGGAATCCTTGGGGGTGCATATCTGATACCTTCTTTGCAACCATGTCCCGGAGCACATTTTGGATAGAGATGAAGTTCTGGTCCATATTGAGGAATATTTGACGATGACGAGTTTTTTGGCATCATAAAAGGTCGATCGGCACATCCTAGCATGCAAACCATTTGCTTGTGGGAGGTTCGAACGAATATGCCTTCGAATGAGAGGGTCATTTCACAGTCAGAACGGTCATGGCCGGAGAAATGAGGTGGAGCTACATGTTCTCCATGGAACCAGAAATGTGACCAACAATGGCAAGAAGCAAGGTGGAGATTACCCTTGATAAGGCAAGCCGGTCCATTTTTTGCTGGATCAGCACTATTTCGGTCCGAATCTTCATGAGGATGGTGGTGGTGGTGGTGATGGTGATGGTGATGGTGGTGGTCACTGGCATTTGGAAAGGTTTCCAACATGGATGGAGATGAAGACGATGGCGATTTGAATTCCATTGAATCTGAGGTTTCTGATGTAGACATGGAGGAAGATGATGATGGGGGCATGAAATTTGAGACTTGTGCGATCCGGAAAGTTGCATAATTCATGGGATGTAATGTGTGACCATGAACAGGAGAGGATGGAAGGGAGAAGATGGAACGATCCGCGTGATCGGGGCCTCTCGTGGAGAAAAAGAGAGAGCTGGAAGACCAAGAAAGCATTGTAGGCAACAGGGACTTATGGGAGGAGTTAGAGAAGCAGAGATGGGGAGGTGTGATGGAGGGTAGCTGGAGAGGAGCAAGGCATTGCTGTGTGAGGAGGCTCCTTGTGAGAGGAGGAAGAGACCATGTCTCACAAGAGGAAGGGATCAGAACAAATATACTGCAGACCTGAAATATGATACAAGATTTCCATATAAAGAAGAGGAGGAGGGGAGAGATGGTATTTACATGAGCCATAGGCAATCAGGAAACTCTCTGCCTCTCTCTGTTTCTCTGTCTGTTTCTTCTGTGTCTTCCCGCCCCCTGTTTCCCCCTGTTTCCCCCTGCACTGATATGGGGTCGTTTATTTCAGTTAGAACCTTTCTTTGTATTTACTAAAATGGCCTATCCAAGCTTTTCATGAAATTCCCAAATTGCCCTTCTGGATTTCCTTCACATTTGCTATCTTACTCTTACCACTTGGAACCCCACCCCCCCCCCCCCCCAAGACAAATAGACAAAAGGTCTTTTACGTCCGACTTTGTTACGTTGGGGGGTAGAGAGAATTTTACTATAGAATGACCCTTCTCTTTTTTCTTATTATGAAATTCCCGATTTGCCCTTCGGAGTTTCATAACTCCCATTGGCGCACTAAACCTAGTTGTGGCCTTTTGGACATTTATGACATGTTATTTATTACCTTTGTATTTTTCAAGATTTCCCTGGAAACGCCTTTCTCATCTCTAGAATTCCTTCTCCAGTTTTGGATTTCCAATATTCTCACTCCTCTAAGGGAGTTGCTCACTCCATTCCAAACTTTATTGCTTAGATGGCTATTGGAATAGAAAAGCACTTTAAATGTAGTTCGAGAAATTTACCAATTGATTAGATTCCCCAAATTGTCCTCCGACGATATCAAATTCCCAAATAATACAAATATCTAATTGCTTCAAATTAAAGTTAAATTGAGTTAAGGATGTTTGATTACAATATTTACAACGAGCTAGCATTGTAATTACTTTGTTGGGCAAACATGTTTGCCATCACCATCATCGCTTTGAACAAATTGCCTCATGCAAGATCCTATAGTTTGGATGTGTATGATATGATAGTTAGTGGGGCTCGACTAGTAGTCGAGCACAACTAAGCATGGCCACAAGTATAGGGACTTCTTATGATAGTTTGGCGGTATGTGCCATTACCCCTCGTGTAAACTAGCATTATAAAGATGTAGGAATTTTGACAAAGTTGAATCTGAAGATTGCGACCACATCTACATTTATGGTGGTCAACTATGAAATACAAATGAAGGTCATTCGACAAACCCCATGCACCATCAGACCTCACTTACCACATCCTCGTGTCAATGCTAAACATGTATGGCTAGAAATTACAAAGATGTAATGGTTTTTGTATTGTGCCACCATAAGAGGCGAGGGATGCAACCCAACGACATTTATGCTCTATATACCTTGGTATTTGAGTTTGCACGAGTAACAATTCTACCTCGTATTGGTATGGAATTGCATATGTAACAATTCCATCAACAACACCTCTTCGATGTTGTATGGACAGTAAAAGTTCAACTATATTAATTGAAATTTGACAATAAGTAAGGACTCCCAAATTCAGGTACCAAAAAACAAATTATGAACAAACAATATTGATTCAATATTTCTTGATAGTTGCACATCAAAGGAAAGTCCTTCGGAGATAATATAAGGTTCACACTTCCAAGAAAAATTGCCACAATTAAGATAATAAGTTCTAATCAAATAACTTGCATAGCCAAATATACTTCTAGCCCCTCCAAAACAATTTGTTACACACAGTTTGACTCTCACATGCCATTAAATAACAAACATGCAGAATAATGTTAAGAAGGCAAACATAGATTCAAGTTAGGTTTTTGACCTTCGCAGCAACAAAATTGCCACTAGCAACACTAACACCGACGTGCCATCGGTCATTGTCACCATGGCGACGTAGCACAGGGATAGAAGGTTGACAAGAGAGCTTTGCTTCTATACCTAGTCGAAATTTTCCTGCAACTTCCATGGAAGCCTCCAGAGCTGCATCATCTGTGATTCTATATGATCCAGCATAGTATGGCTTATGACCTGCAATCATCAAAGTTGCAAATCAAAACCGTCATAATTCAGTGTCCTTAATAAATATTAAGTGTTTTTAAATGGTTCAGTAGCATACGATGTACATAGGCTCATAATGTAGACATCTCTATAACAAGGTGCACATATTTTTCAAAGACTATTATTATGAGATGTATGTTTTCAGAGTACAGTTGCAAGGGGATGAGTTTTTTTCCTTCGTGTAAATGCTGATTGGCAAGAGAAAAGCGCATGGGCTCAGCATTGTTATGGAAACAAGCCCATGTTTTCACATTACAGTTGGAAGGTGATGAAATACTTTGTGAAAGTGATGATAACCTCTGTGGAAAATGTTTTCGTGTGTTCCTAAATCCTCATGAAAGAATCAAAGAGGAAAGAAGTTCAAGTGAAGAAGGTCAGTAGAAATTAAAGAAGGTCTGCAGAAAGAACCTACACAAAAGCAACAGTCTCAAGCACCTAAAGCATGGCATGTACCACCAGTGTTTGACCAGAACATCAGTCACATGCAAGAAATTGTCGACCCAGGAGCTGATGTGAAACAAGTAAACGAATTTTCAATATGTAGAGAAACTCAAATACCGGGCTAGTATAGTGGCCACATGCAGAAACAAGCCATCAAATCGCTCAAATCTGAAAAAAGGGCAACGTGTGATGCATCCAATGGTTTTTTCCCTGAACAGGAGATATATCTACTACATTCACTACAACCTCATTTATGTTTTTGGACAGACTTTTCCTGTTTCCTGTCTCATTGCTTATTCAAACCAAACCTAGTGTAATTATTTATTATATTGTAAGCATGATCCTTCTCAAAAGAACATATTTTTCCATCAAATCAAATTTTCTTACTGCCAGTGAATCAATGTACCTTTTGCATATAGGAGTTTGTCAATTTGCAAATGTGTTCCAGGTATGATGACCAGTTTGATTCCGAGTCCATGAAGGAGAGATAGGTCCTATCAAAATAGGAAAGCACCATGTATGAACATCTCACTTTGAAAAAATACATATTGCAGTGTTTTCATCGGATTGCATTGATGCATCAATGTGAGCAGAAGTATGGTGCTCTCCAATAAGAGCATAGAATTCCTAATTCAAATATATACATATATATGCAAAAGAACATATATTATGTGGGTGTATGTGTGTTTGTGTAAAACTGCTGCTTCATTCCCAAACAATTCCCTCTCAAAATGCCACTTGTCTAACCCCCTGATAGAGAGGAAAGGGTAGATGAGTCCAAGACATCAAGGTTTTTGTTTTGAAGAGGGAGGGGGGGGGGGGGGTAAATTTGGGAGGGAGCTTTGCTCAAATAACAATTTTAGTTACCGCCAATCAATAAAGAGAAGTAGAGAAGGACCTGGCACACGCCATCGAATGAAGGGCTATCGATGATCTCTGAAGAAATGATGAGAACAAATGTGCTACCTTGATGCCCCCGAACATACGGCCATGCCTCTCGGAACCAATTCACAAAGCTAACCTGAGATTCTCTGTCTTTATGGGCAGACTCCAAAACCAAAGGCAAAGTAGATGAAGGAAAATTCGCGGTTTCCATAACTTTGGTATAAGAAGATGAAGACGGTGATGGCGATGGTGACGGTGATGAGGTTGAGGAAACAGAACTAGAGGATATATCCACAGCATGGCAGTTGGAGATGGAGATGGAGTAGTGAGTGTAGCAGGGATTCTTTCTTGCTGTTGAAGGAGAGAAGATCATCCTCTGATTGTGATCTCTGTAGAAAGGACAATGGCTTCGGGGTCTTCCAACAACACGAGGTTTTGCCGCCTCCAGTAAATGGATGTAACGTGACATCGCGATTTTGTCTTCCATGAGAGTGTTATGAGGATTTCTATACAGAGATCTTGAGGTAGGAAGATGGAACAAGATAATAGGCTTGGGGGATGGAGCATGAGGAATGCCAACACATGAGCCTTCCATGACTTTTTTTTCTTCTTTCACCCTCCTTTTGCTTCTTGATTTTCCTTCTAAGACGTTGTGTGGTCCTCCTGCAGATTGCCTTCTTGCCTCTGCAGCGACCGTCCCTTCTTCTTCAACTACTACTACTACTTCTACTTCTGCTGCTTCTTTTGGCTTTTGTGTATTATCCTCCTCTGTTTCTTCCTCCTCTGCCTTGCATGAAGCCTCTGTTTCTATTGTCAGAGGCAGCAAACAGAGACAGAGACAGAATCATTTGATTACATTATGTATGTATATGCATGGATTTATGTTACAGTAGTAGTAATTCATTAATCATGTCCTTGAGGCAATCATTTGTTTCCTTCCTTTTTTATCGCATCACGTACAACGTGGACCCTCCCCTGTTCCCATCACCTCCCCCCCCCCCCCCCCCCCTACAAAACCCATTTATTATTTATTTATTTTCCCTATTTATTAATTTCTGAAATTTAATTTCTCATTTATTCTCATTACTTACATACTACATAGTTACCTATCGAGAGTTTTCCCCAATGAATCCACTCAGAACTTAATATTTATGATTATGCATTCATTCATTCATTGGGTTTGTGCTATTTCCATGTCCTCATAATTCAAATTTTGCTATGGTTTTCAAACTTTTTTGAGAGGTTCTTTTATGATTGATTAAGCCATGGTTTTTTTTTTTAATCTTTTTTGTTCACTAGTTGCTCTATGATTGGTCCTTCATGCAACGAGAACACCAATTCCATTTTCCAATCTCGAAAATTCAAATGTTGTGCATCTTTGGCTCCAAAACTTGTATCTTTTGTTTCTCCAAATGTTCTCGTTGCCAAAAACCTAATTTTGGCCATGTTTGGTATATCAATTATTGCTTGAATCTTGTTATAGTTTTGGCAATTATCTTGGAGCTGCGTCTCACGTCTCACCCTTTGCCAACTGCATTCCCTTACAAATGGACCTTTTGGGAGTTATTGCGTAACTAGGCTCTTTCTAGATTGTTCTCCAGTTTTTATTCAATTCTTTGTGATTCTTGTCATGTTTGTGCCAATACATACCTCCAATATCCGCTTCTAAACTAGGCTACACGATGATCGATGTACTTTATGCGGACTTCAGATCATTCTAGTTCTTCTTGAAAAGACATGAGAGGAGAGAAGCTACAAAGCGTGAGAACAAGTATTATTATTATTACAAACAAAAAGCGAGACATCCTTATTGTCCTTCTCATGTAAAATATGAAACATTTTTCATGTACTATGTACAGCGTTGATACGCAACTCTCAATATTCAAGAATATTCGAGTAACAAGCATGGCAAATGGGTATATCACAAATTGTGAGATCGTGAGACAAATGCGCACGTAGGGGATTGGAAGAGACTAACAACATTTCATAGAGCGATACTTTGGCCCGCAAACTTGTTCACCAACAACATATGATGCAAATAAATAGTGAGACGAGTCTCATGACATGGTGATTTTGGCTAAGTTAAATCTAGGTGTTCCTAGGGTCAACAACGTCTCTTGGAGGGCCATGGAGGCTCTTGAAACTAACATCTCATGTAGAACTACATATCCCAAGGATTATTCATCCCAAAGAGGTTACAGAGAGGGTGTTGGGCAAAGCGGGAACGATCTTCTTAACTAACTATCTATCTATCCATCATTCAAATGGAGATCCCATTTCATATAAGAAAGTTAATAAAAAATTATGAATATTCGGAGATTGAAGGGATGGCAATAAAAAAAGGACTCGTCATCGGAACCCGAAGGACTCCCGAACAAATACATACCCGACAGTTTTATCTTCGTTTCCGGAAACGCTCCTTACTCATGTTTCTGTTATTCCCAGGAAATGCCCCTCTTGGTTTAAAAAGAAAAAAAACAACAACAACAACAGAGCAATTGCATGGATCAGGGTTAGGGTGTTTTAAGCAAAACTTCGCTTTTGGAAACACCTCTCTATGTGTTAGGGTTAGGGTTAGGGTTTAGGTTAAGTTAAAGGTTTTGATCGATATGCCCCTGCCCCTTTCCCTTCTTGTTGGCTAGAAGTACTCCTCTAGGAATCAGGGTTAGGGTTCAGTGTCTTTCGCGTTCGGAACAAAAACTCCTCATGCTACATGCACCTCTCTCTGTATCAGGATTAGGGTTAGGGCTTTAAAGCTCGGGGTTTTGAGCAGAAGTGTTACATGCACCTCTCTCTGTATCAGGATTAGGTTTAGGGCTTTAAAGCTCGGGGTTTTGAGCAAAAGTGTTACATGCACCTCTCTCTGTATCCCTCCATGGATTAGGGTTAAAGTGTATGATGCGTGTTCTCCTTGCATGGATGCGCGGAAGGATCATCACCACCGACTCGTTTCATCATCATCACTGTCAGAATCAGTGCAAGAAGAAGAGGCGTCCACCGTTCTTCTGCCCCAATGTCTCTGTACCAACACAAGTAGAAGTAGAAGTAGACGCAGAGCAAGAAGGAGGAGGAGAAGAAGAAGCTCGGTATGTTATGTCCAAGATCCATGGGGGTGTCACCTGCAGGTCTCATCAGCATCAGTTTAAGAAACTCGCATTCATCCACCATCGATTGTTCTGCTCTAATATCTTCATACGAACAGAAGAAGGATCAGCGGCAAAAGGAGAAGGAGAAGTAGACAATTCAGCAATAAAAGCGGATGAAAAAGAAGAAGAAGAAAATGAGGTGAATTTGCAGAGAGATCTTCTTCAAGGTGAAACTTCTCTTAATTCCAACACCTCTGCTGGGACAGAAGGAACAGATGTTATGTCGAAGAGGGATCTTCTTCGTCAAGAAGGATTAAGCGAGTCACAGATCAATACAGTCCTCTCTGCTGAACCACGAAGTGATAAGCTCGCTCTCCTCCTGCATCTCCTTAAAAATCGAGGTATCACAGGAACCCTAGCTGGTAACTTCCTTTGTTCAAATCCATCCTTCATCAACTCTAACCTTAATAGCTTCAGAATGAAGCTAGAGCTTCTTGAAGAGTCTGGTCTCACAGGAGAACTCCTTAGAAGGTTCATTTTGCTCAAGTCAGGAAGCTTATCTCTGTGTTCATCGCCACAAAACCTGCAGAAACACGTTTCTTTTCTTAAAGAAATAGGTCTTAATCCTTCTGGTATATGTCTCACCATGGCTAGGCTTCCAGAATTCTTCAAGCTTAGCATAGAGAAGAATGTGATGCCACGATGTGACCTTCTGTACAGTAAGGGTATGTCTAAAGAAAGCCTTGCTCATATTTTGAGAAGTCATCCTAGGGTTTTCTCTGGTTCTTTAGAACCTGGTCTATCAAAAAGGCTAGAGCTTCTTGAGTATTTTGGCTTAGATCTGAAAACCAAAGGTGGGGTAAGAGCTTTAGGATTATGGTCCAAATATGCCCCGGCACGATTAATGGTGAAATTCGAGTACATGAAAACATTAGGGTTCTCTCATGATCAAGCTATATTAATGGTTCGGAGACAGCCTAATGTATTATGTATGCGAGAAGATGCTATGAATAAGAAGATCAGTTATCTTTCTGTGACGTTGGGACGAGATATTGAGGAACTTCTCAGCTGCCCTGGTTATATGACCTCAAGCCTTGAGAAGAGGCTCATTCCTAGATTTGCCCTCATAAACCAACTCAAAGAGAAAGGATTGCTGAAGAAGCATGTGCCTTTGTGTTCAGTTGTTACCACATCAGATGAAGCGTTTGCGAAACGTTTCAGGAAATAGAGGCAGTGGATATGTTAAGTACCATTCTATTTTATTATTATGACTTTGGATGCAGCATTCGCTAAGAAGGGAAGAGGTAGAACATTTGGATATATTGTGTGCTTATGCGAGAGGAGATTGCCTTCTTGGAGTTGTGTTATCGAGTTTTTAAATTGAAGCTTGACTCTGCAATATTTACCGGGCAAGGCAGTTATTAAGTATTTTGTTAAAATGCTTGAGATGTAGAACAATGGATGGGGTTATGCCAAGGAGATTACCTTGAGATATTTATTGCAGCTGGAAATGTTTAATCATTATTGTGGGCATCAAATGGAGGTTGCCTTGTTGTATATGTTTTAGCTGGAGTTAAAACAATATGTGTGGTCGTGAATACAATATATAAACCCTAAATCCTATGTGTTTTTGCTGGAGGATCTTAGGAGGCTTTCCTTCTGGATGTACTACTCAATATCTACTAGGCAAAGGCATTAAGGCTTCCCAAGAAAGAGATCTGAGCAGGCAAGAAGAGAGTGCCTCCATTGAGGTCCTATACCCAGATTTATTTGCAGCTGTACCATGCAAGATTTACTGGGCCAGGGCATTGTTATGGAGGTTCTTGTTTAAAAGTATGGTGGAGCTCAATAGCATTTGCCACTCTCCACATTTTAGACATGCAGAGCATTCAAACTTTCAATTCTTTTTTGGAATAATGTTAAATTGGTGTAACTGATTATCAATCGAAATCATATTCTTTGGCCTTGAGAAGAGGCTACTCCTTTGCTTATCTCTCTAAAAAGGATCTCAACAAAGTAAAAGCACTGCAGGGTAAACATGTCTTTTGGGTTCATTGCCTCAATTTTCGAACGAAGCATTTTTAAGAAAAACGGATCTAGATTCAAAACACTAGGTGTTAGTCATCTGAGAGAAGATTACCTAATGATATATGTTTGATTGGGTGGTCTCTTATGCAACGTAACCGCAATCAATTTGAGAAGATTACGTACTTGGAGGTCTCAATTTGGTATTTGTCAATGTACATCACCACATTATTGGTAGTTTGGCTGTAGTCAAAGTCTCTGTTGTGTGAATATGTGGGGGCTTTATTCATTCTAATAGATATGAAAATAAATTTGATGTACGCCAGTGTAAATGGCCAGCTTTATTGCAGTCAATTGTCTTTTCTATTTAAATTCCTGAAGGTTCTTCATTTTTGTAGGTATGACAAATTGTGGCCATCAAAATCAATCTGTATTGAAATGCATCATTTGTAGGCTCAAAGAAATCATTTCTTTCTACAGTATTGAATCATGAGGCTTAAGGAATCCATTCTACTAGGCTTTAAAGACTTTATATGGATCTATATGCATTTCCTTTTGGTTGATTAGGATGCTTGGGTTTACCAAAGATATTAGTTATGCAGGGATTTGTGATGGGAAGAGTGGGACATATGGAGTAGTAAAATTTCAAAATCATGCAAGCACAAGTATATAATCCAATAACAAGTAACCTGAAATGTTGCTAGAACAAAATGTGAAAATGATAACACGCTTGCTAGAAGAAATCCAGAAACTATTACAACCAAAATGAAAGCACAATTATAGTAATGCAAACACATCAGCATGAAAGTAATGCAAGCAGAAGTATCTAAAAACTGTTGCTAGAGAACAAAGTATGATTACGATGATGCTTGTGAGAAACTAGTCATCCTTCAAAAGCGAGAATTGTAAGCTGCAAGCAAAGCAAAGTATAGGAATGACCTTACCAATTGAAAGAGCCAATACATCACTAACAAGTAAAGAATGATTCAGTAGCTGCTTAGAGTGGCCTACTGTTGTCCAGTTGGAGGGTTTCAAATAGAGGTCTCAGTATGACCATTAGGCATGCATGGTCATTATAAATAGATGAACTAACGTATAGATTATACAAAATTAGTATATCGATTAGTAGACATCCTCAAACTTGCCCCAATTATATTTTACCCCATGGAACTCCTCTCCCTTTAGTAGTTTCCTAGAAGACGTGATTGATACGAGGCGGTCATCGAGTGTGAAAGGAAAAGAGATAAATAATGTGAAAATAAAGAACCAGAACATAGTATGGTAAAAGATATTGATATATAAACAAGGGGATGTAGCTCAAATGGTAGAGCGATCGCTTTGCATGCGATAGGTAGCGGGATCGATGCCCGTCATCTCCACTGTTTCTTTTATTCACGTATCGCACTTTGCAAGAGGCGAGAATTTAAAGACGTCTTGACAATCAATTTAGTTAAATTTTTTTATTCTTATGACAATGAAAAACTCGTCTCATTACAACTTAGTGTAATTTGCTTGTATGACAATTAAGTTTGATGGGAAGTCCATTAGGAGATGAGAAATATTTATTTATACAAGTAAATTATTTCAAAGCTTTGACCTGTTCATGAAAAACTGTTGCCAATAAATGTCAGTGAATTCTCAACAATCTGCTAGTAAATTATTTTAAAGCTTTGACGTGTTCATGAAAACCTGTTACCATTAAATGTCAGTGAATACTCAACAATCTGCTAACAAAAAGTGAATTACCAGATATGTTCATTGAGTGACCTAAGAGAGGGGCAGAGTCAACAAAGACACCTTAGGTATACAACCTTCAAAAATACCAATACAAACAAACCAAGACAAATAAGCAGACATGGTAGGTGTTGTGTTTGAGATGTTGATTATTAAGCACCTACTAGGTGTTTCGTTTTAAGATCAATGTGATAGTGATTAAATAAAGGAACCACAATTTTGAGACACTGCTTATTAACTACACATCTACTGGGTGTCATGTTTCAGATCAATGCAAAAGTAATTTACTAAAAAGAGCAACAATTTTGTTAGAACCTAGGGCCGTATCACCAACAGGCTTAGATTTAAAGAAAGGCCTGTTGTTGTCATGGCAAAAAGTTATTGGCAACAATTTGTTCTGCATGCTCAAATTGTATTGAAGCCAATATGTGCCCATTGGTCAGGAGTTCAACCTCCTAGCCCCCATCCACAACCCCATTAATTAAAATAAATAAATAAATGTCATTTGACAAACATTATGATCATTATGTCATGATTTTGGTTTACTACTTGTCATCATGACATTGGTTTACCACTTATCGTCATGTCATGAGTGGGGATTCAGAACGATTTAATTTCAATCATCTGAGTTGCTGACGATGTTAATATTTGTATTTGCCAGCAATTTCAATCATGGGCATCGAAAAATACATATACAATTTCCCAGAGCTAATAGTGAAGTTACAGCTAGCGGTGGATTTGCAATACACAAGGTTTCAAGAGGAATGAATCTAAAATATTTCGAGCGCGATTTCTCTTACTTTTGCATAGATATCATTATTTTGAGAATGTTGAATGCGATCCCTTGAAGCATATTTCAGCCTCATAGATTCAACACATTCTGCATCCTCTCGCATTCCAGCAGCCGCAAATATATTAGCCATAAGGACATAAGCTCCAGAACATTCCTTATCTGATTGTATTGCTTGACCAAAAGCTAGCTTTCCAACCGCTACATTTCCCCATTTTCTACAAACACCCAATAATGCAACCCAAACCACTGCTGGATTATTATCAAACGACGGTATCACCTTAATCAGCCACATTACTTTTTTGAAAAAACCCCTGGATCCAAAAACCACAATCATACAAGTAAGGTGCTCTAACGTAGGAGCAATGCCATAATCCCTAGTCATGTTGCCAAAAAGCATTTCAGCCTCATCCAAGAGCCCAGAATGACTGCACGCTGTGAGAACACATAGGAAAGTAACCTCATCAGGAGCGAGACCTTCTACTTGCATTTGCCGGAAACAGTTCAATGCATCATAGCCGTTACCTTGCAAAGCATATCCTGTGATCAATGTGTTAAAACAAGCCATGTCTCGACTTGGAAGCTCTTCGAGTACTTGTCTAGCTTGTGTAAGCTCCCCACACTTCACATACATATCCAATAAGCAATTTCCTAGTATCATATCATTCACCAATAATCCTCTATTCACAACCTCGCTGTGTATGCATTTCCCCTTGTCTATAGCACCTGTACTAGCACAAGCCTTCAAGATGCAAATGAATGAGATGGTATCAGGAGAGAAACCCTCGCTTTGCATCCGTTGGAAACAGCCCAATGTTTCCTCATATTGCCCCTCTTGGGCAAACCCTGAAATCAGTGCATTCCAAGAGACTATATCTTTACCATGAAGGCCTTCCAGCACTTCTTGTGCTTTTGAAAGCATGCCACATTTAACATACATATCAGTCAACGCATTGCCAAGAGTGATATCTTTTTCGAGCCAACCATGCCTTGTAATCACTTTGTGAATTTCTTCACCCTTGTCTGAGTTTTTAATGCTACCACATGCTCTTAAGATGGAAATGTAGGTAACCGCATCTGGAGAATGACCCTCGCTTCGCATCTGTTCAAAATAAGAAAGAGTTTCATGGCCTTGCCCCATGCTGGCACACCCTGCAATTAATGCATTCCAGGAGATTGCATCTCGGACAGGAAGGTCTTCTAATATCTGTTGCGCTTTTTTTAGAACTCCACATTTTGTGTACATATCTACCAAAGTATTCCCCAATTCGATATCCTTTTCCAAAAAGCCACTATTCACAGCCTGACCTTCAATTTGGTTGCCCTTGTTGATAGCACCTATGCTGCCACAGCCTTTCAAGATACAAATGAAAGTGACTACATCTGGAGAAATACCCTCTACTTGCATGCGTTCAAAACAGTTCAATGCTTCATGGCATTGCCCTAGTTGGGCATATCCTGCGATTACTGAATTCCAAGAGATCACATCTCGAATAGGAAGCTCTTCCAATGCCTCTTGAGCTCTTGTCATTAGCTCACATTTAACATACATATCCACCAAAGCATTGCCAAGAACAAGTTCCTTACTCAGAAGACCCCGTCTCACAATCTCTTCGTGAATTTGCTTTCCCTTATGTATGGCTTCTCTGTTGCTACATGCTTTCAAGATGCAAATGAATGTAACCTCATTTGGGAAGAGACCCTCCTTTTGCATCCAGTCAAGACACTCCAAAGCTTCATGCCATTGTCCGTGTTGAGAAAATCCTGAAATCAGTGATGACCAAGAGACAACGTCTCGATGGGGAAGCTCTTTAAGCACTTGTTGTGCTCTTGCAAGCTCTCCACATTTGACATACATATCAACTAAAGCATTGCCGGCAGCAATACTTTCTTTGAGCAAGCCCCTAGTCACAAGCTCTTTGTGGATTTCTTTGCCCTTAGTTAAGGCCCGTATGCTACCACATACTTTCAAGATGCAAATGAATGTAACTACATCTGGAGAGAGGCCCTCACATAGCATAGCTTCAAAACAATTCAATGCTTCATGACCATGCCCTTGTTCGGCATAACCAGTAATTAAGGCAGACCAAGTGACCACATTTCGAACAGGAAGCTCTTTCAGGACTTTTTGGGCTTTTGCAAGTGCATTACATTTAGCATACATATCCACCAAAGCAGTGCCGAGCGCGATGTCTTTCTCAAGCATGCCATGGCTACTAATCACTTCATGAATTCCTTCGCCCTTCTCAAGAGCTCCTATGTTAGCACATGCCTTTAAGATGCAAGTGAAAGTGATTGCATTAGGGGAAAGGCCCTCGTATTGCATTTGTTCAAAACAACCTAGAGCTTCATGAATTTGTCCATGCTCGGTGTACCCAGCCAATAATGCAGACCAAGCAATGACATCTCGAATAGGAAGCCGGTGAAGCATGTCATGTGCTTTCACAAGCTCACCACATTTGGCATACATATCTACCAAAGCGGTGCCAAGCACAATATCTTTCTCAAGGAAACCCATACTAACAATCTCTACATGAACTTGCTTTCCTTTGCTGATAGATGCTACTTTGCCACATGCCTTCAAGGTACAAGCCAAGGTGATCGCATTTGGAGAAACGCCCTCATTTTGCATCCGTGCAAAACAGCTTAAGGCTTCGTCTCCTTGTCCATGTTGTGCAAAACCAGAAATTAATGCTGACCAAGAGACCACATCTTTAGTGGCAAGTTGGTCGAGCACTTCCTGTGCTTTAGAAGGCACTCCACATTTCACATACATAAGCACTAAAGTGGTGGCCAAGAAAGGACTCTTTCCGAGCAATCCACTTTCCACAATATCAGCATGTAATCTAGTTCCCCCAGAAAGATCCTTCTTTACTGCACAAGCCTTGATCAAGGCCCCAAATGCCATATTCTCCTTGTGATTATCATGTTTTTCCTTAAGATGATGGCCTGATGCCATAATGCCAGTGCTTCTCATCTCTTCCCAAACCCAACAGCAACCATGGACCCATTAAGACACATACCTGATTTTGCATGTAAAAATTCCGAGATTTGAGATGTTGTAGAAACATGCATATGCTCTCTATTGAAGAATAGGTGCAAACTTATGAAAAATGCATGATCGTAACAGGTCGTCATATAAATAATACTATTTTATTTTGCGATGCATGATATTACACAGACAAATATATGCATAAACATTAGATTAATTGGTAGACTGTGTGTATATATATATATACACATATATACGCACACACTTAGGGGCCACCATTGCCCCCCCATGAGTGGTCAACTCTATCATAAGAACCATTGACTCTACATGGTTTGTTCATGAAACCTACATCGAATGTAGCAATCTCTTAAATGTTCGTTTTTTTAAAGTATGGATGACTTGAACTGCTCAAATTTGTAACCATTATTTGTCTCAAAGGCAGACTTTGGCCTCCAGTACATTAATACATTTTCTTTTCTTTCTTTCTCCCACCAAACCAGAAATCTTTCTTTAGTCTAGCATTCGTTAGAAATAGTAACATTTCCCTCCACTTATCATAGACAGCCCAATAGATCAATGTCTTCGTTGCACAATAGAAAACAGAGTTCAATGTTTGCTTTTCTTCTTCGTGCCACATGGCTCTAGGAAGCATAGTTAGGCATACTTGTTTATTTGTTCTCATGAAACAAGATATTTAGCTGTTTCTTTTAGCCCATTTTAGTCTTTTACAGACGTTCTCATATTTCTCTCTCTCATCTGTTTGCTTTGCTTCTTACTATATTTTGTAGGTCCTTCTCTTCTCTGTTAGCTTTGCTTATAAATAGGTTGTCTCTTTCTCTGTTATGGTTGATATTCTTTTCTTCTTTTAATGTCTTCTGCTATATGGGTATTTCTTTGCTCTGTTTACTTTCTTCTTCTTCTTCTTAACGCCTTTCCTTATATGATACTCTGTTTGCTTTGCTTCATAAGTCTATACTTCTCTTTGTTTGCTCCGTTTGTATCAATGTAACTTTCAACGGCAGTAACATAATAAGACAATAATAATCACAAAATAAAATTCCAGCGAGATTCTTATGATCACAAAATAAGTTTATTATAGACTAGTAAGATTATTTCTATCCAGGAACAAATTGCGAATCCAAAATCTTAATCTCATTACAAACAATACATCTTAATAACTTCTTTGAATGATATTTCTAGCACTATTGTCCCCATTAAGAAATATTTTCTAGCTATATGGTCTCTACAAAATGAATTTCAACTAAGCTGAAATGCAAAACTAAACGTTTTCTCTTCTTGGGGATATAATCATAATTTTTTCTCTACGTTCAGAATCTTCAAAGATCCTTTTTTATGATATTTCAAGAGCTTATCCTAAGTTTTTGTTCACCGTAACTGTGGAACTACTTTTGGAAACTCTCAAAAGGTAGTATTACAACCAACCCTTCATATTTGTCAGCGGTTTCCAACCATGGTCAGAGGTTTAACAAAGAAGACTGTATTTAAAATGTTGCAGATATATTTTGGAGGTGCATATTATGTGTGCGCATGTGTTTCAACATGCCATTTCAATTTATTATCCCTCACGATGGAGCATTTGGTTTCACATATAAAATGTTTCACAATTATATAATTCTTGTGCTAGATGGAGAACAGTTTTTCTTCCATGTGATCTCGCTGGGACATAAGTTAACCAGATTAGTTCCATGAGATCGCCATTGTCAAATGGATTAGCATACTCCTGTGTGTATAATCCTTGCAATTTCATTTTTACCCTGAAGATGAAACATCTTTTTGGTAAGGCAATGTTTTGAGAGTGTTATCAGCGATATGGTTAGTGTGCTATACAGGCAACCATAGTACTGGACATAGGTTTAGAGTTTTAGCATTCTAGAGTTCTTTGCTTGCCCACAAGAAGAAAGATTTACACGGTTCATTCATCTTTCATGGTTCCAACGTGTATGGTCCAAAGCCTGAACACTATGATCTTTGACTTTCAAAGAAACAAAGGGAAGGAAGATGAACTCCTGGGCCATTCCACATTAATCCACCACAAGCACATTCACCATCTTCAAAAACATGAAGCTCGTTCAGACCTCTAACTACAATCTTTCGCTTCTCCATTCTCGATATAAGTGATATCGAGATATGGCAATGCTCACAAAGATGCATATTATTGACAATATGTATAGATTCCCCTTGATAAGTATTGAGAAGAGCACAAGCTATGGCTAGCTTATCACTGTGCCCACATAGAACATCCTTCCTTTTTACATCCATGATATGATTTGACACCCAATCAGCATTGGACGAACATCCTTGGGATACTTTTAAGGCAATTGTATTTAGCTTTGCATAAATACCTTTCATTTGAGAATGCTTTGTATCCCCAAAAGAGAATGAATGCACAATTCCATTTGCATCAGCCCACATGCTTTTCTTCCCTTGCTTCTTCTTCTTCTTCTTCTTGTCATTAGCACCATATTTCAGTCTCAACATTTCAAGCCTTTCAGCATCCTCTTGCATACCAGCAGATGCAAAGATATTAGCCATATGGACATAAGCTTGAGTACAAGTATTATCAAGTTGTACTACCTGATCAAAAGCCACTCTTCCGAACTCCAGATTCCCCCATTTTCTACAAGCACCTAGCAGTGCAAGCCAAACTTCAGAGTAATCTGAAGATGGCATTACCTTAATAACTGACATGGCATTCTCAAAGAGACCCACGCATCCAAAGACTATTACCATGCAAGTATGATGCTCCATAGTTGCAGCAATCCCATGCTTTAGAGTCATATCGTTGAAAACTGTCTGGGCTTCTTTTGATAGCCCTGAGCGACTACATGCACTTAAAACACATAAGAATGTGATTGAATTGGGGGAGAGTCCATCATGTTGCATTTGTTGCAAACACTTTAATGCTTCGTGACCATGGCCTTGGAGAGCATACCCATAAATAAGTGCATTCCAAGTGGCTACATCTCGGATAGAAAGTTCATCATCAAGCACTTGTCGTGCTTTATTGAGGAGACCACATTTAGCATACATGTCCACCAAAGCATTCCCTATCATAACATCCTTATCCAACAAGCCTCCCTTCACAACTTCATCATGGATTTGTTTGCCCTTGTCTATAGCTCCAATGTTGGCACAAGCCTTAAGGATGCAAGTAAGAGTAACTGCATTAGGAGAGAGGCCCTCTCTCTTCATCCATTCTAGACAATCAAAAGCTCCATGGCCTTGTTCCTGTTGGGAATATCCAGCAATCAGTGCTGACCAAGATACCACGTTACGAAGAGGTAGTTCTTCAATGAGCTCTTGTGCTTTTGCAAGCATACCACATTTTGCATACATATCCACCAACGCTGTGCCAAGCACTATATCCTTCTCCAACATGTCCCTATTAAAAAATTGTTGGTGGATTTGTATGCCCTTATCTATAGCCCCTACAGTTCCACATGCATTGAGGACAGAAAGAAAGGTAACTTGATTTGGAGAGAGACCCTCGCTTTGCATACGTTCAAAATAGTTTAATGCTTCATGACCTTGGCCATCCTGAGCATAAGCTGAAATGAGTGCATTCCATGATACTACATCACGTATACAAAGCTTATCAAATACCTCTTGCGCTTTTCTAAGAGCGCCACATTTGGCATACATATCAACCAATGCATTGCCAAGCACAACACTCTTCTCCAGGAACCTCTTATTCACAATCTCTTCATGGATTCTTATTCCCATATGTATAGATCCAGTGTTACCACATGCCTTCAAGATGCAACTGAAAGTGAATGTGTCTGGAGACAGACCCTCTTCCTGCATCTGTTTGAAGCAATCTATAGCCTCATGCCCATAGCCATGTTGGGCATATCCTACAATCAATGCCGACCACGCAACCACGTCTCTGAAGGGAAGCTCATCAAGCACTTTTTGCGCTGTTTTAAGCATACCACATTTTGCATACATATCAATCAATGCAGTACCAAGCACAACATCTTTATCAGTCAAATGTTCAGCATAATTCATAACTTCTTCATGAATACTCTTTCCAATCTCGATGGACCCAGTGATGCCACAAGCGTTCAAGGCACAAACATAGGACACTGAATCAGGAGATATACCTTCTATTCGCATGATTTCGAAACACTTCAATGCCATGTGACCATGCCCATATTGAGCATATCCTGCCATCAACGCTGACCAAGTAACCACATCTCGGAAAGGAAGGACTTCTAGAAGATTATGAGCTTTCTCGAGCTTTCCACATCTAGCATACACACTTATTAGGGTACTAGCTATATAAGGACTAGTCTCAAGCAAACCCAATTTTTTAATATAAGCATGTAGTCTAATACCTTCATGAAGGTCTTTCTTCTTTGCACAAGCCTTGAGTAAGGTCATAAGATTGAATTCTTCATTGCCCATATCTTCCTCTATATGTTTTTCATGTTTCTCTCATCGGCATGTCTTGACCGATCGCTGGCATGATTGACCTTGATTTGAGGCTATCCAATGCTAAAGAACCTCTGCCTCTCTCTCTCTCAGTCTCACTATGTGCCTGAGTAAGTATGTTATACATACATACATACATACATATATATACATATACATGTATGTATGTATGTATGTATAGAAAAAATCTTTATTTCCCTGCACGCCACCCAGTTCTTGTTGTTTCCTCGAATATCCTTAGTAGACTGACCATTAGATGTGCTAAGGGATGTTCTGACCTCTCTCCAAGTACCATGGCTCTAAAAAGGGGGGATGCTTCATAGGCTGCTTTCAGTTTATTCCTCCTGAGTCCTGATTTTCCAAACTGATAATTCTTTTCTACACTCGCATCTAACTCGCCTTTGTTTTGTTTGGTGCAACGTGACTTAATTACACCAACCATTTTAAGTTAATCTTCCACTAATGACGATTATCATTCTTAATCAAATTACTAACCCCATCCTCTTCTATGGGTTGTGTTTTCACACTGCGTTTATTGTTCCAACTTGACTCCTTAACTTAGCGTTTAGTTTTTGAGTGTTTTTTAGATCACTTTGTCAACGGCAACACAACTAACCCTTCTTCTGGTCCTATTGACCATAGATAAGGATACTACCAAATGCAGGTCAATGTTAGTGAAACTATAAGTTGTCCACCTCTTTTCTTGGTATTGAAACAATTTTTCTACCAAAACAAGCTCCTTCGCATCTTTCAACCCCTCCATAATGTAGTAGCATTTTCTTCCTAACAATCTTTCCCATAAACATAAACCCCCAATAAACCATGTTGCTAAAGTCAAACAAACTTGTAATTCATCAATGATGTATAATTAGTTCTTTCTTTCTTTCTTATTTGAAAAATAATGAGCCGGAACAACCCACTTCTTAGTATATGATTTGAAGAAACATTTTACGTATTGGGACAAAAGGTTGTGTGATAAAGGTACATACTTTTGTTGCGATGTTTGTTTGACATGTGTCTTTATGAAACCATTGGATCAATTTTGAGGAGTCAGTAGACATGGAAAATGTCACAAACAAGGAGATTGCCCATGTAATATAGCAACCCTCCTCTCCAACATCCATGCATTTGTGCTCAACATATGCATGCATGATTGGAATCGTAAGAATATACATGTATATGCCTTAGGATCAGTCTAGCAATGAAGAGTGAGTGGGATATCTAGCATATTCATTTCATTAATCCAAAGGCATCTTCCATTCATTATCAATAGTGGACTTTTTAAGCCATGCATGTCCCGAGGAGTGCGTGTTCAAACATGAGGTTTACATTGTCTAGTTGTGCTTTGTTATCTCAACATGTCCCTTCAAGCTTAATTATGTCATAAATTAAGGAAACAATGATCTTGATTTTCCCTCACACTCTCACAGTTGATGGATCAAGGGGGCGTAGGTTGACTATTCTCTTGAATGTTTGCCCTAAACACTTTTTCAAATATATCTACCATCAAGCAACAAGTTTGACTATGTCCACCAATTGGAAGCTATCGAGGTCATCACAATGGATCCAGAAAAGTATAGAACTACTTGAAAGTATTTTCGAAACTACTGAGGAGTTTGTTTGAAACAACTTGACTTTCCTACAAAGCAAACCTTGATGATGACGATGTCGAGCTTGTAAACTTTAACAATATAGTTGCACATCCCTATATAGCCACCACTTAGCAATTGAGTTAGGAAAAGGATCGTGGTATAAAGATCAAATGTGTATGTGAATATTAACACAAACTTGAACCCAGGTCCCAAAACCATAATATAGTAGCCAAAAACCCAGTAACACCATAAGCTCAAACCCTGCCATTGACAAACACAAACTCGAATGTTAGAATAAAAGATTTGGCACCGGCCTACAAGTAGCCACACCAATTCAAAAATGCAGACATTGAACACTCTACAAGCACAATCTCGAACCCATGGTCCCCAAATCATAAGTATAATTTGCCGAAAGGATGAGTATGAGGAAACTTAATTGTGTGGCCCAAACAATGTCATAAAATGTGACTACCTTCGGAAAAATCTCCAAAAAACAACTCCTCTTGCTTCTAAAGAAATCATAGTCTCTCTTTTTTTTTCATCTATCGAATGTTTTTATGAACTGGGTCCTTCGCAATTTAAAGAAACTCAAAGGTTTGTTTTTTTGGGATCTTGGGCGGATATCGTCTGCAGAGGTGAGCCCCGTGTTTTTAAAGCCTTCCTCTTTCTCTGTGATTCAAAAGTAAACGCTTTGTTATATGTACCGATCGGTATGGGTACCTCTGTTTCTCTGGTTAAATTTGATTGTTTTCTGTACTTCGATGAATGATTCCTGGCTGTGGTTTTCTCATTCGTTTTTAAAAATTTACTCGGGTTTTGATAGGAACTATATGTGATATTCCGGCTAGGGTTTTTGCTCGTATTTTCCGGATCATGTGATTTAAGTATTTATTTTGGATATAAATACACACACACACAATAGCTATTGATGCTTCAATAGCTTCAAAATGAAGTAGAATTTATGTTCGCTGATGGTTTCTTTGTTTTGGCTATGGTTTCCCCATTTTTGTCCAGGATTTTGAAATCATTTGATCACAGTATGCTATCTAGTATGTACAATATCTAGGAGAATTTGTGTCTGTGGTTTTTGCCCATCCTAGAGTTTTGAGATCATTTGATCAGATTATGATGTCTGTCTATATGCATAAAAGCTTACATACTATTGCTTCAAAGTGAGTTGTTTCATGTGATGGTTTCTTTGCTGAAGGTATTTTTTATAGTCCTTCTATAGGGTATAGAGATAAAATTTTCACTTTTCTGCCTAGCATGTATAATAGCAATCGATGTGTTTGTTTCTTTCAAGATGAAGCATCGTTTGTATCTTGTGAAAGTTTTCCTATGGTTTGTAGTATGTGTAGTAGCTATGAATATTTCTGTTGCTTGTAAATGAAGTAGAATTTGTGTCCTACAGTGTCTTTCTTTCTATAACCAACGTTTCCTCATTCTTTTTAAGTTTGTTGAGATAATTTGAATACATAGTGCAATACGTTTTTCAAAATGAAGAGAATTTGTGTCCTATGATGTCTTTTCTAGCCAAGGTTTGGTTTTGCTTATCCTTTCCTAGGGTTTTGATTAACATGCTATCATCTATCTAGTATGTATAATAGCTATAGCATATTGTGATCAAAATGAACTGGAATCTGTGTCTTTTGATGGTTTCTTTGCCCATATCGAGGGTTCATGTTGGTTTCATAGAAGATTATATCAACCTTTCAAGAAGTTTGACTTACATAAGAGAACATTTTCCAGGTGTATTTTATTTATGTTCCCACCATCATTCACCATTGTAGCTATGGCAGAAAGTGTGTCGTATTCAGGTTTCCATTTTTCCTCTCCTGTCATGAGTGATTTCAATTTGATGTATCACATTTTCTCATTCATCAGCAGCCCTCAAGATCGTCTCGCAGCTTCACTTGTATGTCATCTATGGAACAAAGTTATGATCACAAGGACACAATATATATTCATCAAATCTCGAAGCCTGTGTGGCCTTTTGACGAGGTTCTCATGCATCAAAGAGCTTGATGCCTCTCGATGTTGTGATGAGATTACAGATTCAGATCTTCTCTTGGCATCCCATCTTCTCCATGGCATTCAAACTCTTCTCATTGGACATCCAGATAGCCCACAAAAGAAAATCTCTAATGTGGGATTACGCAGTGTTGCATCCCATTGTGCTTTTCTCCATAAAATTGTCTTATCATCTCTGGAAAATATATCAGATGATGCTATTGTGGATATCACTAAAGGCTGTCCATGCTTGCGAGTGGTTTCACTTGAGGATTGTTTAAATCTTGGAGATGCATCTCTTAAAGCCATTTGCAAGTTGAACAATATGCAAGAGATCACTTTAAAAGGGAAATTTGGATTTACTTCAGAAGGTTTAGGTATCATCGGGAGTGATTGTCCTTCATTGCTCAAGGTTTGCCTCGAGTTTTTCAGTCTTGAGGTCGGATATGCCTTGAAATCTATATCCACTGGATGCCCACTCATACAAGAGCTTTCATTGAAAGCCCGAACAATGGATCTGTGGTGCATGGCCAAATGTTCCACACTAACTTGTCTAAGAGTGGAGTTGGGTGCTACACGTGCACCAATTGATCTTGATGAAATGGTAATTGCGGTAGTAGAAGCAAACAAAAACATAAAGGAATTGGTCTTTCGGAGCCAATATGACCATCCTAAGGAAGCAACAATTGTTAGGGTCATCCAAAGATGCCAAAAGCTGGAGAAATTACATATAAATGCTATTGGACTGACTGGATTGGCACTACATGGCCTTATGGATTGCCGATCATTAAAATCTCTTGCACTCGACTCTGGAAAGGGATTCCAAGATATTGAGTTTCAGAGACTCATGGAATGTAGCTGCAAGCTCGAGTTTCTTGATTTGAGGAGATGCATCAGTTTGTCACGGAATGGATTTTGTTCCATTGCATTCTGTAAGAATCTACAAGCTTTAAACTTGAGCTTCACTAATGTTGATGATTTTAGCCTCATGGTTGTAGCAGATAACGTAAAACACTTGAAGAAGTTGACTTTGGTTAAATGTGAAATGATCACAGATGTAGAGATTATCGCTGATTTTTCAGTTTTGGAGTCTCTAAATCTGGATCAATGCTATTTTGTGAATGATGACGCACTTCAAACCATTGCCTTGGGTTGTACTAAATTAGTTGACATTAGTATAGCTTTTACAAAGGTGACAGATGATGGACTCAAGCACCTCGTTCATTGTTGCCAATTAAGAAGCTTGAATATTGCATATTGTAAATATGTAGAAGGGCAAGGGGTTATTGCCATATCCGAAGCATGCACATGGTTCCGATTTGTACAGATGAGCTATCGCTTCAGTGGATCAAACGTCATTAAGGAGTTGAACCGAAAGTTTTTCATGGTACATTTGGAGTTCGATGAACTTGCACTAGTTCCATTTGTATAATTAATTCCAGATGTAACCAAACTTTACTTTAAGTTTGTATATGCTAGTGGGATGTCAAGAAAGGATGAACCTCTTGTTATGTGTTCTTTACTTCAATGATTGAAGGGCAGGGGTCTTGCATTAGAAGCTTAGAATGTAGAGTATTAGAAGGTCAAGTCACATCAAATAGTTTCAGTCCATAAAATATTGGTGCACAAATTGGTATATTTAATAATCCAATTGACTACTCTTAACTATTATAGAATGGTCAAATTGTTAGATACCATAAAAGTGAAAAGATTATTATGTAGTAATGTTTTTTTATTATCGTTTAATGCATATCATATAGTAATAGTTCACCTGGTGTCTCACAAGATTTGGTCCAAATATAACTCTCATTCAATAAAATGCCTCTCGAGTTGCAAACACCTTACTTTTGTTATTATGTAACTCTGAAACACACTACATATAATAATGAATTTTATTTACTATTTTAATGCTTTGAATTTTGATTAACTTGTATTAGCAACAAAATGAAAGATCTATACTAACTTGTCTTATCGTGCACAAAAATAATGCACATCTGTTGAAGAATTAAATCAATTGAAGTGAAGTGACAATTTGATGCTGCAGTATAAGAGGTGCAGAATGCAGAAATATGCTTGAATAGACAAATAGATCACCAAACAACCATAATCAGGTTAATTCCATGCTAGCATTGTACAATGAAGTTAGGGTGTGCTGTATAGAATTATAATCATAAGATAATAGAACGTTTTCAAGGTCCACCATCATCGAAAGCAATCACCATATATGAAAATCTTGATCTAATATTGAGAGCATTGGAAATATAGATAGACATCATTGGGAACCACTGACAAAATTAATAATTACAATTGAATGGGTATTAGTCTCCCCAAGTTTTCTTTTCATGCAAGAGCCAAATTTTGCTTCCATATGCAAGCTAGTTTTGGCCGGATATTGGAGTAGAAACGGAGAATATGTATACTATGTCTCCTTGAATACCAGAAACAGGATAACACGTCCCTTTTGTAATGGGCCTAGCATGAAGCACAAGGCATAATTCTCAGCACCTCCTTAAATTTAGCTTCAAAATTCCAACAATGGACATGAAGTTGGTGAGCATGCAGCCCCTGCCAATGCAGCACCGCTGGCTCTCTTTTCCCAGAAAATGCATTCATATTTCCCAATGGTTACACTATTATTGCAATGTTCTTTACTGCAACCAAGAAGCATAAAATATAACATCACCCGGTTATAATTCTCTAATGCACCATGGTTGAGACATAGCTTCCAGATGGAAAGATGAAACCTCTGATGCTAAAGGAATTATTAAATAGTCAAGCAGATTTTCTTGTTTATGGAAACAAAAACAAAAGCACATTTCTTGTATTCTCTAGCATAAAACATGTTTGTAACGAATATCTATTTTCACGCTTATGGAACAACTATGTAATGTTTAATACGACATCAGAGAACCAGTATCAGCATCCGAATCATAAACTTATGTAGCATTTAATTAGAAGCAGAGGGTATAGCAAAATCAATGGCATAAATAATAAACATAATAATAAAATGAACAGTATGATGGGCTGCTTCAAAGAAGAGCGAACCATTGCATCCAGGAAAAAGCTCATGCAAATAGTGCCTCGCCTTCTATAAATAACCAAAGATATGCACAAGTGTAATCTCTGTAGACTGTAACAATGCCAATTCCCATACCTATCTCATATCCTAAAGGAAGAATATCTAGAACCCAAAATGAACTTCTGAAAAAAGCCAAAGTTCATTTCTCCATGAACTTGCAAATTTGGAGAAATACAACCTTCCATTTGGATAAGATACACAATTCACTCCCTTTTGAATGAACAAAAACAAAAACCTTGATGTTGGAACTCACGTTTGAACCTGTTGATGTAAAGGAAACCCATTTTGGCAATAAAACATTTGAGTTTTTGCACTGACCTCTTTGAAGTCTGCTGTCCACTCCACATGGATCGGCAACTAACCTAGGTAAGTATACATCATGAACTGAGTTGGGTGTGGCCCCCTGCTATCGTGCTATTACACGCTGTGTAACTCTTTCAAACAAAGAAATAGAACAAATGTAAAAATGTAGAGGCAAGGAATAATTCCTACATTAACTCATGCCACGATGTGATCGTCAAGGTGAAATTTATCAATCCATGACCCAATAAGGGACACATCAACATTCACTCTCTCTACACCAGTAGCACCATCATTAACACCAGCAGTAGAAGATGCAACACCACATCCATCCAACAGCTCTCCTTTCACTGATCTATGTGCCCATGTTAAATCTGAATCATCAGAACCTTTCAGACTGGAAGGTGGCCTTCTTAGTTTAGGAAACTCATTCCCATGAACACTCCATTCTGGTTTTCCAGTGGGAGAACCCCAATCAGACCATAGCAAATCACCTTCAAGGTCCTGTGATTGTCGATCATGTTGTGCAAATACAGATCTTGCAGATAGAGGAGCTTCTCGCCTTTCCATATCCATGTGACAAAGTGGACCAAGACTAAATGACGGGTGTTGCTTTGGTGATTGAAGAATAGTGGATTGGAATTGAGCTTCCAGGCCAGCCTGTTGTTGGGCACTAAGCTGTCTTTGGAGGGAAGTTTGTCGAGATAGAAAATGGCTTTGATATTGGGTTGGGGAAGATTGCATCTGGGCTTCGAGCTGTGGAAGTGACATCAATTCAAGGTTAAGAGAGTTAGGTGAACAAACACTCTCCGATGCAAACAAATCATCAAGATTGGTAGGAGGCAGTGTAAGCCCTAAACTCCTATACTTTCCAGACTGTAGAGATGGGTTTCCATTCGTAGAAACTGCTACTGCAGCATTTAATCGTGCTTGAGCTGAGAGGGACTGAACTGATAAGGATTGTTGAAAGTCCCCCAAAAGCTCACATTCAAAATCATTCAATCGGGTGTCTCGGGCATGCAACGCACTTCTCAACCTGCTTGCCTGAAGATTGGGCCCTGGAAGATGTAGGCTGGGCATACTTTGTTGAGATAATGACAAAGTCCCGGCCAAAGAGCAATTCGCAGATACCGATTGTGGAGACATAGGTGGTGTCCCAAGACATCCTTGTATTGTATTTTGGACATGATACGAAGGAGAATATGGAAAACTGCATGCTGGTGTAAGAGGCGGGCTCATACAAGACATATCCATACATCCAGAAGACCTCGGAGAAGGCACGGCTGAGCCAGTGGAAACATAGAGGGGACGAAGCTCTTCTGGGGTATGAGCAAAGAAGCAAACTCTTCGGTTGCAATCAATACCATCTTTGCATAGGCGTGTTCGATATTGAGCAGGATGCAACCAACATTCAAACACCCCATGTGCATATTCACATGAATCACCTCTTCTGCATGCACCTTTTCGAAACTCTGGACAAGGAACACAGCTATAATGGTATCTTCTAGGATCCCTTCGACGTGCATTTTCACCTGGATGAACAAAAGGACATTCTGTCCAATCATGTGAGTATGCCCTTGAGCAAGGGCGAACTTTGAAAGTGTACATTCTGAATTCATCGGTGGTATAAATGCTGTTCTTAATATCTGGAAGAGATGGATCAGTAGGATACCCTTTAGCCTTCTCGTTTCCATCCCCAAGCAACTTTGACCCAGACAGTAGAGGGGACTTTGGAGATGTTGAAGATGAAGAGCATGACATGGATCCTCCAAAGGCACAGCAAACAGCTGATGATGATGATAAGAAGGACTCAGCTTCATCAATGTAAGCTTCACCAGATGGCAAAAAAATGCTCTCACACTCATCAGAAGAGACATCAGAACCTTCACTTGGCTTTCTTGCCAAAATCTCCTCCAATGCTTTTCTCTTTACATTCCCAGGTCTATATGAAACATTAATCATGTCTGCAGCTGTTCTCCCCATAGCATCAATTACATTCACATCTGCACCAGACTCAACTAGAAATTTTGTGGTTTCTACAGCAAAGGTAGAACCTCCAGCAACAGCACAATGCAGAGCTGTGGTACCATCATTCCCACATGTTTGGTTAATATCTCCACAGTATGTCATATAAGCCTCCTTCACAATATACTTCAGAACATCCAGACTTCCATACAAGGCTGCAATCATCGCTGGGGTTCTTTGTTCTACACACATTTCCCTAGAACCATTCCTTCCAATATACCAAGTTCCTACACTGTTTATCCTATTAAGACCTTCTTTCTCAACAAATTTTCGGAATTTCTCCAGGTCGTTTTTAGAGGCTAGCTCAAGTAAGAGGAAAGAAGAGTCCTGAGAAGCATCAGAAGTTGACCCCTTTTTTGAAGAAGACTCACTTTCAGTGAGAGAGGGTACTTTTCCTTCGGAATTTCCGTGGCCTCCACACATCCCACCATTTCCTTTCCATGGTTCCAGGTTTATAATCGCCAGCTTGCTGGGAAACAACAAAAAGCAAGAAAACTTCTTGAAAAAGAATATACGCATGTGAGTTTTTTTCTATTCGGAAGAATAAAGAATGAAAACAATGAATATTGCGGTGTGGTTTACCACTGAGTGATGCAAAGTTCATATATGCTGGAAAAAGTTGCAGGGCTAATCCATGGTAAAGCTTCTTTGAGATGAAAAAAGAAATGTGTAAGGAAGAGGCAGGAAGGGAGGCAAAAAACTTTGGCAAAGCAGAGAAGGTATGAATGAAAATTTTTTTGAGTTGGAATCCTGGAGGATTGAAACAGCAAAAGAAAAGGTAAGAGAGACGAGACGGACAGAATTATGCCATCGAAAGTGGAGAAATGTGCTTGAGAACGAAAAAAGAAAAAACAGCACAGATGTCATAGACATGATGCAGTAACAGGAGAATGGCAGAGATGCGACCATGAGAGATAGATAACTAACCTGGAGAAGGTTTAGTCTGCAATAATCCGTTCAAAGAAGTGAAGTGACCAGTACAACTTCCAGTAGAACAAGAAATTGTGGCTATGGAGGAGTTTTAGCTTCTTTTTCTTTGGAAAAAAACTACCTTGTCACTTCTTCTTCTTCTTCTGAAAAACCTAGCATGTCTCTGTATCAGGACGTTCCAGATGTTCTCTTCTTTCTTAGATTCATCTACTTCAGACCATTATCCTGCATCTTTCTCCTTCGGCGTCGTCTTCTACTTGTTGAGTTCTTCCGTAGTTTGTAATTGTTTTATTTTCTCTGTTGTCTTTGTTTTGTCCCGTGTCTTCTTCTGCTTCTTTTTCTTTCTGTTTTCCGCTACTTAAGTTTCTTCTTCCTCTTCCTCCTCCTGCTTGCTATTTTAGTAATCTCTTTCTTCAGTTTACTGCTAGTTCATCCTTTTTCTTCTTCTTCTTCTTCTTCTTCTTCTCCGGTCTTCTGCTACTTCATCCCTCTTCTTCTTCAGTTGTCTGCAACTTTAGTCGTCTTCATCTTCGTCTTCAGTTTCGGGGAACACCAGGTGTTCGTCGCTTTCTTTCCTCTTCTCTCTTCTGCAGTCTCCTTCTCTCCTCTTCTCTCTTCTTCTTCTTCTTCTTCTCTCTTCTCTCTTCTCTCTTCTCTCTTCTCTCTTCTTCTTCTTCTGTTTCTTCTTCCTTCGGGTAGCGATGGCGGCGATGGCGGCTTCTCCTCAGTTTAAACGCCACTCCAAGCGAGCGTCAGAAAACTGCGAGTAATATATAAAATATATTACAATTATATATAACCAAAATAAATAAATAACTAAAAAAATATCCCAAAAATCTCTCAAGAGAACACAATTAACAACAACAACAACAATAATAATAATAATAAAACGAATCGTGCCAAAAAGGGCAAGGCAAAAAGAATGGAGGAGGCGGCCAATCGTTTACCTCCACGTGGCATGGTCAGCCTCTGCCGTCAATACTCGCGGACGGGCGGACGGAAGAGGAGGAGGAGGAGGAGGAGGCGGCCAATCGTTTACCTCCACGTGGGGTCATCATCCGCCTCTGCCGTCAATTCTCGCGGACGGACGGAGGTCATTTTGCTGCCCTTCCCTCAAAAGGAACAAAAACAACACAGTCTACTACTACAACACCATTTACTTCCTCATTTCTTTACATATTGCTTCTATTTCTTCTTCTTCTTCTTCTTCTTCTTCTTTCTCTCTCTCTCTCTCGCGATTGGAATGTCATATTTTACCATAATTCATTCGGTTACAATATAACATTTTGTGCTCTGCTTCTTCTTCTTCTTCTTCTTCTTTTTTAAACATAAATTGAGAAGTATGGTTGGTTGGTTATTCGTATGTCTTTCGCTTCGATTCCATTTTTTGTCGCTCTCCACTGAAAAGACACCAATAATAATAATAATAATAACATAATGTGGATAATAATAATAATAATAATAACAACAAAGCAAACCCCCCCACCCCTGCCTGCCCGCCGGGTGGGCGGTTCCTTTTTTTGTTATCTTATTCTTTCTTTCATCATCTTTTTAGATTCTGAAGCGCACAATCTCTTCCCCCCCCCCCCCCCCCCAGCCTTTTGCTATTCATTACATGTAATGACAAATTGGAGGTTCAAGCATGTTTTATGTACATATATACTTATTTATCGTATGTATGTTTGTACAAGTTATTGTATGCATGCATGTATGTATATAGTTATTGTATGTATGTACATATATGTGTGTGTGTGTGTGTGTGTGTGTGTGTGTGTGTGTGTGTGTGTGTGTGTGTGTATGTGTGTGTATGTATATACATATGTATGCATGTATGTAAGTATATTTTTTACGCTCCCTTCTTTACCAGGTTTCATATTCATGTTCTTGGCCAGTCGAAATACACATATGTTGCCTACTCGTAGACAAGTGAATTTTATAAAGCCATGTCAATGGAGGTTCTTCACTCCGAGGCTTATCGTAAAAAAGGCGTGGTTTGCCCATGCGCTCGGAGACCGTTATTCATGTATATATTCCTCATCAGTCGACATATCTACGAAGAACTGTGTTGTACATATTATGTTTTATTTATACTATACATGTGTGTTCATAATCACTCCTTTCAACATGTAAATTGTAATAGCAAGGCTTGTACATTATGCCTTAGGTGATCGTGTTACTATGATTGTTCTCGTTTTCCTTTATTATCCATAGTTTGAATTCATGCTATGGCTCAAAAAGGATAATTGAAAGCATCAGTCCACCCCATGAAACAAATTTGTCATCCAACACTGTCAGTTTGCATGGTCTTGTCTATGTCGCACAAACAATGTTCTTTACTTGGGCAAACTTGTGATTGAGTTTAGAAGCAACCATGTGAAGTACTCCATTGAAGACATGCCTACCTTGCTATTCGCACCTTACGCTTTTCAAATTGCAAAAAAACTATTCACCTACGTGTTTACAAAACTGTAGCATTTTAACTTGAATGAATATTCCCAACTATCTCCATCAAGAAGAATATATATTTTCACAACCCATATGCATGTATAGGTAATATCTCGAGCATATAAATAGTTTTTAATGGGTTTTAAATGGTATTGAGCAAGTATGCATGGACAAATGGTGGGTATGGATCATGAGAGTTGAGCACCATACTCTCTATTTGTATTAGATGTCTTAATGCAACATCATAAAAATAAATGAATAATACTCGTTTATTTGTCAAGTCACAAAGTAGAAGCTTGTTAAGAAGTTTACAAATGCCCACTAAGACATCCTCACCGAGGCTTCGCGGTTTCTTTAAATACACTTGAAGTTAGAATTTAAATTTAAGGGTTCGCATGGTGAAAATAAAACCATCGGTTGCACCAAAATTGGGGTGGAGAATAATTTGTTTCTAAGGCATCCCGTGTGGACAAAATGAATATGATTTTGGTGTCAATGGTTTTCACTTTATTGAGCTTATTGTATGGGCATATGTGCCCATTATTGATTGACATGGCATTACCAATTGCATTTCTCGTGTTGGTTTGGGGTGGGGCATGGGGGGCATTCTTAGCTAGTGTGTCTTGATGGTTGGTTAAAGTTTCAATGTAGTCTTTTTCTTTTTCCGAATAGCTACAATATATGACTTTACAAGGTGTTAGTTGTTCGCGACCCTATTCTCATCACTTGGCTTAACATTTATTGCATGCAATTTATTTCTCTAATGATTTCCTTCGATCAAAATGAACATCTTAAGATGGTGTTTTTCGCTATTAACCTCGTGCTACTAGCTACTATTGGATCCTAAATTCATGATTTTTTTTGCGTTCTAAAAAACGAGATAAATTCTTTACCCTTTTTGAAAAAATTCATAGGCTTTGCATCATAGAGTTGATGATCATTGTCCCCCTAAATCTAAAAAACACAAGGCATTAGGTGATACAAATTTTATATACCTCACATTTTATAACCTTTAGTGGTAATCCACCCCATACTTCCATGCCTCCTAGGTTACATAAACAATGTGCATTTGTCATGTTATTGAGAACAATTCTTAGACAAAGAAAGTGAAAAGCTATTAGGGTGTAAAAGGTTGATTGAGGTTTATTCTACATAGCAAAACCCAATTAGAGAAACTTAATGAGTTGAACCTAAAGTTACCTTTTAAAATCAAAGTGTTCTTGCATTATTCTCATTTATCTTATACTCATGGTTCTCCCCCTTCTTGATGCAAAAATGCAAAACGAGATCTTTGCCTGCCTTAGAAAATTAGGATATAGACATAATAAAAGTGGGGTATAATAGATACATGACCATCTCGTGAGCATTGACTAATGATTTATGTTATGTATGTTCTCTTAAACCTTTGTGAGCCTAAAGAGTCGGATGCTTGCAGTTATGCTATCATCTCAATATTTAAGACAATGGACTCAAAATCAATGGTATAAAGTTGCTAGCTTCTTCCAAATGTTGATGAGTTTTACGTCATATAGTTTGTGTATCATGATGTATGTTACAACTTATAGGTGTAGATTCCATTTCATCAATTTGGGTATATAAAATATTTGTATTGGTTACGTAAGCAAAGGTGGCCACATGACGAAGAAAACTTCGAAAGTCAATAAAATTGATGAATAGTGATATAAACCATTTTCTTTGATAATTGCTCGAAATAGTGGTATAAATTTAACCGGTAAATCTAAAGACAAAATCACATCACTCAGAAATGTTATATGCATGATCATTGCCCATTTGATGTTTTGAGGGGGCGGGGGAAGAAATCTATCTTGCAAAGCATCAAGGCTTTTAAGCCTATAAAGTGGGATGCAATTGATACCTACTCTTTCATGAGTATTGAACATCGCCAACCCTTGTTGGGACTTTAGATTAGATACATACAATGATAAATCATTATGCCTCTACCTCAATATTAAGTCTTGATATACAACCTTGTAAAACTTATTCGAGTGTCGACATTAGGTATTTATCCCCTTATGTATGTTGACTTCAACTCTACCGTAAAGAATTGTATAGCCAATTTATTATTGGGGCATAAACACATGAATACCCCCACCTTTCTACATACTTATCAAAATAGCCCTCTAAGTTTTCAAAAACTTACAAGAAAATGGCTTTGCAATGGAAATGTCTTTTGCTAGATATTGAGAATCTAGGGATATTTATTAAGGTGTTTTATTAGAGTTTAAGATTTCAACGCAACATAAATTTGCCAACAAACACCTCCAAGGTTTTGTATGATCCGAAAGTAGTAGCAAAACAATTATATCACACCGATGTTCTTTTAATACCTTGTTGACCTCATAATCTCATAAGGACATCCCATCTCAAGAATTTAGACATGTCCTATATATACACATGTGTATTCATCATTGTATTTGACATGAAAAGGAAAGCAGTTATCTATATTACCTTGTTTAAAAGTGAATATTTTATGTATTTTGTAAGACCCCTACTTGTGAATGTGATCAAATTCCAACAAAAGACCTAATTTTGTCGAGTCATTTAATTCAAGAGAGATACATCCCTCGAATGCAAAAGAAAACATGGTTTTACATCAAATCTGAGCAATATTTTTTGTTGATAAGATGGAATACATTGGTACAAAAAAACAAGTAAGTTTAACTTTATGGTTTTAAAATTGTAAAAGACACTAGTGCTAGCTTTTGAGCTTTTGGAGCACTAACCTAAAGCAAACAATATGTGATGGATAGCTCCTTTATTGACTTCTTGATGGAGGAATCCTTTTCTTGTTCATCACTTATTCCATAGCAATCCATCATTATTGTGGTTCAGTAAAACAATCATTGTCACTAGAACTATCACATTTCAAATGCAAATGCATGCATGCATTTGTGTATGTGCGGGTGTCCACACATGAATGCGATTATTTATTACTATATATACTCGTGTACATCTTTATTTTGGACATATTATGCTTGTGTGTGTGGTGGTTGAAACTTGAGGGATGTCATTAGCTCAATGTATATCCATAAGCATGTTGGTTCTACATATGCTAAAGTGCATACATAATTTATTACTAGTCAATGACACATGCTCTCACCACACCATAACATAATAATATGTGTATATCGCATCACATAGAACCTCATCCACAAAATTACATGTATTGATTATTATGATTAAGATTTGGAAGAAAAGGTTAAGATAATGAGGCATGAGCATGAGAATGTCACAATGAAAATTGTTGCAACATAGATGGAAGGATCATATAAAAGTAGATCCAACACACATTGTATTGTTACAATGCGTTTACGACAAATACTTCTCTTTTATAAAGAGAGACAATGTAATGCTCGTGAGTTGCTACAATCATTTGCCGATTGATGGATACACATGCACACACTACGACAAAGCATTCCATACCTTGGTGCATCATTACAATGTAGCTATGTTTTTATCGTTTCCAAAATGTGATAGTGACTATAAACGTTAAATATGAGGTATTTTGGTAGTAGTAGTACGAGAAGAACTTGGAAACCTATGCATGAACCTACAACTAAAACATATCAATAGAAAGTAACATAAAGCAATTCACCTATGACAAAAGTAATCAATTCTTGCAACAACCAGAATCAGAATGATTGTTAAGTGCTTAGTGATATAACCCCAAAAATGCAACAATTTAAGAGAACAAACGAGCAACATTCTCGAGTTTGAAATGCAATAACCAACTCATGTCTGATTAAAAAAAAGGTTGATTTTTCATTTATATGAGTTTACACATTATTCCTAGGAAAAGTGATCATACAATATAACGAAAATATCCGACATGAAATGCAAACCAATCATGTTTAACCATTGGTGTGCAGGTGTGATAGAATCAAAACAAAAGTTCCTCACATGTCCACCTATTGCCTATTTTCTTACTATTCATGAAATCATTTCATTTAAACTATTTTAAATACAATTGTTGTCTACATATCCCAAGGAATCACACATTACCAACATGGGGATCAACAATGCCAAATAATTTCCTTAGGAAATTACCCTTCCCAAGTAAATATAATAAACACATAACATTAGCTCTTCTAACAATTGTTCCCAATTTCATGTTCATGATACAACAACGCATCAAATTTCTATTGATTGCACTTTTACATGTGCCACTCATTTCTAATGATGTACTTCGCATGATACTTGTGCATATGTTTTGGCAAAGTAGCATATGTGCTAATCCCCCCCAAAACATCGCTTGACTTTGATTTTGCAACTTATTGACCTCATTAAATGTGCAAGCAAGTTTTTACAAAAAATAAAGGGGCCACGGCATGCAAATTGCGATGGTTTTGATATATTGTTGAGCATGCAATGAGTGTTTAGCTGGATCATTTACGCATGACTTAATAAAATCAAGTTCATGGACTTGAGCTTCAATAAGAGGATGATATTAAATTATACAATCTATCACTAGTGAAGAACTGTGCTCCAATTGATGTAGTTTAACAATAATCTCATGATGATTACTAAAGTGTTCCCTATATGTCTTACCTTCTAAACTCACATCAGCCCCCATCTCTAGGCATAACCCTTAATCCTATTTCTAGAATCTGATCAGCCCCTCTACTCGTGGAGAGTTGTGATTAAATTTAGTGGAAAAGGAGGAAGATGGATGAATGTAGATCAATTGGTACGGTTGTCAGGTGGAGACAAGGTCATGCATGCAACCCCTACATTCATTCCACAATGGTGTCTAATAAATTAAGGATAGGCGAGGGATGCAATGTATATATATCAAACAATAGAGTGACTAGGGATTGAACTTTTATCCAATTATTTAATTGAAATATTCAAAAAACAGAACCTATCCAAGTATAAGGTATTACTGTTGGTGGTGACGCTAACTATGGTGTTCCAACCTATATATATTTTAACAAATGTGAAAAAATCATCATCCCAAAATCATCTTTCTACTTGTTACACTTAGGAGTAATATTTGCATGCAACTGGCATACCCACTTTAGCAAGAGCCAATTCAGAAAACACCATTGTTTCAAAATCACAAAATTGGTTTCATGTAAGTTTGTATGACAACCCACATAATCACTTTAGGAAGGGCTAATTGAGAAAACATTTTCGTTTCAAACTCACAATATTACACAATGTCAAACTTTCATGTTAAGTTGGTATGATAGCTCACTTTAGCAAAGGCCATTCGTAGTACCTCATTGTTTCAAATTCAAAATATTAAATTTGGATGTCAACTTGTAAAATTGCACATTAATCTAATGTTCACACCACACTACAACGTACCATGGATGGAATATATGCACAAACAAAAAACACATACCAAACCCAAGAATGGTGAAGTACATCGAGTAACTTTTGCATCTCCACCAACCCACGTTCCAATGATTCCAAAGACATGGAAACCATCACCTTTCTACTCGTGAATACCGATTTGTGTACGGGTCATTGTCCTCTTGACGCTTCTTAAGGCTGTGTTAAGAAACGGGTTATTCACTAATAAAAAATTAATTGCAATCACTTTGATCAAGAAAAGGTTTATTTTTAATCAAGAACTAATTTAATCTCACTTTTATCTAGAACTGATTGAATGACTTTAATGAAGAACAGCTTGAATGACCATAATGGACTACTTTTATCAATGAAACTAATTGAATGATTTAAATCAAAGAACTAATGGAATAACTTTAATCAAGAATTAATTGAGTGTCTTCAATCAAGAAGTAAATGAATGACTTCAATCCAGGATTAAAGAGATTACTTAATCAAGAACTACACTGCATGGATTTCAACCAAAAACCAAATAAATGGCTTTAATTCACACTTAATCAACTGACTTCAATCAAGAACTAAACGAATGGCTTTAATCAGGAACAAATTGAATGACTTTAATCAACTAAGGGTCCTTAATGAAGAATTAATTGGATGAACTTTTAATCGTGAACTTCCATACCGTGCATTTCGCTCCTCTCGTGCCTCCACGACTTCAACCTCTTCCTTTGTCAATATCTCTACGACAGGTTCAAACAAGTCCCATTCGTTTCTTTTCCTATTGATTTTAGAGTGTTATAACAACCACATGGATTCCTTGAAAATGAAGTTCTTTACTGATATTTCAGATATATTTACCTTACAACACTACTCTTGCTACTTGACCTTTTCATGAGCTCAAAGGCTGAAACTGCCTTGCTGTAACCAAAGAAAATTCTTCCATTTAAAACCATCTGAGTCCAAATAAATGAAAAAATTATGTAAAACTCAGCATATATTCTGAAATATTATAGAATTAATTATTGCTTCTAGTATATGCATCTTTTATTCTCAATGAATATCAAACTTATTAAAACTTTTTTATTTACCTTGCTTGACTGAAGTCTGACCCCCAATCTCTTCGTGTTTTTTTGCTTACTCTAGTCTCCCTTCCAGAAGACACACTCTGGATGGCAAGCTAAAAAAAGCATTTCATTGTATGCTTGTTAAAATTGGGATACACCATTTCTTCAACAATATCAACTGATTTGCAAAAGTTACCTCATATAGTTGTTCTCTTATTGCCAACGCAACAGCTGGCTGCAGACAGACAATTCTCTTTTGTACTTTTTAAAAGCATATCTACATTTAATGTATAAAACTAAAAATACAGTCACATGTTAGATGACTACATCGCATGTACAGAAGAGATAGAGTGGATTTGTTTGGTACCCCAGTTTATAATTAGCTTTATGCAAATAACATAATCTTAATTTCTGAGCCACATTCAGGTTTACAACATCTCCAAGCTCTAGTTAATTTTTGCCCACAAGGCCTCACCATTCACCTTGAAAAGACAAAAGCCATGACTTTCTACATGTCCACAAGCGTCAGTCAGTAAACACTCTTCACTCTAGAGAGGAAAAGTTGTGGTGGTTCGCTTATCTAGATGTCACATTTGCAAGATCATCAGAATGGATCATGGAGATTTCTAAAACTCGCCTCACTATATCTTCAACACTGGGATCAGGGTGAAGGACCGCAAAGATTTGCACATAATTAGAGAACAATCATAAGATAATATCTATGGCAGCTCCAAGAGACTTGGATCACACCTTAGAGAGCCTTGCCCCATGAACATGGTGACATCTACATAAACATGGAAGAATCTACAAGGAAGAATTTGTAGAGAAACTGAGATATACTCTTCAGGTAACACGGGAGATCTGTATCATGAGATAAGTATCAGTCTTGTAATAAATTATTGCAATCTATATTTGAGTTGTTTAACAAGATTCAAGGTATTCTTGTTGATCAAGCAGTTACCATATAGCATAACAGCGAAAAACTTTAGGTCAATAAGTGTCACAAACTTTATTCCAATCTTCTTGGTATGCATTTGGATTGTGTAACTGTTGTTAGGAGATCATAGAAAAGGCAAATAGAACATGCATAGATTATAGATATAATTCATTGCAACAGCTAAAGTTAGATGTTTGACATAATTACTTCTTTAAATTTATTGTTAAACGGAGAAAACACAACATAATTCAATTATGCACAATGCGCTAATATCCTAAAGATATCGAATATATTCAAGAACTTTACCATATGTGCTTCATCTCTCGAGGTATTATATACGTCTCAATGGAATGCTTTCTCTATTCATGACTAGAATATAACTGATCTAACTTGTAGAAAAAGAACTTAGGCAAAAGAAAATATGTACCATTCAGGTAAAAAGAACTGTAAACAAAAAGATGTGGCTCACCGCTACTTCAGGATCATCAAATTCAAGATCACTACATAGATGCCTGGCAAAGTCCTCAGGATCACTATCAAGGTTACCAAGATCCTTTACAAACCAAAACAACAAAACATTTGAAATTTGATCAAGTGAGAAATGAATTGATCAATATCAAGGGAGAAAAAAATCTAAAATAAAGGAACATTACTATTACAACTTACCCATAAAAACTGGTCTCTAATGACAGTGGTGTTCGCTCTTAAGTCAATCTACAAGGAAAAACATAAACTTGAAAGATGTATTTTGGCAAAAATAGCAGAAGCGTATGTGAGATGTTTAGGAACTTAAAATAATTAGTTTATCATCAAAGTAAATCTTGTGCTTTGGAACATTAACTTTGTCGGTCAAGTGTCAAGTAATATATGGTAATATTATATTCATTATAGATACTCTTTGAGATCATGCAGATAAAAATATGTACAAATATTTAGAAGCTGGAAATACAACCTTCAAGCAGTGGACTTTTTCTCCAGTTGCCATCTCCATGTTTTCATAGCTGCGGAATTCATTAACTTGTGTCTGGATAACCAAACTAAAGATTTAGTAATTGCTATGCATTTTTTTTTTTCGTAAGATAATGTGTTGTGAAAGTAGTTTACCTGAATTGACTGTGCAATAAGTGTTATGAATGCCATTGACAGATTCAAATCTTTCACAGTACGCTTTGCAAAAGCAGATATCTCAAAATCAGGCTCTGCATTAGAGAGAAGAATCAAGTGTTGAATTTTGAAATCAAGTTTTGGATGGAACATGAGAGAAGAATACAAAAACAGGACACATTTTTAGTATTCCTGAGAATAACGAGGAGAAATAATGCATTGTATTTTACAGAGAAAAATAATATGAGTAGGAATTATGAGGAGAAATAATAGCTGCATGGGTACAAGGTTTTTCAAGGCTGCTAAAATAACATATGGAAGAGTCTTACATTGCTATGCCATATCTATTTTAACTTTAAGTTCATAAGTACGAACTTGAGATGGAACTTAGAAATACAGCAGAGAATGCATTCAACTATAAAAGGTGTTCTGTAAGTAAAACGATGATGAGAAAAACAAGAAAAGAGCAGAATAATCAAGGAACAATACTGTTAATTAAAACACATAAATTCTTTCATTATCGTTGCCATCACATTGGCCCAAGGTAGGTAGGTGCCTTCTCACACATATGAATAGTCTCTACCATCAAAACCTTCAATAGATAATAGTAGACTTAAATCATGACATTGTATCTATCCAAAGAGATTTGAATTTCTGGAAATTTAGACACAAATGTCAAAAACAAAGTCCACCATCACACTGATGAATTAATATTAGGAAATCCAGGAGTGGCTCACCGATGCCTAACCTCATACCCACACACCCAGGTCCACAGAGGGATATGCTATCAACTTGATGCCCACACACTCATAGATATTGGAAACAAATTGAACCGACGAGAATATGTGAGCTATGTTGCCTTGATGTACCAGAAATTGAAGAGTATGTCACTTTGAAATGCCATACATAATAGGACATCAGGCATGATTTCAAGGAATTCCTGTCCTGTTGTACTAGCATTCAAGATGTTCTAACAAGCACAGAATGATTGCTGATGACACCAGGCATGGTCTTTCGTCTATTTGACCACAGAATGCCATACATAATAGGACATCAGGCATGATTTCAAGGAATTCCTGTCCTGTTGTACTAGCATTCAAGATGTTCTAACAAGCACAGAATGATTGCTGATGACACCAGGCATGGTCTTTCGTCTATTTGACCACAGATCCAAACTTGTGAAAGTGATGATGAGCAGTGAAATTCGGAAACAAACTTAGATTTTTACTTAGCATTTACTTCGAAATCATGGAGAGTGCTTTGCAATAATTGTTGTTCCTGAGGGTCCTGTTGGCTCCCCACGGACAATAATATATTATCATTTCTCTCTCTCTCTCTTGCTTGAAATCATTCCACCATGTCTGCAATCCAAACCAATGTTTCCATTTGGCTTAGCTCGCGCTCTCTTGATGCAAGGGTGTTAAGGCGTCGAAGATGAGTTTCATTGGCTTTACAAATTACGCCCTGAAGGAATCTTAGTTTTACTTATCTTCAGTTTTTCTGTGTAGAGGTAATTTTTATTGTTGCTACATGTATAGATATTAAACATCATGTTACAACAAATTTTGGATGCCATTCACAGGGTGCATACTTGAGACCATAAAGGCTCTTCTTAAGCTTGCATAACATGCAATGTCTTCAATTATCTACGAACCTTCTGGGTTAAATCTCCTCAAGGAGATCACCATGCACTTCAAATTTATTTGGACCAACTCCGCATCATCCATAATGCTAATCCAAGCATGCATCTCAATGTGAATGCCCTGAAAGTTGAAACCATTCATTTCGTTGAATCTTTGGCAGCCATTCTAGCATTGTATTTTGACAAGGAACCATTTGGAGTAACCTTCACCTTGCACACACGTTTGGTGATCACTTTGGCTCTCTTGACTTTGGGTAATTGCCTTGTGTAATTTATCAACCCCATACGCACTAGTGGAAAATATAATATATTGTGTTTCAATACGTCATATTTTGACTTCAGAGGACATAACAAAGTGTATTTATCTATAGCTCTTGTCATCAACCTACTAAAGAAGGATTCTTCGAAAATCCATTTCTCCACAACAGAATGACAGTGGTGTGAAGAAGCAGCCACATAAAAAAATGAGGTGAAAGGAAAGGTCTTACCTGTGAGAGATCGAGTGTGTTACACGAATAAGAAGATGACAAAAATAACAGTTTTTTAACAGAATCATAAGCATGAAGAAGCATACGAGTAAGAAGAAAACAATAAAAATAAAAAATAAAATTTATTTTTGACGCATACCGCTAGGGTTCCAAGTGAAGGCATCCTTGAAACGCTGCCCATCTACCTCCACATCTACGCGAATAGGGATGAGATTCTCTGCAGTAGGCCTGAGAAAGAAAAAACAAAACAAAACAAAACAAATACGGAGGTTGAGAAGGAGGGAAGGGAACGAGAATAAGCAAAAGGAAACCTGATCTACGAGATGCATCTGCATCATCATCATCATCATCATCATCTTCAGCTTCTGGTTCGTACATTCGAAATTTAACGGTCGATTTGGTGGAAGCGCCATGACCCCCTCCTTTCATGATTGGTATGGGTATGCGTTCACGCCCACGCGATATGTGATGCTCGTTGCTATCCTGCACCAAATCATAAAGAGGGCTGGTGAGGGAATCGTGGCCACAGACGGTGCAGGTCGCCTAGAGGAAGGTGCGTGCGATCTGCACCGTCAGATTTCGATAAGGAAGAGTGCGCGAAAAAAAAAGTTGTCAGAGGTCGCCCAACTCTGAGTCGATGGTCACCCAACCCTGTCAGAGGTCACCCAACTCTGAGTCGATGGTCACCCAACCCTGTCAGAGGTCACCCAACTCTGAGTCGATGGTCACCCAACCCTGTCAGAGGTCACCCAACTCTGAGTCGTTGGTCGCCCAACCGAAATTGGTCACCCAACTATGACTGTTGCAAGTTGCCCAACCGTTTTAGGTCACCCAACCCTGACAGTTACAGGTTGCCCAACCGATTGGTCTCCCAACCGTTGCAGGTCGCCCAACCAAATGTATCATTCCAACCAAAATCTTCAAATAAGCTTGTTAATTACCCTTAAAACTTACAATAACATATCAAATAGTCACAAAATTCAACCTTAAAATACTTAAAACCGACGATCTTTACCATACTTATGTTAAAACAAATAATCATATTAAAACATAAAAGTTGAAAGTTAAAAACCATTTAAAACATAAAACGAAGAATGTAAACTTACAATAACATATCAAATAGTCACAAAATTCAACCTTAAATTACTTAAAACCGACGATCTTTACCATACTTCTGTTAAAACAAATAATCCTGGCAAAACATAAAAGTTGAAAGTTACCAAACATTTATGGCTCATCCGGAGATGATGGCAAGATGCGACCACAATTCTTGCAACAATCAACATTTGAGTCCCTTGATCTAAAGGTCAAGGCATCGCAATGCAAGCATCGCATTTTATCTGTCGCACATATTGGCAACCGCCTCCTAGCTCGACTTGCGCCTCTTTGCATTTTTCCTGTGTGTGCCTTGGAAGTGTTTGGGGAGCTGCCAATAAGATCTTGTGAAATGTTGATTGATGCTCCCCTTTTTGCACCAATTGCTTGCTTACGCCCTATGGATCCACGGTCTTCTTCGTTAGTTGGTTTCGGTGCACCTGTGTGATACACCAATGTCTCACTTGTTTCTTGAATGGACTCCATACATGCCAAAATTGCTGCACAGTCGAGGGATTGTAACCCTTGCTTAAAACATTGAATAGCCCCCTCAAGCGTTTGTAATTTCGACAAACATTCCTCCACTCGTGATGTTATAGGGTTTGTCTCCTCGACTGGTTCTACCTCTGTCTCCATTTCCGTCTCTGTGAAATGGTCATTGCGCATATAGGTTGCATGATCTATAAAAGGCAATGACCCACATAGATGTGGCATGTGCCTCTCAATAATCATCCTGATGCCAAGTATATGCTTACATTTACTCGCAGGGTCGTGGCAATCACAATATGAACATTGGAGCGATACATTATACCATACATCTGGTTTTGTCAAGCTCAATATTTTAAACCAATATCGAGGCTCGTCCACAATATGCATTATCGCATTATTAGTTTCATACCTCTCTAGTAGCCTTTCGGCCTCTTTAAGTCTAGTTGTTTGATCCCTACAATTTGCACGTGGTGCAAATCTACCACTCTCACATATTTCTTGTCGTTGCTTGTACCATTCAATAACAGCACCCCCGATGCAAGTGCCAGTTTGACTGTCCCCGATTAAAACATGCACAAGATCGGTAATTGATCAGTTTATCCTCCCTCTTAAGGCAGTATATTTGATAAACTGCCAATGTCTCTCCACAAGATTGGTAGTGTCAACATGTCCGTAGTTGAACATTCTACCAAATTTGGGCCACAGTTTCCTCCACACACATGTCAAGCCACACCATCCTCCTTCTATATATTGCCAAACACCTGGCTTGTTTGCATATTCTACCTTTAAGTCCTCACATTGGGCATTGAATGTGGATTCCGTAATGCATTGCATGAGTTGGCACATCCGATTATAAAGGTGGTTTCTCTCACTTGCACTTACCTTTGGCAACAAGTTGTCCAACCATGCTTTTTTTGCATGGAAGTGACACAACAAAAGTCGACAATGTGTTTGCGACCTTTGCCCATTTGTAACTATCCAAGATAATCGGTCTGTTGCAACCACATTACTTATGGCATTATACGATGTCCAACTTTTATCGATGACTATGGCATTTGGCCTCACATTGGGCATCTGTGCAAATATGACTCTCAAGCAAGTTTCTAAAGCTACTTGCTCATGGTTAGACCCCTTATCAGAACTACATATCATGTACCATAATGGGATACCAACTCCCATGGCATTTGGAGCCACAGCTGCATATAATGGCAAGCCAAATTGGTTTGTTTTAAACGTGGAGTCGATTGCCCAAGAGTTGTTTATCGACAGTCGCTCACACATCTCTAACATCCATTCATCTTGGAGCACCAAGATGAACGGTTGCCTTGCGGGAGATCCATATTCACCAGGCAAGTAGGGTTGGACATGAGCCACCTTCCCAAGATCTCGGAGGGCATAGGCATCTTGCATCATCAAAGACCAATCAACCCCTGACATGGCACTCCCGATTTTTAACTTGTTGGCCATGTTATTGACCTCCTTTGGTATCATAAAGAACCTATAACTCACAAGGTCTAATGGACTAGCCTTGGACTTATGATATGCTTCCTTACGCATGCTCATCCGTGCCACGTGTCGTGCGCAACCAACATCAAAAAGGTCATCTCTACAACAACTTATAACATTTGGGGCCACTGGCAAATAGTATGCATCTGGTCTACTTCCCGGTACATGACCCATATGAGGTCCATATATTGAAAGGGTCACTGTCCCATGGTCAACCCCGCCATTCATTCGAGCGTTCACATGAAAAGTACACCCACATCGAGATGAATGCTTTCTACGTCGAGTGCATGGATATTGCTTGTTGGCCACACCGGATCGGTGACAATTATACCTAGTCACATGTGCACCCCTTGTGACCCCTGTACGAAAGCGTGTGTGATACCTCAATTGAACATCTATCAACGTATCATCAACCCTATGTGCCTCTATCTTGATCACTTCTATGGGTCTAGACTTTTTATATTTCACGACACTTGTCCCCTCCATGTCAGATGGAGTTAACCTCGACACAACTTGACAACCGCATTGGTCAATCACTGCTTTCACATACGCACTAGGGATCCCATAGTCACGAAGGTCATTGGACCAATTTCTCTTTAATTCTGTCAGAGTACCTGTCAAAGAACGGTGCGATGCGCCACAATGTGACGCCAATACTATCTCCCTCCATTTCTCTACGTGCGTAATCTGAAGATGAGGCGATGCCTTAAGGTGTATTGCATTCTCATTCATAAGCGTGAGACGACTCTTCATGCGCCTCCATGCATGTAAATTAAGAGGTGCCCCCCTTGCGAGTGTGCTTAACATTTCAAATGTTACCTTAACTTGACCTAATAAATCTTTAAGCATTAAATCGTACATACCTCTAGTGAACGCAATATACCTCGCCGAACAATACATGAAGGGATCAACCTCCTCCGCCTCTTCTTCGGATGAAGCCGACTCATAGTCTTCGGATGTAGACGAATCCAAGTCATCGTCGATGGTTGCGGAGTATGGTGATGCATAACCATCCTCAGAATCATACAAGGACGTGATTAAATCTATTTCGTTGGGATTCATCTCGAATGAATCTAACTAATCTGATTAAGAATCTAACTAATCTGGTTATAAGAATCTAACTAATCTGATTATAACTGATTAAGAATCCCCCTAATATGATTAAGACTCTAACTAATCTTATTAAGAATCTAACTAATGTGATTAAGAATCCCCCTAATCTGATTAAGAATCTAACTAATCTTATTAAGAATCTACAAAATCTGATTATAACTGATTAAGAATCTAACTAAGATGATTAAGAATCTAACTAATCTGATTAAGAATCCCCCTAATCTGATTAAGAATCTAACTAATCTTATTAAGAATCTACAAAATCTGATTATAACTGATTAAGAATCTAACTAATCTGATTAAGAATCCCCCTAATCTGATTAAGAATCTAACTAATCTTATTAAGAATCTAACTAATCTGATTATAACTGATTAAGAATATAACTAATCCTGATTAGCTTTTAGAGATTGTGCAAAATAAGAATGTGATTAAGACGCAGAATGTGATTATAAGACAGATATTGGAGATGCAATGAGCTATGATTAAAATGACAGAGAATGGTTTAAAGTGACAGAGAATGCGATTAATTTACATGTTAAGATGACCGTTTTTCTGGCCGTTTACATAACAGGTTGGGCGACCTGGTTGGGTGACCAAAACAAAAGATAATTAATTTTAAAAGGTTTGGGCAACCTGGTTGGGTGACCAAAACAAAAGATAATTAATTTTAAAAGGTTTGGGCAATACCACAACTTGCGATTGGTTTAAAACCATACATTCAGAACATCCACAATAATTGTTGGGAACAACATTTCCATTAACAAGTAATCGCGTTTACAATACCACAACTTGCGATTGGTTTAAAACCATACATTCAGATCATCCACAATATTCAGATTGAGATAAATACATTCAGATTGAGATAAATAATTGTTGTAAACAACATTTCCATTAATAAGTAATATCGCGATATACAATGAGTCGATTCTCACTATACAAAATTTTTGGGGATTCCAAAATATAGTTACAACATCAGCTCTATAGCCAAATCTGTGTTGAAAACAACATTCCCAAAATTTACAATATGGAGCCACCGGTCGCAAGTGCAAATCCTAATACCGATCGTGCCCACTCGTCCACATGAATCCGAAGTGAATCCACTTCGCGTTTGGTGAACCACATCTCTGTGCCCTGTAACCAAATATGTATAAGAACACATCTATACACAATCCACATGAACAAGGAATTGCAATTACACTTACAAAAGTCGAAGATATCCATCCTTGTAAGAACTCCCTCACCAACATTTGGATAGTCTTCATCACATAAAAGCCACAATCCCAACAATTTGGCTGTGTTGGGATGTGCAGTACCTGATGTCGACCATTGGGCACAATGGTGTGGTCTGACGGTTCAGATGAAATTGTCCGAATCGCCAACTCTGCCATTCTCCGCATGTTGTCTGTTGCTGGTCTGTTCAATGGATCGCAGAAGACTACTTTGCTAGTTAGCTTAGAAGCTTGTTGTCGCATGGTGAACCACAAGTTCCAATGCCCATCAAGCACGATCGGAATGAGCGTAATCTCACATTGCGCAACTTTCTTAAGGATGTCTTGCTCCTTCATTGCCTGCTGGTGTAGCTGCACCCATAGTGGGTCGACGATGGTGAAGCGTTCTGTCACCTCGAGTGGCAATGAGTATTCCATCCACAACGTGAATAAGGTCATAGTCCATGTCGATGCCATTTCACGGCTCTTGCATATGGTCTCAAGATCTGACTCGGTAACATCAAGGGCCATATCGAGACGTGGGCAAGTTAGCTGGTACCTGAATGCATGGAAATATGTAGTTTTGAGTAGGTAAATCACACTCCATGTCAATTAGTAAGATACTAGTTTATATTTCACTTAAACCCTACCTGGAAAAGTGTTTATTTGGGGTTTGAATCCATAACCTTATGCCCTTGCCATGTTGAATTTGAACTATGGCCACATCCGATGCAGCGTCATCTGAATCTGATGTTAGGGAAACAACATCAGTGTTTGACTCGACCTCCTTCCGTCGGATTGGCATTTTCGGTCGTCTCCGTCTCGGTGGAGTGGACACACCACCCTCAGATGGGTTTTGACTCTCATCCACATCCGTGGACACACCCTGCGGTTGGGTGGATATCCCCGCCTTTTTACACTGTTTCACCACAATAAGACACATCTTATTATCTGAATTTTGCCAATAAACCCTCCAACAATCTGAAATGAAATCCTCACTCATACTTACATAAGAATCCAAACCAGCTGCTATCTTCTTCGTCAACATCTCCAAACGCTCATCCTTATTGGAGTCGTATATAGTCATCTCTTTGTCCATAAATCGTGCCACGAACTCTGCCTGTGTGTCAAGACGGAGTTCAGCAGGAATAGAGTTGTATTTCGAAACAACCCTAACCTTCAACTTTCGGATATATTTTTGTCGATTTCTGTAGTACTTGATTTCCGGGTCCATGAATCTTTTGAGTGATCTTTGACGCTCATAACTGTTAAAGCATGCCCCCGGAATACCCTCCTCCTCCTCTATACGCATCCCTCGTGGTAGGACTACGTCTATTGCATGTTCTCTGCGTAAATGTGACTCCATGTCACTTTTTTTCCGATACCACCTTGGCGAGAGGCGGCAAAACTCAGTGTAGATACATGCACGAGCCTTGTTCCCATTTGCATCTCTTCCAACCTTATACAACAAGTCGGGACGAGGAGCAACTGTTCCTTCTGCACCTGTGTTACATATTTAAGATTGACATAAAGATTGGCATAAAGATTGAGATATTACAACGACACCAAATCCACATACCATTTGGAGGAGCATCTTGGTCCATTTTGTCCCCACTCGTACACATGTCGGCTCCTCGACTTCGCCAATGTCTTCTAACGAAGACCCTTTAACAAATCACGAGTCAACATACATGCATCAAACCCTAAACCATTCTTGGGGGAGATTGGTTCGTGACATACCTCTCTTGAGTTGGATATATATCACTGTTATCGAAATCCCACCAATCTTTGTACTTGGAGTTGGAAGTCATCTACCACCATTCAAGTAATCAAACATTTTTTTATTTTAGTACTCAAACACACCAAATATCAAGTTTAAGCAAGCAAATCATTAAAACCAACAATCAAAATATAGATGATTAAATCAAGTTTAAGCAAGCAAATCTAGTGAACGCAAGATCATAATAAGTTTGATAGGCCTCACCTATAGTGTGGATAAGAGTGGTTACATCCTCTTCTAGATTATGCCTTCAAGATACTGGCTGGGATTAGAGTGGCTGGAAATCAACAAAGCCTTGCCTATTAGATCCTATTATACTTCACTTATGGTTCGCTTATCTTCTTGTCTATAGTGACTCTAAACCCTAAAGCTTAAACATGTCTATGCATCAATATGGTCCATACAATCTTCTTGTCTATAGTGACTCTAAACCCTAAAGCTTAAACATGTCTATGCATCAATATGGTCCATACAATCTTGCTTGTTTTCATTATTATTAAGAAGCGATGAATATAACATTGTGGAAGATATAATAACAAGGAGCATACCTGGGAATAGTGATGGAGGAGATCGATTTGTGATGGAGGAGATCGATTTGTGCAGCCACAGACGATTTGTGATGGAGGAGCTCCCACCTCTTTCCTGGCAAACCCAACCTGTCAATCTCGTTTGAAAAAATGACAGATTATGACAGGTTTAGGGCTTTTATAGACATCCCTAAAGGAGTCTCCCAACCTGGATAAACAGGTCTCCCAACTGTTTTAAAAATCAACAGTTGGGTGACCTGCTTCTTTTATTGAGTTGGTTGGGTGACCAACTCAATATAAACTCTAAAGGAGTCTCCCAACCTGGATAAACATGTCGCCCAACTGTTTTAAAAATCAACAGTTGGGTGACCTGCTTCTTTTATTGAGTTGGTTGGGTGACCAACTCAATATAAACTCTAAAGGAGTCTCCCAACCTGGATAAACATGTCGCCCAACTGTTTTAAAAATCAACAATTGGGTGACCTGCTTCTTTTATTGAGTTGGTTGGGTGACCAACTCAATATAAACTCTAAAGGAGTCTCCCAACCTGGTTAAACAGGTCACCCAACCTATTTAAAAATAAACAATTGGGTGACCTGCTTTTTTTTTTGAGTTGGTTGGGTGACCAAATCAACCAAAAATTTAAAAAAAAAACGGTTGGGAGACCTCTGACAGGGTTGGGCGACCGCCTGCGCAGCTTTTTTTTTGGCGCCTTCTTCCTCATCCAAATCGGACGGTGCAGATCACACGCGCCTTCTCTGAGCGACCTGCACCGTCTGTGGCCGCGATTCCCTCACCAGGCCTCTTTATGATTTGTGTCATAATAGACACGTCGATATGTGATGTCTAAAGCATGAGCAGATGGGTGTATGATAATGTACATATATATTCCTCATTAGTATCTTCTTCTTCTTCTTCTTCTTCTTCATGTTTGTCCGTGGCCCGGAGGGCCACCAAGGCCTGGTAGCGCAGATCATCCACATGTCCATAAACACTTTGCCAATTGGAAACGAGTGACCATGTCCATCCGCTTCTTTTTCTTTTCTTGTTGGGCCGCTAGCAATTGTCTAGCTTCGGTTGGAAGATCTAGCCAAAGAAGATGATACAAGAAACAATGAGAAAGAAAGAAAGATATATTAACGTCTTCTAAAACCAAAATTGGCCCATGAGACAATTGGTTTACAATAAAAAATGGGGTATTTACCCATTCAGAGAGAGAGAGAGAGAGAGAGAGATCACCCCTACATTCCATAGTGGCATCTAGTGAAATAGGAGATATCTATGAAGTAATAGAAAGGTGAGAAAATTGGGTTTCAAACTCAAGATGTAGTACTAGTAATGTAAATGGCTTACCACTAGAGTAAGCTAATTACAAGAGAGTTCACCCCTACATCGATCGATGTTGCAAAAATCAGTTGAATTGATTTCATTGATTTTGTAAACACGTGGGTGAATGGTTTTTTTTCATACCCCACCCCTCATCATGCCTTCCACTCCTAGATTTTTTTTTCCTCTTTAGGCAACCACAGCTTGGGTCTTTGTTGTTATTGTAATACACGTTATATAAACTTTGTCCATTTCCCTCTCCTTTCCATCCTTGTTTTCTTTGGCTCTAGGTTTACTTCTCATGTCAAATCTCGCTTCTGCTCCGATGATCACGTTAGAGGTATATTCATGCAAAAAAACAACTTGTGTTGTATATTCTATGAACCATTTTTGTTTTTGGAAAAGTAAGTCGATCTTAGATACACCTTGAACCCCTATAACAAACTCAACAATCATGGAAATCACTATGTTTTTTTGTATATGCCAAGGCAACTAATTGGATTAGCAATCCATTGTTCGTTGGAAATGGACATGAGAAAGATATGAAATTTGCATTATTATCGATAAAGTTGTAGATAATAGACATTGTAACCTAGCTTGTGGTGTACTAGAAAACTACTAAAAAAGACTTCCCATTTTTAGATATTTATAGAATAAAAATTCAATCTCGTCAAATTTAAAAGTATTCCTTTCGTTTTGCCATTGAACCCAAGTATTGTTTGGATATAACTCTTGCATGTTGATCCTTCAAATAAACAAGAATAGGGGCATTCGATATGTTAACTCTCTTAATGGAACATTCATTCAAAATCGATTCTATTAAGATGGAAACATTGCATGAAATTGTTTGCGCCCCCCCACCCCCAATTAGCATGCATAAAAGTTCTCCATGTTTTGTCACAAAGGCCATTGAACCCATCACACCTACCTAACTCAACTCATATCCTCTACAAAATTTATTGGGTCGGAAGCATTGCCCCCCTATCTAGGCTTGCAACTATGTAGGATGCTAGTCAAAAGCATACCAAAACTTAACGAAATTATGCTTCTGTCTCGGCACTATGAATGCCATTATTATGTCATAAGAAGCTCATAACACAATGTTGGTCCAACACAAGAAATTGTTGTAGTGGAGAAAGAAGCATCCAAAAATAAATAAAATTACAAGAGAGAGGCTCGTAACTAAGTGATGGGTTAAGATAAATGACGCCCAAGACATACATACTATACAATTGTGAACGTGGGGGTGCAGGAAGGAAACGGTGTATATTTAGAGTCTAGAGTCTAGACAATCCCTAGCCAACATGAATAAAAAAGAACTCCTTGGGGGGAGGGTTCGTTTTCTTTTTCTCTCATTGCGTAATGGTACACAGATAATAACGGCGCAAATTCTTATTTACAATACTTTTGATTGATAAGCAATCAGCGGCGTGAAGGAAGACAGACAGACAGACAGATACAGAGGCTGCTGGGCTAGGGTTTAAAATAGAGCATTTACGATAATCATAAATAGTTACAGTAAAGATCTCAAGCAATCCAAGTAGAAGAGATCATCCTTCCTATATCATCAGAAGGCCCCGAAGAGCACTCACCCCCACCCCATCCCCAACAAAAAAGAAGTCATACATCAACACATGATATTGTTGCATAGCTCTTCATCATCATCATCATCATCATCGAACATCATGGCAAAGATCATGAAATGTATCCTCATGATGATGATCTTGGCACCCATCTTTAATGCACCGAAAGAGGAGTACAAAGGATCAGTTGTTGCCATGGCACAAGAACCTCCTCCACCTTCATCTTCATCTTCAGCTCCATCTCCATCTCAATCTCAACCATCGGTGGTGGTGGTCGACCCGGAATGCCGATCCTCAATGGTGGCATTCGCGGTATGCGTGCCGTCCCTTGCGGCCATGGTGGCCAACATGGGGTCCGAGGACATGAATGGCGCCACACACGATGCCCCCGCGGTCAGCTCGCTCTGCTGCTCCTCGCTCCACGCCGTCAATCCCACGTGCTTTTGCACCATCATGGCTCGTGTCCGCGCCATTCTAGGGCCGTGGATCCCGCCCTCGGCGGCGCCCCGCCTCACCCAGGCCACATTTCGCCTCCCTGCCCAATGCCACCTCATGCCCCAATTTGTCCCTAGTAGCTAACTAACTAACTAACTCCCCCCCTAGGAGCTTAAGTAATGTATCACACCTTACTAGTGTTTTCTACAAGGTCATCTTTATTGCTATTTGTTAAACCTTGGAGTAGAAATACTATATAACCTATTTATATATCAACCCCCAAGTCTTTCACCTTGATTTAAGTACCTCTTCAATATACCAACACCTCCATAGCTGATATAAGTACACACAACCTCCATTATTCTCAAAACCCTCTTCTCCATCGTTCGACAACCTATTCTCCAGCATTCATACATTTTTCCTTCATTCCCCACCATGCATCTTGCCAATCCACTTTTGTGCCGAATGGCCTATAAACACTCGTCCTACTATCAAACCTGTACATTGGTTTAAAGTCAAGTCCTCCACATTCACATGTTTTTGCTAGCCATAGCCTCCGCATGCACGCACATGTTTATGTTGGTTTTGGTAAGACCTTTTAAAACCCACACATTAGTCAATACTGGTTTAGGTCTTTATTTACACCATGTATTCATTCGAGTGCAATGGTTTTAGCCTTTTAAAACCCTTTATTTACACCATGTATTCATTAGAGTGCAATGGTTTTAGCCTTTTAAAACCCATGCATTCTTAGTTTGCATTGTTTTTAAGGCCTCCATGCAAATGCTAGATTCATGTTTTTGCATATATACAATCTAGTCATATTTGTTGCACCTAGTGCTCACACGTCTTCCCCACAATTATTTTTATGTGTGCAACTCTTCATGTTTCATATCTATCCTTGTCCCTATATTGTTTTACATGCAACAACATTTCACATTCACGTTCTCGAACTTGTGCAACTTGAGTCATTGCCTTCCTTTCAGTTTATGCAACTCGGAGTCGAACACTTTCATTTTGTTGAAGTGAATCAAAATATGATCCTTTTGAATGACATCTTGAAATCATGCTATCAGCTAAAAACGCGCTTTAAGCAAAGATATATGTGTGAAACTATGTGACGTCGTGGAAAAGTTGTTGAGGTTTTCGAGGTTTCTTAATTAGTAAACATAACATGAAATCCATGTTCTAATGGTATTCATTCCAAACCTCGCGATTCTTCTTAATGAACGTAAGCAAGAGATTTCAAGATAGAATATGCTAACACAAAAAGCATACCATGAGAGAGAGAAAGATCTTAATATTGTTGCTTGTTTTTCTTTTTCTTTTGAGATATTGAGTCTATTTGTTATATGTAGCACATCAATTTTGTGGTAAGGGTTTACATAATTTCAACGTTATGTTTTCTATATTTTGGTTTGATTTTCCTCTATGTTGCTATAGTGTAATCATCAAACCAACATATCACTAGAAAGTTTTCAATGTTGATATTGATGTTTGATTTTGATTTGATGTTGATGACCAATTTTTTACAATTCTTTGCATTGATGTGGTGACAATATATACTACCGAGTTTGATTTGTGTGTATACATGTATTTTTTAAGAGGTTTTTAAGAAGTGATGGGAAAGGATGAATTATATACGTTGGAGGTATTAACCATCTCCCTCGGTATTTCCTCCATCAACATGAGGCATGTGGCCATGTATAATCGTTCTTGGTAATGCTTTGGGAGATATGTCTGACTATGACAGTTTAAGAGCAGTTGAAAAGGTAAAAATATATGATGAAGTATCATGTAAATCGTTTAGATATAATATAAACCATTGTGAAAAAAAAACATATATTTTCTAGTTTAGTATGTGATGCATATTGTGAAATGCACATAAAGAGAATAAAAAACCAGCCTACCTAGCTTCTTAAATTTTGATCAATATAAAATAGATGCAAATGTACCCACTTGGGTTGGTTTAGCTACATGCTTGCTAAAAGGGTGGCACAAAGGAACACATCTACACCACAACATGAAGACATGAACTTGCATTGAAGGGACACCACAATATCATGCGGTTTGGGTAATAAAATATCATTTCTTTCTCTATCTCTTTCAATATCATTGCATGACATCTAAATTCATGGTCTAGATCATTCAACATGCTATTGCGAATTTTCCGTCAAAAAAATTCAAATTTCTACAAGGGTTCAACATAATGATTGATTAAAATAAGCACATATTGTAAATAGATGTTTTTTAGGGTCATTCCATTGCCTCTTCCCTATTGGTGGCAAGATAGGGGAAAGTGATCATCAATAGACATAAAAAAACGTGGTGGTTGTTACATTCAACATGGTGGTGGTTGATAGTACATGATAGATTTTTAGCAAGAAATGAGAGACATTGAAATTTGATGAATGATTTGTTCAATGATGATGAAGCCTTCGATTGAATGCAAACTTTGAGACATGAGACATGTGATGATAGTATTGTAGTCGCATGAAAGGTTTGCAAATGAGAGCGATGCTTGTATACTTGGTATTGGATCTAGGTGGGTGGAGGCAAACAATTGTTTAAGTACAAGCTATGATAACGGTGATTGATGTTGCTAGCTACCAAAAAAAGATGTATGTATATTGTATGCAATCCAAGTTACATATGATGTTTAGAAACTTTGATGGTTTGGCTTATGAAAATGATTTGAAAGTGGCCAAACTTTTCTTTCTGACTCCCAATGGTTTCAAGTATAGCATTGGAAGGGTCAAGTATCAAAATGGTTTAAACATTGCATATATCTTCCTTTTGTTGGAATGAAGCACATTTACAAGAGGAGATTGTTACCATAAAAAGATGTATACTATTTGCAATCCAAGTTTACATATGATGTGTGGAAACTTTGATTGTTTGGCTTCATGAAAATTATTTGAGAATGGGGTTTCAAGTATAGCATTGGAAGGGTCAAGTATCATAAGGTTTTCAAGAATGTATGTATCTTCCTCTAGTGGGAAAGAAATTCATTTACAAGAAGAGATTGTTTTGCCTATGTGATGAGTGAAACAAATGGATTATTTCATCTCAGTGTCAAAACTGTCAACTCCATGTTGTCAACTTGGTTGTATCTTCCCTCATCTTTACCACTTGATTGTTCACAATCCTATTGTTTGATAATAATATTGTTTTGTTATTTATTGATGCAGGCCTTTTCTGAAGAAGTTTCTTCCAAGTAGTAATGGGCACGATTTTGGCTCAAATCGAACCGAACCGTTAAGCCATGGTTAACAGTTTATTGATTCCAAAAAAATTTAATGGTTTGGATTTTCGATAAATGGTTCGGTTCTAAAAGTTGGGTTTATAAGTTTATAGGTTTTTGGTTAACTTTTGTTTTACCTTAATAATTTATTAATTTAATGGTTTAATTAATTGTTTTTTATTGATTTAATAAATTTAACTTAAATGCTTATTTAATTTAATGTATTTTTGTTTATTTAGATGTTTAATTAGTTTGATTTAAATGGTTTGTTTTAATTTTTTTATTAAATGGTTCAGTTTGGTTTCAATTTAACAATTGACAACGATTCGGTTCGGTTTGAGAGGATCCAAACCGAACCGTTTAGAGATGTTGAAACCTGAACCAAACCGAACCGAATTGAACCATTAAAAAAATTTCAAACTGTTAAGCCATTAAACTGGTTAAACCGCGGTTTCGGTTTTTAGCTTAGGTCAAATTTTAAATTTTAAATTTTAAAATTTTTCCCAAAATGTGAGAATAAGGCATGAAAATGAAAAGATTATTTAAAAACAATTTTTTAAATTGTATTTGAATTAAAAAAAAATCGTTAAACCATTTAAACCGCGGTTGAAACCAAACCAAACCAAACCGTTTAAACCATTAAGCCGTGGTTTCGTGGTTTGGTTCGGTTCAAACCGAGTCGTTGCCGATTGTTATTTCAACTTCTCCCTAAACGGTTTGGGTTTAAATTTTTTATTAAATGGTTTGGTTTGGTTTCAACTTTTTCCTAAACGGGTTGGTTTGGTTTTTGTTTTATATAAAGGGTTTGCTTTCTTTGCCTTGAAACCGAACCGAAATGACACTGAACCGTGCCCATTGCTACTTCCAAGGGACGAGTGGCGTATAAAGGCTTGATTGCAATTTGTAATGATTGTAATGAAATGTAATATGAACAAATAGATAATGGATTATCTTGTCTTGAAAAGGCTATGGTGTTGCAATAGAAAAACTTGAGATTGACCAAATTCACACATATGTATAGGTCATGTGGCTTCTCAAAAAGTTGTTCAATGTTGTATTTAATGTTGAGGACACCACTCAAATTGTTGGTATTTTAAGTTCTTTGAGGGAGTTGGTAGGTACTTGCTTTCACTCATATAAACCACATGTCATCATTATTGTCTTCATTTTGGGTATCTGTCCATTTTTTATGTTAATGTAGCATCCATTGTACACAAATCCAAACATATTGGCCATCATTGTTTCAACTTTTATCTCAAAATTTATAATTATATTGTGAAATGCACATAAGACATCAAAACCAGCTTAGTTCGCTTCTTATTTCTTACTCAATTTATAGTTGATACAAAGGTACCCATTTGGGTTGGCTTAGCTAAAAAGGGTGTGCTAAAAGGGTGGGTCGACTTAGGTACATGCATCCTAAAAAGGGTGGGTTAGCTCAGGTACATGCATCCTAAAAAGGGTGGGTTAGCTTAGGTACATGCATCCTAAAAAGGGCGGCACAAAGGAACACATGCACACCACATTTCCCTCCTTGAGAGAAACAAGAGACTGAGGAGCATGAACATGAACAGGAACATGCGCATTGGCTTGTCGAAGGATGATGAGCATTTGTTGGAGATAGAGCCCCCCAAGTGGCACTATTCATGTTGGCAAGTTTTGAATGGACATCAATGGACGATTTTGGTGGGAGGCGAGGGTTACGCCCATAGAGTGCTCGAAAAGGGTTGATTTGTGTAGATGCCTGCACGGATGTATTGTCGGTGTCGGTGACGAAAGGCAAGATTTGATCCCAAGTTTTGTTGCATGGTTCAATGTAAGCGGCAACTCCTTGTTGAGGGTCTTGTTGAGGCGTCCAGTGAGACCATTCGTCTGAGGATGGTATGGGGACTACCAGACACCTAGTTGAGTTGCAAGGACGTTGAGGACATCCCCCATGGAACTGGCGGCCTTGATCAGATAATAGTTGGATGAGACTAGTGACGGAAAATGAGCTAGCAATTGGCAGAGAAAGATGAATCCCTCTTGTGGACTGAGGGCCACCTGGACTTGGCTGAGGTGGGGGACAAGAGGGCTATTGTGTAGGAGGGGGATCGGAGAATCTCGTTGGACAAGAAGTTAGTGGGCAACCTAAGGTGAGGGGGAAGAGGTGGATGCTTGGACGTGGGGGATTGGTACCCCGCATCTCCACCAATATGTGACATGCACATAAGAGATCAAAATCAACCTAGTTAGCTTCTTACTTCTTACTCAATTTATAGTTGATACAAAGGTACCCATTTGGGTTGGCTTAGCTAAAAAGGGTGTGCTAAAAGGGTGGGTCGGCTTAGGTACATGCATCCTAAAAAGGGTGGGCTAAAAGGGTGGGTCGACTTAGGTACATGCATCCTAAAAAGGGTGGCACAAAGGAACACATGTACACCACAATATTACTTTAAAATAAATCCACAAAATCTATTATACTATGGAGACATCATGCAAACATTCGAAAAGGGTCAAATCATAAAAAAATTGGTCTTATAAAGAGTACCTTGTTGTTAAAAATAGTAGAGGAGAATGAAGATTTTTTTTTTTGCTTTCATGAGGATGTGCATGATGTGGATGTCAATGTTAAGTTAGTTTTGCAATTTTTTTGACATAGTCTATGGTTGCGCAATTATCTTATATTTTTATGGGGAACTCCCATTCGATTCTATTACTCAGTGGTTGAAACATTACTTAAGAACTGGATAGAAATGATATATTGGCATGGGGTATAAATCTATGAAACATTACTTAAGATCATTCATGGAATGTATGGTTAACTAATGAGAGGATTTTCCTCAAAAATTCTCACAGCTTCTCTCTAGGTTTACTGTGTTATCGATACATTCACAATTAAATGAGGAGCTCTAGATATCTTGAATCAATTGCAAGTCGTCATTTTCATGAGTACAATGAGAAAGTTGTCCTATGGTAAAATGCAACAACTAGGGGATGGGTTACATGGCAATCAATGTCAATGTTTTATTTTTTTCAAACACTATATCGTACGTACCTATGCTCAATCTAATGTAGTGTTTTAAGAAATGGGAAAATTTTATAGTGGATTTAACTACAATAATTGTGAGATGGACTAATTACTTTAAGGATTTTCTTGGGCTCCAATTGTTTTTGACTAAATAGGTGATTAGTGCACGCCATGAGTTTTATGACAATTGGATGTATTGTGCACAACCCTCTTAGTCAAGAATTGGATGTAGATTAGATGGAGGATGAGGTAGATATGTTTTAAGGCGTCTTCCTAGTGGCAAGAGCTCTTTTTAGGATAGTTTGACAAATGAATTTTTAAAGTGATGTACGACAAAATGCGAGGTCCTGAAGTATCCGGACATTCCGGACACAGCCCATGAGTTCGGCACACTATTACAGTTCAACATTTTTACGGGCCTCTTACTCTGATGTTCCAATGTTGTTGGGATTTTGGTTGTATGCCTCAAGTGTGGAACGTTTGTCTCATCGAATTAATCCCAATGATGGGGGAGATATATATAAGATATTGCATTATGTGAGTCATTTCATTAATGTCTACTATTTCTCTAACATGGGGGGTAGTATATATTGTATTTACAAAGGCATTGGAAAAATGGTTACGAATATTTGCCAAAGATGACCCATCCAACCCCAACATGATTTCATTACACATAATAGTATGTTGCATAAAGTGCTTAATGTTCAAATGGTCATGCATTATTGTATAGTTAGAATTGGAGAAAGGTTATGATTGTATCAATTATTCTTTAATTTTAGGGTTAATGCATGCAATGGACTTTGGACCACATATGTTCCGCCTTATATTCTTATTTAAGGCAAAGATGTAGTGTTCCAAGTAATGCTCAGTTATTGAGTTACATAACATGATTCCTCACAACAACTATCCATCAAGATGCCCACTTAACCCATTGTTATTTTCTGTATTGTTTTTTTATTAACACTTTTATTACTAGTAGGAAACCTCAAAGTGAGGTGAAAACTCACAATGAATGAAAAATATACAAGTGTCGATTAGACACTAAAGAGCTTAAAAGCACTCAAAGTAAAGATTGTAAATTTGCAGTGTGATGTCTCTAAGTTGTAGACAATCAAATAGAGATTTCCTGAGGGATTGCTGAAAGAAGCTAACTTCATGTAGTTGGTTTCGATCAAAGACCTTATTATTGTGGGCTATCCAAATGGTCAAGAGTGCCCAAAATTGTGTATGTTGGAGAAAATAGGCATTGTTGGATAGGGCGCATGGAATTTGTCCAAATATCCAAAAGTGTTTACCAAACCTTTGGCCAAGAAGTCCGTGATAAAGAGATGCACTTAGTCTTTGTACAAATTTTGTAGTGAATGAGCAAGTCCATAATAAGTGTGGGACTGTTTCCAATCGTCCACCACAACTTGCACAATGTGGTGAGGCTATCAATCTCTTTTGAAGATTCGACCCAGTCGGGAGCATGCCCAATAGGCATATCCATAGGAATACCTGTTGCTTAAGTGGAGGACCAGAGCTCCATAAGCTTGTAAGCCCATTTTTCCACTAGGATTGCGTTTTGTGTAGGTTCCATAATGCATTTGCATGTTCATGAAACCACGGGACAGGTTGCAACAACATATACACTAAATGTGTTGTAATGTTATGCATTGGAATAATAATGTTCTTTTTTTGTAAGATCCAATCCTAAATCTTGCGATCTCCATCTGGAGGTGGCAAAAATACTAAGGAAACTACCAACTCTGTGAAAGTACCAACTCTGTGACTTGATTCCAAATAACGTGATGATATGGCACAAGACTATAACGACATGTAATGTCATTGAAGTGCAATAAGTGACCTTGGTCATTTCCCACATTTGCAATTGATTTCAACCCCTTCTTTACTAAAAAATAAGCTTTCCTAGGCCCTTGTTTAGCTAGTGATTGTGGGAATATAGCACTCCAGTGTAAGCTTTCAAGGTGTAAAGAGTTCCATGATTCTGAATTCCTACCTCTCCATTTTATGTGGTGCAATACTTCCTTCTAGTGCTTTAGAAGCTTTGAGCTAAACGGTCAACCTTTGATGTGCCCGTCAAGCTTTCCAAACATTACATCCCAATGGTTATCCCATGAGCAAAATGACTTGGTTTTCAAATGATCAAAAATATCAGATAGCATTCTTGCCCAAGGCAATGTTTTTTTTAGCAAATTTTGGCAATGAAGTAGCTTTTCTAGCCAACATATGCAAATGCAAATTAAGAATATTTGGCCCTCCACTCAATCGTGGAGGGCATATCTTCTCTAGTGATAGGAGTCGTATGTAACCTCTATGTGACTGCTTAGAGCACCAAAAGCTCCTCATGGTTTCTGAGTTAATCTTTTGTATCATGTGTTTCGGCCAATCAATCATAATTAAGTAATATTGCATGTAAGCCATGAATATAGATTGCACTATCCTCAAACTGACATGGAGTGACCATGTTGCAATCTTCCAATAGCTTAGCTTTTGTCTCACTTTTTGCAGAATCCATTCAACTTTTCTTTCCCTTGTTGCATTCCATCTCAATGGATAGCCAAGATGTCAAACGGTCATTTCGTTTGGGCTAAAAACTTGACTTGGCCACAAAAGTTGATGCCAACTATATGGTGTCAAGGGTAGGAGTTTGGACTTGTTGAAGTTAATATGCAATCCAATAGCTAATCCATACAATTTGAGGGCATCCATAATCACCCTCATATCATTTGGATTGTTTTGTGACAGGAATGATGTATCATTTGCATATGCATGAGCCATGAAATCATGTTCGTCTTTCATTTGCAAACCGTGAAGTTGACCAATTGATACTAGATGATCCATGTACAATAGCAGTGGATGAGTTGCGATTGCATACAACAATGCAGTTACAGGAAAACCTTGTCGTACTGATTTGGCTAAGCTCCATGAATCTATCAATTCACCCTCAATAATGCATGAAGATGTGCCAGACCCATAAAGCCAATAGATTGCTTGAGACATTTTCGGACCAAATGCTAGTTTGACCATTGTGGCTGCCACAAAACCCCATTGGGTGGTGTCAAAGGCCTTTTCAATGTCAATTTGCATGAGCAATACATCTTGTTTAGTGTATTTGGCATACTCCATTCCAATATAGGCATTAGCAATATTATCTATAATTTGCGTTCGGGGAGTGAACCCGTACTAGTTTACGTGAACGCCTCCCAACAAAATGTCCTTAATATGATTAACAATTACCTTTGCAATAAGTTTATAGATCACTAGCATGAGAGTGATTGATCGCCAATCCAAAAAAGATTCACACACTTTCTTTTTGGGTATTAGTTTGACCAAACCTTCTTTCCATGAGATCAACATATCCCATTGTTGCCAAGCATTATTTGCCATAGATAGGATTAAATCCTTAAGGACATCTCATAATTCTGCAATGAACTCTAACGTAATACAATCCCAACCATACGCTTTTCCTTTCCCGAGACCCTTCCGAGCCTCCAAAAGCTCCTCCATTGTGAATGTTGCATCCAAAGCAATAGCTTTATCAACTCAAATAGTTGGTTGAACTAGTGACAAGAATGTATCTCTAGCCTGTTTAACTGCATCTGTAACAACTACATTGTTCTCAAAGATGTGAGAGAAGTGACTTACACATTCCTTGGCTAGTTCAAGTCGGTTTGTAGTCCACAAACCATCACCAATTTTGATGAATTTAATGGATTCCCTTGGTGTATTAGATGCAAACTTTTGAAGAAGGATTTAGATTTTGAGCATCCTTAGTCCTTCAATGGAAATTGTCTTGGCCTAACTTGCCATTTTTCCAATTTATTTTTGTCATGTAGCATCATTGTGTGTTTGGCCATACACAATGCATCCTCTTCATGTAAGGTCAAAGATCTTCTATGTGCTAACTCCGTTAGGTCCTGACAAGTAAATTTGGCTTGTTGAGTGTAATCTCTCTGTCTTGAGACATACCACTTCCCATACTCTTGTATTATTGTTTGTCAATTGTAATCTATGTACAAAATGTACCCACACTATATCAACATCTATGTTGACTTCTACATAAAGAGGAGGTATTATGTCATAGACCATCCTCTTAAGAGTTCATGCTTGAGGTAGTTGTTGTTAATGAGCATAAGTCTCTTCCTTTGGAGATGCACATCATAGGAATGATTCCCAAAGTGAAGGTCTAGCTAGACAGGAGCATGATCTGACAATTGCAAAGCATGATCTATATGCATTGTACATGTGAAATTTTCATACTGACTAGCATGCAACAAATACCATCTATCAAGCCTTGCATAGTATGCGGAGTGGGTGGTGTGATGAAAGGTAAAACCCGGAACATGTGGGTGTGTCATTTGCTATAAATCAACCCAATCCAATGAGATTTGCATATTATACCACCGACCTTGTTCCTCTCTCAACATATGTGAGTGACCACTAGTGTTATCACTTGCATTTGGAGAGTTGTTGAAATCTCCACATATAAATGCATTTTGTGGCAATGGATATATTAAGCATTGTCTTGCCAAAGTAAAGCTCTATTCCTTGAGGCATCCGGGACATATATTCCAACAAAATCATATGTCTCACCATTTATCATGCATTGCACAACCATCCACCTCCCACGTTGATCATTATAGGAAATCGTAGGATTTAGCTCATGTTTTATGATCATAAGCACTCCAGATGTTGTACCCTAACAAGCATAGAAGATGTCAAAACCTCCAAATGAACCAACTTGACTACTGAATTCAACTTGTTTATGTTCTTGAACACAAATTACATTTGCTTGAGAAGAGGTAATATAGTTCCAAAATAGTTTCCATTTACTAAGGTTACAAAGATCCCATATATTGAAGGAGACACATTTGACTTGTTTATGCATGATTGATATGGTTGAAGATCTAAAACAAAGCAAAATACTAATATGATTGGATATTAGTATCACCGCCATGCTTATTTGCATGAAGACTAATATCTTTATCTGATCCATCTTTGTAAATGTCCACATATGAGCCTCTACTCACCCTTTTCTAAGCTTCTAAGACTGAAGAGAACATTGAAGCATTAACTTGTAAAAATGAACCTTGATTCTCAAGTGTGTGAGTGTAGTTCCTCACCACCACATGTGTCTTGCTTCTAAAGGATTTCTTAGATATTTGCCATCCTTCAATGTTCTCTTTGTCCACACCAAAGGCTTGTCTCAAATCGTGCATGTTTGATTGCGAGACTTTACTTTTCCCTTTGTCTTGTACTCTCGGTTTTTGGATGGGTTGCATCATAGATTGGTTTGTTGCCTTTGAAGAATAAACCCAACTATTTTCTTTTAGTGATGCAGGTTTCAACATTGCGGTTTCAGGTGCCTGAATAATCAGTGTTGGGCATTCTTATTGCATATGACCAAACTTGTTACATGTGTAACATGCACCTATAAATTTGCCCCATTTCAGCTTGAAAGGTCTTGCACCAATAGTTGGATCATCTGAGTTGAGAGTGACACCTTCCAAGATCGGAACACCTACATCCCAAAGAATGCAAAATCTATTAGAAGTACTTGTAGTTTTTTGGGGGCATACTACTCTCCCCATTCCCACTGCAATTGTAGGTAACAAGTGATTTCAATTTCGTGGAAAGTCAAGCACTTCAACCTAGATAGGACATTTGTGACGAATTAACCCTTGATAGTCTTTTGTCAAAAACCACGGCAATGCATGAACCATTTGATCTCTATATGTTAAAGGAGATTCCTCAAGTAATTGAGTTTTGTAGTTCAGTTCTGATAGCAATATTTCGTAAAACCCTCTAGCGATGAAATAAACTCCACTAACTGCATAGACTTTAAACATGACATTTATCCATTGAGCCACCTCTTTTGCAAAAGAATAATAGCATTTGACATGAAAAGAAAAGAATAATAGCCACTTTTAAAGGATTCAACAAGTCTTATGATGGGATAGTAAATGTCTTGCTTGGCAAAGGCCCATCCCATGTCTTTCTAGCCTCTACAAAGTCCTCTACTAGACTATCATGAAGCCATTTTGTATCTATGGTGCCGTGAGGATTTTCAGCTATGGTGAGAAAACCCGAGCGAGACAGATAAAACGGGATCTGCAACATTGCACATGCACTTGGTAAATTTGTAAATAAGAATAAGAAAACAAATGTAAAAGGAAGGATAAAATGTAAGGTGCTAAAAATGCACTACAAAGTTCGTGAAGTATAAAGGTGATGCGCACTTAGGTGCACATGCACATGTAGACTAAAGAGGAATGCATGGAAGTACGGGTGTAATAAGTAGGGGCATGGTTGTGTGTGAAAATGAGAGGAGAGGGAGTTAAGGCCCCATCAATCTCTCCTCCTAAGATCAAGGCAAATATTCCCCCGTTGAAAGGAGTGGAATATTTAGCCTCTCCCTTTTGTAATAAGACTCACCCCTTTCTACTATAAAAAGGGATGAGGGGTCGCCATTTTGTCATTTTGAGGTAAACCGTTAGGGTTTTAGTTATCCCCATTTCGTTTTAGGGTTTTGTTTCGAGGTTCCTTTCTATCAATTTCCTTTCTCTTGATTAGGGTTTAGTTCTTGTTCTTCTTCTCATTATCTGGTTAAGGTTTCGTTTAGTTATGCTTGAGTCCGGCCTATATGGCCGCGGTTGTAAATCATCTGGTGGTTTTGTTTCGAGGTTCCTTTCTATCAATTTCCTTTCTCTTGATTAGGGTTTAGTTCTTGTTCTTCTTCTCATTATCTGGTTAAGGTTTCGTTTAGTTATGCTTGAGTCCGGCCTATATGGCCGCGGTTGTAAATCATCTGGCTCGGTTAAGCTCCTGACAAACCATGTCCTCAATCTAAGACGACTCATAACACTTGTCGTCTAAAGGAGGGGGGGGGGGTAGTGCAATGATACAGTGTGGTATGGCTTCAAAAGGATTTGAACCCATGACCTTGTGTCACATGGGTTGAAGCCCTACCACTAAGCTATACATTTTAATACAAAAAATATTGTTTTCATTTATTATTTCACTTAGGAAATCCATGTATATTCTAGATTTCTCTGGAACATTCTAGAAATGTCAAGACTACTCCTAAGCACACTATAAAAAGAGGCACATGACATTATTGAGAACCAATTCAGTTCAATGCCAGTCTTAAGCCTCCTAGCTGTTCTTGAATCTTTCTTCATATAAAATAATATACTTCTTGTTGTCATCATTATCTCTCTTATCTCTCTCTCTCTCGTGATTTTCACACACTTTGCCTTCTTAGTACTAATCCTCATTCTTCTCCTCTATCTTTAGTACTAATTCTCTTTGCCTCTAGTACTATCCCTGATAGTTTGAACCGAATTGTCTTTAGCTTCATATCCCTCCTTCCCTTCATACTAATCTTCTTATCCTTCCTTCCTCCAATACTATGGCAACTGTTAACGATCAAGAATACTAATCTGTTTTCTCGGAGCTGCAGTGCTTGAAAGAAAGGTTTGTCGCATTGGAACAAGAAAATCAACAGTCGTTAGGGGATCTTCAACAAATCTCTTTAGAAAAGCAGCAAGTGCAACAACAACATGGGGAGCTAGCATTACAAGTGCAACAACTTTAAGCAACCATTGTAGCATTGCAACAACAAGGACCAAGTACTCAAGGGATTCATAAATAACCCAATATCATCCTTCCTATTAAATTCGATGGAACGGGTTCACAGTTTAGAGGATTCCTTAATTATGTACGATTAGTCATTCAAATGCACCCTTCCCGATATCCCACCGATGCATCATGAGTGGGTCTAGTAGACACGTTGTTGAGCGGCTCAGCTTTGGCATGATTCGCTCTGTTGTTAGAAAAAAGATCTCAATTACTAAATAATTTTGAGGAGCTTATCAGCGAGTTTCAAGCTTGTTTTGGAGATACTGATAGCATAAGGAAGACAATCAACAAAATCCAACGATTACGTCAATATGATCGTCCAGCCTCCGCTTACGCTGCAAATTTCCATCTACTCACCTCTAATATCCCCTAGGATAATCAAGCATTGATGGAGCAATTTCGATATGGCCTATGAAATGATGTCAAAGACTTACTATTGACTTTCCCCGAAGAACCAAAATCGCCCATGGAGGCAATCAATTGAGCGGTACGATGTGATAACCGGCTTTTCGAACGACGTTCGAAACACCAGTTACAAATGCCAAGGATGAGGTCTATTAGAGACATGTACTAAAATAAGCATTAGATAAGGATAGATCTAGGTAGATAGAAAGAAAGGAGAGACAGAGAGAAGGGTGCCGATCCACTCGACAACCCCCGAGCGAAGGGATCGAGATGAACTTGAGCCTCGATCGGCGTCCCATACCACTGCCGTGGCGTCGAGTCTTACCTGGTGCTGGCGCGCTCGCTACAAGAGTTGACCCACCACAAGACAGAGTCTCGATGTAGTCAACCAGATCCTAAAATGAGGGTAGCTAGGCCTCTATTTATAGCAATACCCAAGGCCCCCAGCCATGTTCACACTTGGCCTAATGGGTTGTCTAAATCCCGAGTATTAGAAGTAATCCTCCCCTTCTTTACACTCTCATTTAACCCTCACACTTATCCACGTGTATAGAATACTACAGTAAATTCTCACCATGGTGTCGTGAAGAAAACCGTCCCTAGGCGGAAACCGAGTTTAGCGTGTGTAAACCGGCCCTTACACACGAGCACACTTTTCGTTGTATGGTAAGTAGGTAGGTACAAGTCGGTTGAGGTGAAATCCTAGGTAGCACGCATTCAATAGGGAGAGAATCGAGGTGTATCTCTGTCCGAAAGGACAGAGAATTAATGTGATGTAACGGTGTTGTGAAGAAAACCGTTCCCAGGCACAAACCGTGTATAGCGTGTGTGAACCGGCCCTTACACGTGGGCACGCTCCTTGTTGTATAGTAGATAGGTAGGCACAAAAGTCAAATCCTAGGTAGCAATATTCTATAGGGGGAATCGAGGAGTATCTCTGTCCAAAAGGACAGAGAATTAATGTGATGTAAACGGGTGAAACGACCTCCCTCCTTGAGCTATAAAAGAGAGGGAGACGAGGAGAGAAGGTATTGCGCACTAGAGGGGACGAAGTGATGTCGGACTGGGACCGAGCTCTATCGTTCTCCATAGCTTTCTTTTGCGCAGGTTCTCGAGAGGCTGATTCTGCTTCGTGGAACGCTCGTGTGCTTCCGGCAGAATCTCCATCTTGCTCCCCTGTGTGCGTGGGTGATCAGGCGTTGGCATCCATCTCGCCGACCTAATCGGCTGTAACCGTTCGAGTCGTCTGCATACATACAAATACATACGTATACTTATATACATGCACTAGTGTTCTTATACTCTATCTCCTGCTCAACTCGTGCTTCCTGTGTTGTTGGGCCGCGTTCCCGTGTGCTTCTTTGTCTATACGTGTGTGAGCGTGTCTCTCTCTCTCTCCCTTTTCTCACCTATTCCTCGGTCCAAGATCCCAGTGGTCCCACCTTGTCCTCCACGCACGCGCGAAACAACGCGACATCTTTTGGTGAACCCGACGTGAACAGGCGGCAGAGGAGTAGAAGATGAGGGGGTCGGACCTCGCCAAGGCACCGACGCCCTTGATAGGGCTATCGAGGCGGTTGTCGGTACGATCAACCGATTTAGTGGGAAGGATGCCACGAGCTACTTGGCGTCCTACCGGGCTGAGATGGTAATGAGGGACATTCCGGAAGAGAGGCGTCTAGCCGGATTCCCTCGAGTGGCGATGTCGAGCATCCATACAGAGGTGCTCGAGGTACGGGCCGAGAGCCGGACCTGGGAGGAGTTCGAAGGTCGGCTCCTCGAAAAATACAGGCTTGAAGATGCGCTTCGACTTTCGAAGCGGGACTTCATGGAGTGGGTGGAGACCCCCGACAAAGGAAGGAACGCGTCGGTGCTCCTTCGGGAGTTTGAGGAACGCTTCGCGCGCCTCTCGGTGCTTGACCGGACCATTATGGACACACGTCGTGTCCTATTGTTTGGTAAGTCAGTTGACGAACGGGATCGGGAGCAAGTAGGCCTCCTATTGGTGACTGATGACGGGCTGACGGCCGACTGGGCCGTGGTGAAGAGGGTCTGTGGCCGTTTCGACAAACGACGGGAATGGGTCGACAAAGGATCGACAGGGGCGGGCTCTGTCGCAGCAAGGAAGCTCGAGCCAACACCACCAATGCGAAGGGAAGAGACCTGAGATTGGCTCGAGACCGGCTCGGCTTCGACCGGCATGGTCAAGGGCTTGTCCGGGGGAGCAGCTCTGGAGGAACTGACGCGGATGGTAAAGGACCTCCAGATCGCCCAGGCACGGAGGGATGGTGGCGAACAGGCTCGTGACCGACGACCTCTGGCTGGAAACAGTTGCATGTGGTGTGACACGGTTGGCCACATCCGGAAGGACTGCGGGGACTTCGCCGAGGCAATGAGAAGCAACGTGGTGTACCTGTGGAATGGTCGGGTGCACGTCAGTGAGACCCGAAGGGCCCTGGACTTGAACGTCAGGCGAGGAGGTATGAAAGGGCTGATGGAGGAGGCGGCGGCTCGTCACGCGGAGACCGTCCACTACTCGGCGTCAGCTGGTATTCGGGTCGGAGGTGGCGAGGCCCCGAAGACGAACAAAGCCGAGTTCTGGTCGACGATGCTAGAAGGCCTCACCGGCGCACGACTAAGGAAAGAAGAGGCGGACCGCGCGGAAAAACGGGTCCGGGAGGTAACCGGGTGGAGTGACTCGGTGGAAGAAAAGACGGGCTTCGTCGAAGCCGCTTGTCAAAACTACGAGGCTCTGGTGGAGGACAAGCGGGTAGGGAAAACCGGAGGGGCCAGGACCTCGCAACGATATGAAACTCGATTCGGGCAAAGGCGGAATGAGGCCGGTGTAACCGACGCCCAAGATAATCCCAAGAGGGGCGGCTACCGGCTGGGCACAGAAATCGAAAGATCCACGGACCTGCGAAAGGTCCTGGAAGAACGAATCCTCGACAACAAGGTGGAACTGTCGCTGAGGGAAGTGCTCGGGATCGCCAAGAAGGAGTTCCACGACTCCATCGTAGACTTGGTGAAGAGGAAGAGGCTGTCGATGGAGACAGAACCGGAGAAGCCGGTAGAGGTGCGGACGACGCACATAGAGGACATGGCGTTGGAAGACGAGTTGGCGGAGAGCCACTATTCGAGGCCGCATTGGGCTAGAGCGACCACGGAGACCCCCGTGAAGATCAGAGATGTTCATGAACCGGTGGTGGCGTTGGTGGACCACGGTTCAGAAATCAATTTGATGTCCATGGACTTCTACAAGAAGGGGAAATGGCCGATCAACACCAAGCACGGGTGGAAAATACGGGCAGCAACGCGTGCCACCGAAGAACTGCATGGAGCCTGCCCGAATGTACGAGTAAAGATCGGCGATGTCGAGATTGACCAGCACTTCTTCGTGCAAGAGACGTCCTCACATCCGGTTATACTAGGAGAACTGTACATCACGGCAGCACGAATGGAGACCAAGGTGCTGGACAACGACTCGGCCTATGCAAGGGTCAAGAGCCAGGATGAGCGTCACTCGGTCCAGTTCCTGACGGTGAGACCGAACCATGAACGGAACCGCGAGACCCTCGGGGGCGACAACCGAGAGGAGTTTTAGAGAGGGCTATCAAGGCGTGGGGCCGCGATAGTCCGGACACTCCGGGGGAACCCCACAAGTGTACCATAGCGAAGAAGACCTGTACTATAAGTAGGAAATTTTGGTTCTTCGACAACGGAGGGTGTACGATAGTCGACGTCGTTGGCTGGAAGAAGAAAAGGGCGGAGGAGCGACTTCGGGCATGTGGTATCATCGACCCTGGAGAGGAAATCAACGGAGCCGTGGAGGCGGTCTTTTTCGACGATACCTTGGGGGAGCTGCGAGAGGTAGTCGGAGGAGTCCTTAAAGAGGACTAGACAATTCCGGTATGTTCGGAAAGGATGTACGAAGTCATCGCGAACTTCAGTAGAGGGCTAGAGTCGGATCGGACGGCCCGGGTGGACACGAAATACAAGACTGTGGACCGGAAGGTGAGGCCAGTCGCGGCTCCCTTGCCGGAGGGCATCGAGTTACGAATAAAGGGGGTTGCTTCGGACTCGAGTTTATGAAATCCGGCATGCATAGGACACACGTTCACCGACATAACGCTACGTGAGCTCAAAATCGGTGGGGGCGGCTTCCTACTGCTGGCGGAAGAGGACCGTTTTCGGGGAATGCTCGGAAGGCACGGGAAGGCTTTCGCATTCTCACCGGAGGAGATTGGGTGCGTAGACCCGACAGTCGTGGAACCGATGGTGATATTCACGGTACCGCATGTGCCGTGGAGTCTCAAACCGATTCCAGTACCCAGAGCTCACATCCTGAAGCTGATGGAGCTGTTAAAGCAAAAGGTCGAGATGGGCATCCTCGAACCGTCGAGTGCCCCATACTCGAATCGGTGGTTTACCGTGCCGAAGAAGGACGGCACGCTGTGCTTTATTCAAGACCTGCAGCCGGTCAACAAGGTGACCATTCGAAACGCAGGAATCGGACCAACAATAGACGAGTTCGCGGAGGCCTTCGCCGGAAGGTTGATTTACTCGGTCGGTGATCTCTACTCGGGGTACGATCAGTTCCAGCTAGCCATAGAGAGCAGAGACATCACGACAATGCGAACTCCTCTCGGCCTAGTACGGATGTGTACCCTACCGCAAGGAGGGACGAACTCGGTGGCTCACATGGTGAAGGCCATGAACAAGGTGCTGAGGGATTGTATCCCGAACATCACCATGCCGTTTTTGGACGATGTCCCGATCAAGGGATGCCCGGTGGAGGAAAAGGACGAGACGATCGGACCGGACGGGTGCCGGAAATTCATGGCGACGCACATCGATGACTGCGAGAAGGTGTTGCAGAGGTTAGAGGGCGCGAGGCTCACCTTCTCCAAGGAAAAATCGGCCTTCGGGCAATCAGAGATCATGGTCGTCGGACACCTATGCGGGTCGTACGGCCAGAAACCGTCTCCGGCTAAGGTAGAAGCCATCTCCGCGATGAAGCACGACTGTAGCTCGGTCACGGAGGTTCGGAGGTTCTTGGGAGCATGCGCGTTCTTCCACATATGGATCCTGCATTACGCCCACGTCGCGGAGCCGTTATACGGGTTGCTGAAAAAGGGGCGGAAATTCGAGTGGAGAGACGAGCATACAGAGTCTTTCCGAAAGATGAAGGAAGCACTTGCCGCAGCTCCGACGCTCCGAAAGGCTGTCTACGGAAAGGACACTCCAATTTACGTAACGATAGACACGAGTCCGACCGGGATCAGATGGGTCGTCAACCAAGAGGACGAGGACGGCATGCGTTTCCCGATCCGGTTCGGCGCGAAGGTCCTCAGCGAGCGACATCGAGGATATGCCCAGGTTAAACGCGAGCTCTAGGGTATCGTTTCGGCGGTAAAGGCCGATAAAGACTACCTGATCGGGACAGAGGTAATTATCGAGACAGACTGCCTGCCAATTCTTGGCATGGTAACCGGATGCGTGACGCCGGACCTGGCAATGCTCAGGTGGATAGCGTACATCAAGTTCCTGAATCCGGAAATACGACACATTTCCGGGAAAGACAATGCCATGGCCGACATGCTTTACAGGGCGAGGTTTGAAAACGAGGGCGGCATGGTTTCAGAGGACGAGGAAGTCGGCGTGGACTTCTTCGAGGCAGCTTATGTAACAACCGGCAGGGAATGCACTCCAACGCTTAACGATTTCGACGAGGGTAAGTACGACGGGGAGTGGCTGCAGATCGGCAGGTTCCTGAAAACAATGACACCGGACGCGGCATGGACAAAGGATGAGGCCAACCGGATTCGGAAGAAAGCGTACCGATTCTTTCTCCGGGATGGGTACATATGGAAGCACCCCGCTCCGAGTGGTGGCGAAGAAGGAGGAACAAGAGGATTTGCTGGCGGCGTACCACGATAGTCCTTGGGCTGGACACTGTGGAACGTGGGCCATGTTCGAAAAGCTAAAGGGGAAGTACTGGTGGCCGGGACTATACCGGGACGTGCATCGGTTCGTGACGACTTGCGAAAGCTGTTAGGTGCACTCCATGATTCGACACAGGGACGAGCTTCACCCAACCTACCCTTCGACCGTCCACTTCAAGTGGATGGTGGATTTGGTGACGATGCCAATGGGGGTAGGACAGATGCGGTATCTGGTGCTGGCTCGAGAGAATCTAACGAACCAGGTTGAAGGCCAAGCCCTGTAGAACAAGACGACTGCAGCCATACATACAAATACATACGTATACTTATATACATGCACTAGTGTTCTTATACTCTATCTCCTGCTCAACTCGTGCTTCCTGTGTTGTTGGGCCGTGTTCCTGTGCGCTTCTTTGTCTATACGTGTGTGAGCGTGTCTCTCTCTCTCTCCCTTTTCTCACCTATTCCTCGGTCCAAGACCCCAGTGGTCCCGCCTTGTTCTCCACGCACGCGCGAAACAACGCGACAACGGATGATAACGGCCTCCCTCCTTGGGCTATAAAAGAGAGGGAGAGGAATGAAAAAGGAATCGTGCGTTAGAGAGGAAAAGTGCTGCCGGATTGGGACCGAGCCCTTCTCCTCTGCCACTCTCCATAGCCATTTTGCGCAGGTTTTCGGGACGCTGACTCTGCTCCGTGGAACGCCTGTGTGCTTTCGGTAGAGTCTCCATCTCGCTCTTCTATGTGTGAGTGAACAGGTGGCGGTGCTCGCCTTGCCGGCCTGTTAGTTGTAACCGTTTTGATATATACATATATATTTATATACATATATGTTCATATACTCGGACTTCTAGTCGTCTCGTTTTGCTGTGTTGTTGGACTGTGATTCCTGTGTGCTCCCGTGTCTGTGCATGTGCAAGTGTGTCGTTGCCTTTCCGTTCTCCTCCTTGTCAGCTATTTCTCGGTCCAAGACCTCGGTGGTTCCACCTCGTTCTCCAAGCATGCGCGTAACATCGCGATATATTTGGTGAACCCGACGTGAACAGGCGGTAGAGGAATAGAAAGATGAGGGGGTCGGATATCGCGGAGGCCATGGCTTCGGTTGTGGATCGGATAGTGAGTGCGCGTGAAGGCGCAAGCGCCCTGGATAGGGCTATTGAAGCGGTCGTATCGTGCCGGTTCGGTGGGAAGGACGCCACGAGCTATTTGGAGGCCTACCGGGCCGAGATGGTAATGAGAGACATTACAGAAGAAAGGCGACTGACCGGGCATCCATGCGGAGGTGCTCGAGGTACGAGCTGAGAGCCGGACCTGGGAAGAGTTTGAAGGTCGGCTCCTCGAAAAATACGGGCTTGATGACGCACTTCGGCTTTCGAAACGGGACTTCATGGAATGGGTTAGAGACCCCCGAAAAGGGGAGAAACGCGTCAGTGCTCCTCCAGGAGATTGAAGAACGCTTTGCGCGTCTTTTGGCGCTCGACCGGACCATTGTCGTGAAGATTTTCGTCCACGAGCGGAAACCCGAGCAACGAGAGCCAAAGAGCGATGTGCAACGTTGCACACGTACATAATGTATTTGTAATAATAATAGGGGTAAAGGGTATGGTGTTGGAAATTCCCCATAAGATCCCTACGGTATAAAGGCGATGTGGTCTTTTGCGCACATCCACGCGAGAGAGAGAGAGAGGTACTATGCGGTACATAGGTACCTAGTTGTTTGTGAGGAGGTGGGAGTAAAGGGGCCATCAATCTCACCCTCCCCAAATCAAGGCAAATATCCCCTTTGAATGAAAGGGGATATTTTAGTCTCACTTTTGTAAATGGTCTTCCCTCCTTGTGCTATAAAAGGAGAGGGAAGGCACCATTGTGGGGGTTGCCTATTTTGAGTGTGCGAGGTATACCACATAGGTCGAGCGTTAGGGTTAGGGTTTCTTTATCTTTATCTTCATCTTCGTCAGTTAGGGTTTCGAGTAGTCGTTTGGTGCGGCCTATGCGGCCACCATTTTGTAATCGTTCATTTCGTTTGAATATATCTTGTTGATCATCTTGTCTCCATCTTCCTCTTGTTCGATCTAATCTCTTGTTCATTCTTCTTCTTCTTGAGCAAAGCTTCCATTCCATGTCCGATTCCTTCTCCTCTACTCCTTAGTCCAAGACCCCTGTGGTCCCGCCCTTCTCCACGCACGCGCGTAGCAACGCGACATATTTGGTGAACCCGACGTGAAGAGGCGGCAAGGGAGGAAGGAGATGGAAGCCGGAGACATCGCGGAAGTAATTACGAAAATGGCAAGGGATTTCGCAAGAAGGAGGGGAAGACGGGAAGAGGCTGTTGGGAGACAGGTCCCTCTAGATGGCGTAGACCCGGTGTGAACCGGATGAGGAGTACCCGGCTACGGAGAGCCGGATGACGCAGACCCGGTGTGAACTGGATGAGGAGTACCCGGCTACGGAGAGCCGGATGGTGCAGGCCCGGTGAGAACCGGATGAGGAGCACCCGGCTACGGAGAGCCGGATGACGCAGACCCGGTGAGAACCGGAGGAAGAGACATATTCGTAAATATGTTTCTGAGAGCCCATCGAGGCTATATTTGTAAATAGCCGAAAAGTCATATTAGTATAAATATGACTTAGGGCAAACTTTTAGTAACTGTTGTTGTTGTTGTCATTCTTGTTGGTGCAAGAATAGAGATTGTGCGTAACTGTACAGAGAGAGAGAGAGAGAGAAAGAAGTCGTTGCCTCTGTTGTAACCGCCGCCTGTGGCGAAGATCGTGAGCACGAGGTCGTTGCCTCCGTGAACTCACTGTTTGTACATTCCAATATAGTGATAGTTTGCAGCCTATGGGCTGCCGTGGTTTTTCCCTCAGTTTGGGTTTTCCACGTAAACATGCTGTCTACCTTTTCTCGCCTTTGTGTTGTGCATTTGTTTCCTGTTTTCTGTGCATGATCCTAAGCTCGGTTGTGGCAAAGCGTTGCGCAAAGGGAGCGTTGAGTTCCCGTAAAGTGGTATCAGAGCGAAATCGACCCAGAAAATGGACGAATCGTTTGGCGGCATGTTTAAGCTCACCGGCTCCAACTATCCAGTGTGGAAGTCGAAGATGAGGGACATGCTCGTGGTGAAAGACCTCTGGCTGCCGGTTCAGTTCGGGGACAAGACACCGGACAAAATCGACGCCGTGATATGGGAGGTGATGCACATGAAGACAATGGCGTACATATGATGCTTCATCGACATGAGCCTGCACAACAACTTCAATGAGGAGAGCAAGGCTCATGAGCTCTGGGAGAAGATCGGCATAATGTTTCAAAACAAAAATGCTGTTAACCAGGTTTCGGTATTCCGGATGCTAGTAAGACTCCGGTACCAAGATGGCTCCAGCATGGCAGAGCACATGAATGCCTTCCAGGGGCTGATCCACTAGGCAACTTCATTGGAAGTACCTCTCGCGGATAAGGTACTTGCGCTACTCCTGCTCGGTTCCCTCTCGAATAGCTGGGAGACGTTGGTTGTCACTTTGGGCAACGCCGGGCCGGAAGGAAAGAGGTTATCCCTAGCAAGAGTAAAGCCGAGCTTGCTAGATGAGGAGGCATGTCGGAAAGACAAAGATACGAGCTCCGACTCCAAAGCGCTCCTTACCGAATCGGAACGTGGAAGACATAGAAACCGTTGTCGAGGTATTCCTCGCGGATGCGTGGAATGAGGCGGAACCTCGGGGGTCCTGTACCAAAGAGCAAGAGAGGAAGGAGAAGAGACCCTCTACGTGCGAGCATAGATCCACAGGGACACGACCCTTCGACGCAAAGACGCAAGTGGGACAGCGACACAGAAAGACACGAATGTATGTATGTATTAACAAAGACAAACAACAAGAACACGAAGACAACAAAACCACGAAGTCGGTTACAACCAAACAGGCCGGCGAACATATGCCGATGCGTGTTCGTAAATGCACAGAAAGACAGGAGCAGGTTGGAGGTGCTGCCGGAAGCACTCGGGCATTCCTCGGAACAGTGCGAGCCTCCCGAAACCTGCACAGAAGGAAGCTATGGAGTTTGCGAACCAGAGAGAGAGAGAAGCCTTCGCACGCAAACCGACAACACTTCGTCCTCGACTCTCCGCGATCCCCTTTCCCTTCTCGTCTCCCTCCTTTTCATAGGCAAGGAAGGAGCCGTTTCCCCTTTACTTCCTACCCACTAAATCTACCCGCCTAGGATCTTCTATGGACAACATTCGAGAAGAGCCGGTTCCTACGCTCCTGTGCACCGATTCCGCTTGTGGACGGTTTTCTTCACAACATCCGCCCCCACCTAACCGCGCATCCACCGGCATGCGCCAAATTGAGTTGGGACGGAGAAAACCGGTCCAACCTTCATTCCCCGCCCGTCGGTTCTTCCTCGGTTTCCGATCGTTCGTCGTCGCGGTCCAGGCCAACCGGATCCGGCTCGTCGTCGTGACGCTTCTTGAACGCTTTGATCCGCTTCCCCACTACCGGTATCGCCATTCTCGTACCGTCGAGTTCCGCCAGATGGTACGTCCCGTTGTCGTTGGCGCTTTGTACCACGTAAGGCCCGAACCACCTTCTTGCGAACTTCCGTGTCGCTCGGTGCTGGTTGTCCAGGCTGCTGTCGTAGATTAGCACCCAGTCGCCTTCCTCGATCTTCTTCGGTCGGAGCCGGTGCGTTCGGTCGAACCGGGCTTTGTTCCTCATCCTTGCTTCCCGAAGCTTTTCCGCAGCCTGCTCCACGTCCTCCGGTCTTCGCTCGAGCTGTCGTATACGCGCCGCCAGCAGCTCCTCCCGATTCATCTCGTCTCTCCAGTCCACGGTTGCCCACGAGGAGATCGTACGTTCCATCGGCATGACCGGCTTCTGCCCAAACATGAGTTCTGCCGGCATGAATCCGGTTACCGAACTGTGCGTAGTTCGGTCCGCCCACAACGCGTAAGGCAACAGCCGCGGCCAGTTCCCGACTTGACCTCCGCATGCCCGAGCTAACGCCTTGACGATCGGTCCGTGTCCGTGCTCCACCTTCCCATTCGCCTCCGGATTATACGCAGTGGTAAGTGAGAGCTTGACTCCTAGCCGGTCGAACAGTTCCTCGGCCTCTTCGGCGTCCAACTCCCTGCGATTAGCCACGATCTTCCCGACGCACCCGTACCGGCATATCACGTCCTCGATCAGGAACCGAAATATGGCCGCGGTCGTTTTGTTCTGAAGGGCTCTGCCTTCCACCTGGTTCGTCAGATCTTCCCGAGCCAGGACCAGATACCGCATCTGTCCTACGCCCATGGACATCGTCACCAGATCTACCATCCATTTGAAGTGGATGGTCGGAGGGTACGTAGGGTGAAGCTCGTCCCGATGCCGGACTATGGAGTGCATCTGACAGCTCTCGCAAGTTGTCACGAACCGATGCACATCCCGGTACAGTCTCGGCCACCAGTACTTCCCCTTTATCTTCTCGAACGTGGCCCACGTTCCACGGTGTCCAGCCCAAGGGCTGTCGTGGTAGGCCGTCAGCAACTCCTCATGTTCTTCCTTCATCGCCACCACCCGGAGCGGGACGCCGTTCCTCTTCTTCGGGTGCTTCCATAAGTATCCGTCCCGGAGAAAGAATCGGTATGCTTTCTTCCGGATCCGGTTTGCCTCGTCCCTCGTCCATGACGCATCCAGCGTCATCGTCCTCAAAAACCCACCGATCTGGAGCCACTCGCCATCGTACTTGCTCTCGTCGAAGTCGTTAAGTGCCGGAGTGCTCGTCCCATCGGCCGTTACGTACGCTGCCTCGAAGAAGTCCACGCTGACTTCTTTGTCCTCCGAAACCATGCCGCCCTCGTCATCAAACCTTGCCCTCGAAAGCATGTCGGCCATGGCGTTGTCCTTTCCGGAAATGTGCCGTATTTCCGGGTCCAGGGACTTGATGTACGCTATCCACCGAAGCATCGCCAGGTCCGGTGTCGCGCATCCGGAAACCATGCCGAGAATCGGCAGGCAATCCGTCTCGATAACCACTTCTGTCCCGATCAAGTAGTCTTTGTCGGCCTTTACTGCCGAAACGATACCCCAGAGTTCGCGTTTAACCTGGGCGTACCCTCGCTGTCGTTCACTGAGAACCTTCGCGCCGAATCGGATCGGGAACCAAATGCCATTCTTGTCCTCTTGGTTGACGACCCATCCGATCCCGGTCGGACTCGTATCCACTGTTATGTATACCGGGGTACCCTTCTCGTAGACAGCCTTCCGGAGCGCCGGTGCTGCCGCAAGAGCTTCCTTCAGCTTCTGGACCGACTCCGTGTGCTCGTCTCGCCACTCGAATTTTCGCCCTTTCTTCAGCAACCCGTATAGCGGCTCCGCAACGTGGGCGTAATGCGGGATCCATATGTGGTAGAATGCGCATGCCCCCAGGAACCTCCGAACTTCCGTAACCGAGCTACAGTCGGTCTTCATCGCGGAAATGGCTTCTACCTTTGCCGGAGACGGCTTCCGGCCATATGGTCCACATAGGTGTCTGACCACCAGGATTTCCGATTGCCCGAAGGCCGATTTCTCCCCGGAGAAGGTGAGCCTCGCATCCTCTAGCCTCGCAATCCCTCAGTACCTTGTTCATTGCATTCACCATGTGGGCCACCGAGTTGGTCCCTCCTTGTGGCAGGGTACACATTCGCACTAGGCCGAGGGGTGTTCGCATCGTCGTAATGTCTCTGCTCTCCACGGCTAGCTGGAACTGGTCGTACCCCGAGTACAGATCACCGACCGAGTAAATTGACCTTCCGGCGAAGGCCTCCGCGAACTCGTCTATGGTCGGTCCGATTCCTGCGTTACGAATGGTCACTCTGTTGACCGACTGTAGGTCCTGAATGAAGCGCAATGTTCCGTTTTTCTTTGGTACGGTAAACCATCGGTTCGAGTATGGCGCGCTCGACGGTTCGAGAATACCCATATCGACTTTCTGCCTCAGTAGCTCCATCAACTCCGCGATGTGAGCTCTTGGTACCGGAATCGGCTTGAGATTCCACGGCACATGCGGTACCGTGAATATCACCATCGGCTCCACGATTGTCGAGTCTACGCACCCGATCTCTTCCGGCGAGAATGCGAAGGGTTTCCCATGCCTTCCAAGCATTCTCCGAAACCGGTCTTCCTCCGCCGGTAGTAGGAACCCGCCCCCACCGATCTTGAGCTCCCGGAGCGTCCCGTCGGTGAAGGTGTGTCCTATGCAGGCTGGATCTCGTAAACTGGGGTCCGACGCCACCCCTCTGATTCGGGACTCGCTGCCCTCCGGCAAAGGTGCTGCGACTGGCCTTACCTTCCGGTCCACAGTCTTGTACTTCGTGCTAACTCGGGCCGTCCGATCCGACCCGAGCCCCCGACTGAAGTTCGCGATGACTTCGTACATCTCTTCGGAACATACCGGTATCGTCCGGTCTTCGTTAAGGTCTTCTCCGGCTACTTTCCTCAGCATTCCCAAGGTGTCGTCGAAGGAGACCGTCTCCACGGCTCCGCTGATTTCCTCGTCCGGGCCGAGAACTCTGCACGCTCGAAGTCGCTCCTCCGCCCTTGCCCTTTCTCGGCCAACGATGCCGACTATCATACATCCTCCTATGCCAGAGAAGCAGAATTTTCTACCTATCATACAAGGTTTCTTCGGTTTCGGTTCTATCGTACAACTGTGGGGTCTTCCCCGAGTGTCCGGACTGTCTCGGCCCCACGCCTTGGCAGCCCTCTCTAAAAATCCTCCCGGTTCTCGCCACCGAGGGATTCGCGGTTCCGCTCGTGGTTCGGTCTCACGGTCAGAAATTGGACCGAATGGCGCCCGTCCTGGCTTTTGACCCTTGCGTAGGCCGAACCGTTGTCTAGCACTTTGGTCTCCATCCGCGCCGCCGTGATGTATGGCTCACCTAATATGACCGGGTGCGAGGATGTCTCCTGTACGAAGAAGTGCTGGTCAATCTCGACGTCGCCGATCTTGACTCGCACGTTCGGGCAGGCCCCATGCAGTTCCTCGGTGGCGCGCGTCACCGCCCGTATCTTCCACTCGTGCTTGGTGTTGATCGGCCACTTCCCCTTCTTATAGAAGTCCATGGACATCAGGTTTATTTCCGAACCTTGGTCCACCAATGCCACCACCGGTTCCTGAACATCTCCGATCTTTACGGGGGTCTCCGTGGTCGCTCGGGCCAAGTGTGGCCTCGAATAGTGGCTCTCCGCCCACTCATCTGCCAGCGCCGAGTCGTCGATGTGCGTCGTCCGCACCTCTACAGGTCTTTCCGGTTCCGTCTCCGTCGACAGCCTCTTCCGTTTCACCAAGTCTACAATGGAGTCGTGGAACTCCTTCTTGGCGATCCCTAGCACCTCCCGCAATGACAGCTCCACTTTGCTGTCGAGGATCCGTTCTTCTAGGACCTTTCGTAGGTCCGTAGTCCTTTCTATTTCCGTCCCCAATCGGTATCCGCCCTTCCTGGGGTTATCTTGCGAGCTGGACCCGCCGGCATCGTTCTGTCGTTGCCCGAATCGGGTCTCGTACCGTTGTGAGGGCCCGGCCGCTCCGGCTTTCCCCACTCGTTTGTCTTCTACCAGAGCCTCGTAGTTCCGGCAGGCGGCTTCTACGAAGCCCGTCTTCTCCTCGACCGGATCGCTCCACCCTGTTATTTCCCGGACCCGTCTCTCAGCATGGTCCGTTTCATCTTTCCTTAGCCGTGCGCCGGCAAGACCTCCCAGCATTGCCGACCAGAATCCGTCTTTGCCCTCTGTTCGAGCCTCGCTGCCCCCGACCCGATTTTCGGCCGACGCCGAGTAGTGGATGGCCTCTACGTGTCGGGCCGCTGCCTCTTCCATTAGTCTCTTCATACCTCCTCGCCCGTCGTTTCGGTTCAGGGTTTAGGGTTTAGGGTACACCACCCAGTTCCTCAACGCCTCTGCGAAATCGCCGCAGTCCTTCCGAATGTGGCCGACCTCGTCGCACCACATGCACCTGTTCCCCGCTGCCGGCCGTCGGTCACGAGCCGGTTCGCCGCCTTCCCTTCGAGTCTGGGCGATCTGGAGATCCTTTATCGCCCGCGTCAACTCCTCCAGCGCTGCTTCTCCGGACGAGCCATTGACCATGCTGGTCGAAGCCGGACCGGTTTCGAGCCATTCCCGGGTTTCTTCCCTTCGTACTTGCGGTGCCGGTTCAAGCCTCCTTGCTGTGACAGACCCCACACCGGCCGCCCCGTTGTCAGCCCATTCCCGCTGTTTATTGAAACGGCCACAGACTCTCTTAACCGCAGCCCAGTTGGTTGTCAGCCCGTCCTCGGTTTCCAGCAAGGAGCCGACTTGATCCCGGTCCCGCTCGTCCACCGACTTGACGAACAGTAGGACCCGGCTCGTATCTAGAACGGTTCGGTCAAGCGCCGAAAGGCGCACAAAGCGTTCTTCGAACTCCCGGAGGAGTGCCGACGCGTTTCTTCCCTTGCCGGGGGACTCCACCCATTCCATGAAGTCCCGCTTCGAAAGCCGGAGCGCGTCGTCCAACCCGTATTTTTCTAGGAGTCGGCCTTCGAACTCCTCCCAGGTACGGCTCTCCGCCCGCACCTCGAGCACCTCCGCATGGATGCTCGGCATCGCTACTCGAGGAAACCCGGCGAGACGCCTCTCTTCCGGAATGTCCCGCATCAGCATTTCTGCCCCGTAGGACGCCAAATACTTCGTGGCATCCTTTCTGCTGAACCGGCCGATCGTACCGATGACCGCCTCAATTGCTCTGTCGAGGGCGCCGGTGCCCTCGCGTGCACTCAATATCCGATCCACGGCCGAAGCCATGGCCTCTGCAAGATCCGACCCCTTCATCTTCTACTCTTCTGCCGCCTCTTTCACATCGGGTTCACCAAAGATGTCGAGGTATTCCTCGCGGATGCGTGGAATGAGGCGGAACCTTGGGGGTCCTGTACCAAAGAGCAAGAGAGGAAGGAGAAGAGACCCTCTACGTGCGAGCGTAGATCCACAGGGACACGGCCCTTCGACGCAAAGACGCAAGTGGGACAGCGACACAGAAAGACACGAATGCATGTATGTATTAACAAAGACAAACAACAAGAACACGAAGACAACAAAACCATGAAGTCGGTTACAACCGAACAGGCCGGCGAACATATGCCGATGCCTGTTCGTAAACGCACAGAAAGACAGGAGCAGGTTGGAGGTGCTGCCGGAAGCACTCGGGCATTCCTCGGAACAGCGCGAGCCTCCCGAAACCTGCACAGAAGGAAGCTATGGAGTTTGCGAACCAGAGAGAGAGAGAAGCCTTCGCACGCAAACCGACAACACTTCGTCCTCGACTCTCCGCGATCCCCTTTCCCTTCTCGTCTCCCTCCTTTTTATAGGCAAGGAAGGAGGGTATCCACCGACTTAACGAACAGCAAGACGCGACTTGTGTCTAGTACGGTGTCGAGGTATTCCTCGCGGATGCGTGGAATGAGGCGGAACCTCGGGGGTCCTGTACCAAAGAGCAAGAGAGGAAGGAGAAGAGACCCTCTACGTGCAAGCGTAGATCCACAGGGACACGACCCTTCGACGCAAAGACGCAAGTGGGACAGCGACACAGAAAGACACGAATGTATGTATGTATTAACAAAGACAAACAACAAGAACACGAAGACAACAAAACCACGAAGTCGGTTCCAACCGAACAGGCCGGCGAACAGATGTCGATGCCTGTTCGTAAACGCACAGAAAGACAGGAGCAGGTTGGAGGTGCTGCCGGAAGCACTCGGGCATTCCTCGGAACAGCGCGAGCCTCCCGAAACCTGCACAGAAGGAAGCTATGGAGTTTGCGAACCAGAGAGAGAGAGAAGCCTTCGCACGCAAACCGACAACACTTCGTCCTCGACTCTCCGCGATCCCCTTTCCCTTCTCGTCTCCCTCCTTTTTATAGGCAAGGAAGGAGCCGTTTCCCCTTTACTTCCTACCCACTAAATCTACCCGCCTAGAGCCTAGGCGGGTAGATTTAGTGGGTAGGAAGTAGGAGCAAGTGGGTCTCCTACTGGAGACTGATGACGGGCTGATGACCGACTGGGATGTGGTGAAGAGAGTTTATGGCCGTTTCGACAAACGGCGAGAGTGGATCGATAAAGGATCAACAAGGGCGGTCTCTGTAGCAGCAAGGAAACTCGAGCCAACCCCGCCGGCGCGAAGGGAAGAGACCCGAGACCGGCTCGAGACCGGATCGACTTCGACCGATATGGTCAAAGGCTCGTCCGGAGGAGCAACTCTAGAGGAGCTGACTAGGATGGTAAAGGACCTCCAGATTGCACAGGCACGGAGGGACGACGACGAACAGGCCCGTGACCGAAGGTCTCTGGTTGGAAATCGGTGTTTGTGGTGCGACGCGGTCGGCCACGTCCGGAAGGACTGCGGGGACTTCGCCGAGGCAATGAGAGCCGACGTGGTGTACCTATGGAACGGTCGGGTGCACGCTAGCGAGACCCAAAGGGCCCTGAACCTGAATGTCGAACGAGGGGGTATGAAACGGCTGATGGAAGAAGCGGTGGCTCGCCACGCGAAGACCGTCCACTACCCGGTGTCGGCTGCGATCCGAGTCGGAGATGGTGAGGCCCGGAAGATGAACGAAGTCGAATTCTGGCCGCTGATGTTGGAAGGCCTCGCCGGCGCACGGCTAAGGAAAGAAGAAGCGGACCGCGCGGAAAAACGGGTCCGGGAGGTAACCGGGTGGAGTGACCCGGTCGAAGAGAAGACGGGCTTCGTTGAAGCCGCATGCCAGAACTACGAGGCTCTGGTGGAAGACAAGCGAGTAGGTAAAACCGGAGGGGCCGGGCCCTCGCAACGGTACGAGACCCGATTTGGTCAAAGGCAGAATGAGGCCGGTACGATCGACGCACCGGATAAAGCCAAGAAGGCCGGGTACCGGTTGAGCACGGAAATCGAAAGGATCACGAACCTGCGAAAGGTCTTGGAGGAACGTATCCTCGACAGCAAAGTGGAGCTGTCGCTAAGGGAAGTGCTCGGGATTGCCAAGAAGGAGTTCCATGACTCCATCGTAGACTTGGTAAGGCGGAAGAGGCTCTCGACGGAGCCAGAACCGGAGAAGCCGATGGAGGTGCAGACTACGCACTTAGACGACGCGGCCCTAGAAGACGAGTTGGCGGAAAGCCACTACGCGAAGCCGCATTGGGCTAGGGCGACTACGGAAACCCTTGTGCGGATCGACGACGTTCCGGAACCGGTAGTGGCCTTGGTAGACCATGGATCCGAAATCAACCTGATGTCCATGGATTTCTACAAGAGGGGTAAATGGCCGATCAACACCAAGCACGGGTGGAAGATACGCGCGGCGAAACGTGCTACGGAGGAGTTGCACGGTGCGTGCCTGAACGTATGGGTGAAGATCGACGATGTTGAGATCGACCAACACTTCTTCATGCAGGAGACGTCCTCACATCCGGTTATACTAGGAGAACCACACATCACGGTGGCACGGATGGAGACCAAGGTTCTGGACAACGGTTCAAGAGCCAGGACGGGCGTCACTCGGTCCAGTTCCTAACAGTGTGACCAAACCATGAGCGTAACCGTGAGACCCTCGGTGGCGAAACCCGAGGGGATTTTTCGAGAGGGCTATCAAGGTGTGGGGCTGCGATAGTCCGGACACCCCGGAAAAACCCCACACATGTATAGTAGGTAGGAAGTTTTGGTTCTCCGAAAACGGAGGTTGGACTATAGCTGGCGTCAGCGGTTGGGAAAGGAAGCGAGCGGAGGAGCGGCTCCGGGGATATAGAGTCCTCTCGCCCGACGAAGAGATCAGCGGCGCCGTGGAGGCGGTCTCTTTTGACGACACCTAGGGCAAGTTGCGAAAGGAGATCGGTGAAGACCTTAGAGAAGACCAGACAATTACGGTAGGATCGATGGGAATGTACGAAGTCATCGCGGACTTCGGGGAAAGGATTGGGTCGGATCGGACGGCCCGTGTAGGTACAAAGTACAAGACTGTGGACCGGAAGGTGAGGCCGGTCGCGGCACCCTTGCAGGAGGGCAACGAGGAGCGGATAAAAGGCGTCGCGTCGGACCCAAGTTTACGGAATCCGGCTGGCATAGGGCACCGGTTCACCGACATAACGCTACGGGAGCTCAAGGTCGGTGGGGGTGGCTTTCTACTGCTAGCGGAGGAGGACAGGTTTCGGAGAATGCTCGGAAGGCATGGGAAAGTCTTCGCGTTCTCGCCGGGGGAGATCGGGTGCGTGGACCCGACGATCGTCGAACCGATGGTGATCTTCACGGTACTGCATGTACCGTTGTCGTGAAGAATTTCGGCTAGAGGCGGAAACCGGGAAACATTGGCTACATCGGCGGGGTGCAACATGTGTGCTCACCCTTGTACGTTTAGTTAGTGTGAATAACGAGGGCGCCTTTATGTCGCCGAAGAGTAGTCAAGTCGGGACAGACGATCCCATGTAAGTCGGGATTTATCCCACATTGTAACGCATCCCTCTCCTTGTTCTATAAAAGGAAGGGAGCGCCCTTTGTGAAAGGGTTGCCCGTTTTGTGTTAGAGGGTATACCGTTAGGTTTAGAGTTAGTTTCTTTTTCTTTTTCTTTTTCTTCTTCTTCTTGGCGGGGAAGTCGACCGTTGAGGGCAGTGTCTACGAGGTCTCCTGTGCAAGACCCCGCTCCGCGTGACAAGCCCAAGAGCTCCCCGGACGGCGGCTTGGCAGCAGACTGCTGCTGTAACCTACCCTGCCATGGTCCGGCTTGAAGCCGGGATTGTATTCTTTCCCTTGTAATACTTACGATTGCCTATTTTGAGTGTGCGAGGTATACCACATAGGTCGAGCGTTAGGGTTAGGATTAGGGTTTCTTTATCTTTATCTTCATCTTCGTCAGTTAGGGTTTCGAGTAGTCGTTTGGTGCGGCCTATGCGGCCACCATTTTGTAATCGTTCATTTCGTTTGAATATATCTTGTTGATCATCTTGTCTCCATCTTCCTCTTGTTCGATCTAATCTCTTGTTCATTCTTCTTCTTCTTGAGCAAAGCTTCCATTCCATGTCCGATTCCTTCTCCTCTACTCCTTAGTCCAAGACCCCCGTGGTCCCGCCCTTCTCCACGCACGCGCGTAGCAACGCGACATATTTGGTGAACCTGACGTGAAAGGCGGCAAGGGAGGATGGAGTCGGAAGACGATGACCTCACGGTGATGGTGGCCGAAGTGGTGTTGGAGTCGGCACGAGCGGTGATGAGGCGAGAAGCAGTGCAACAAGCGGTTGAGCGAGTGGTCGAAAGAGTCGGTCGTTTCAACGGGGACAAAGTCCCGTCTTACTTGGGAGCCTACAACGCGGAGATGGAGGAGCGTGGCGTAGACGAGGCGTTGAGGCTGGAGTTCTTCTGTCGGGTCGTAGCTGTCCGGATGCATGCGGAAGTAAAGGAGCTCCGTGAGGCTCATAGTTCGTGGGAGGCCTTTGAAGAGGCGCTCCTAAAGGCATACGGAGGACGGCGGAAGAGCCGGGGACGACACGACTTCGACCAGTGGGTAGCATCGGCAAAGACTCACCGGGGCGCGACCAAGGCGTTCCGAGAGTTCGAGCGACGACTTGCTCGGCTCCCGGAGCGGGAACAAGGTTTGGTGGGGACGGACAAGGTCCTATTGTTCGTCAAGTCGATTGACCGAGCGGAACGGGAGGCCATCGGGATGGAGCTCGAAGACGATGAGGGAGCGAATGGGCTTACAGAGGACTGGTCGAAGGTCGGAAGGGTGTGCCAAAGGCTAGACAATGAGTGAGCCGAGAAGGCTAAGAGGAAGGCGCGCGACGGCGTGCCATCCTAGTGGGAAGAGGCCGAACGACAAAGGGAGTTGGCAAGGGTCGGCGTTGAGGCCCGGATTGCGGAGGCGTACGCAGCTCTCGAGGCGATGCTCGAGGAAGAAGAAAGATCGAGGCCCCAACCTGAGACCGAGGAGACGGTCCTGCCCCACGAGATGGCAGAAGATCGGTACCACGGTACCACGGGAGAGGGTGCGGAACAAAACGCCCTCTCGACTTGTGGAGAATTGCCGACCGAGGACAGGGTCGAGAGCGGAGAAGAGCCCTCCACGCGGATTCCGGAGACTCCGGCGGTCATGCCTGTGTGCCGACATGAGACCGTAGAGAAGGAAGGCGCCGAAGAGGAGTCATGGCACGATGCCAGCAAAGAGGGATGGGAAACGGCCTGCGAGAAGGCCAAGGATGGAGGCGGCACGGGAATATCAGCATTTCGATTCGGATGGAGTAGAATCCGGTCGTGGATCGTTCGATCGGGGCTGAATTCGGCATGAAAGTGCCGATACGGAAGAGGGTGCGGGACGAGCCGCCCTCTTTTACATGGGGAGAAAGACCGGTCGGGCGAAGGTCGGGAGTTGGAAGGGAAGTGGTCAAGGGTTTGGAACGAGTCCGGAGAAGTCGGCATCAGAACCGAAACTACGGATATTGAAGAACCAAGCCCAGGCGGGGCTTGGTTGATCACAGACCAGATGCTTCTCACCGAACGTACTTAGGAGCAGTACCCCGAACGAGCGTCCGCAAATCGTTACGAGACGGAAGCACCACGCCTTATCCGGAAACTCAAGCGGTCGGTAACGAGCGCCGACGTGAGACCTAGAGAGATGGGAAATGGAGGCGGGTACGCGAGAAGGAGAGAAACGACAAGTTCGGGAGAAGTATAAGGGATGATGAGGAGAATGAAGTCTGGTCCTACAGGATCCCCACACCGATCCGGAGACCTCGGCAGTTCGGCCAACGTGGCAACGTGAGACCTAGGGAGAAGGCTGGTGGTGACAGGAGAACGGGACCCGGCAATCCGGAGAAGGACGAACGGACCCGGACGAGAACTGGGCGGAGCGGACTCTCGGATGACCATTCCGGGAGGGAGGAAGAGAGTAGGCCTACGAAGAGGCCGAGGAGACGGTACGTCGGTACGTCGGTACCACGGGAGAGGGTGCGGAGTAAACCGCCCTCTCAACATGCAGAAAAGGACGACCCGGGACATGGTCAGGAAGACAAATCGGAGGCCCAAGGAGGATCCTTCACACCGATTCTACAGAAACCGGCGGTCGGCCTGAGAGCCGACGGTCGGCCTTAAGTGACGAACGGTGGCGGCGAGGGGACGAAGGCAAAGGGCTACGGATGGGCGGTCTACGGAGATCCTCACACCGATCCGGCGGTCGGCCCGAGAGCCGGCGTGAGTCCTATAGGAAAGAACGGTGGCGGCAGGTGAACGTGACCAACAGAAGAGAATGGCGAAGGCAAAGCGGAGCAGCTGCGACCTTACACACACCGATTCAAGAGACCCTAGCGGCCGGCCCGAGTGTCGGCGTGAGTCCTATAGGGGAGATCGGTGGCGGTAGGAGAACGTGATCGGACGACAAGAGGCGACGAACGACAAGGAGGTATGAGGCCGGCAAGGTGGCTATGGACCATCTCAAACCTCCCGGCGAGGTGAGTGGGCGTAAGGAAGTCCGGCCCTATGGGATCCCCACACTTAACCAGAGACTCTGGCAGTTCGGCCAACGAGGCAACATGAGACCGAGAGAGAAGGTTGGTGGCGGCGGGAAACGGGACCCGACTACGCGGAAGACACGAGGAGAGTCCGGGAGGGACTCAAACAGAAGACACCCGGATCTCGACAACCGACGAAACGAAGATCGGTCCTATGGGACCCTCACACTGATCTAGAGACCCCGGCAGTTCGGCCAACGTGGCAACGTGAGACCTAGGGAGAAGGACGGTGACGGCAGGGAACGAGACCCAACGACACGAGGTAGCAGATAGGGAGCCGGTAAGACGGGGCGGACGAAGTGCGAAACCCTCACCGGGCCGATTACGGTGTCGGAAGGAGCCGGCAGGGCAAACACGGGGAGATGTGTGAGGCCGGAAAGGCACACCTGGGACGGAATAAGAGTCTCGCAAGTGGCCATCGCGGGCCGGATCAAAGCGTGACTACGGGATAGTGTTCGGCACGGGCGGTGCTGAACAAAGGAAGCGGAAGACGGCACAAGGGAGGTGCCGGGAACGAGGTGACAAGTGCCTAGTGGACTGCACAGGGTTGGAGTCAGGGGATGGCAAGAGAGGCCAGAGGAGGATCCTCCACACTCGGTTCGTAGATCTCGGTAGCTTTGTCGAAGTAGCGAAGACTGACACGGCAAGCCGGGGTGACAAGATGGTGGGGGCGAGGGGACGACGGCAAGCGGAAGACTCAGGACCTGTTGCAGCAGCACGAAGATGGGAAGGGCCAAGCGGGCTACTACGGGGTGTTCCTCGGATGCGGAGGACACTAGTATGCGGGTGAGCGGCAATGCACGATCTGGCCGGAAAAGGGGCCGACAAGACGTGCAATGAACCGGAGTATGGCACAGGCAGTGCCAAACAATGGATGAGGGTATGTGGCACACGGAGCTGCCGGAGCGGAAAGGCGAGCGCGAAGATGGGTTGCGCGGTTCGGAGGTAGCGCGTAGAAGGCCAGAAAAGGATGCTCCACACCGTTCCGGAGATCATGGCGGTTCGAGCCAACGCGGCGATGTAAGACCATGGAGAAGGAAGGTGGCAACGCGAAACAACATGGGACGGCAATCAGGACAACATGAATGGTCAACGGAGGCCAAGCGGGCCACTTCGGGCCTTCCTCAAGCGGAGGACATCGGACAGACGGCGGGGAGCGGGGCGTTCATACGGCCGAACAAGGGCCAACGGAAATACGCGTACTACGGAGATTGCGGTAGAGGACCCATTGACGGGTTGAACGAGCCTACGGGGAGGTAAGCGCGAAGGAAGAACCGAAGCCGACGGTTCGAACCGGCAGTGAGCCGGGATGCGGATCACGGTTGATTGGTTTCTCACTGGCCGAAATCTCTCACCCTTCACCGGATTGGCACGTACCGGTGGACGTGCAGTTTGGTGGGGGCAGATGTCGTGAAGAATTTCGGCCAGAGGTGAAAACCGGGAAACCTTGGCTACATCGGCGGGGTGCAGCATGTGTGCTCACCCTTTTACGTTTAGTGTGAATAATGAGGGCACCTTTATGGCGCCGAAGAGTAGTCAAGTCGGGACAGACGATCCCATGTAAGTCGGGATTTATCCCACATTGTAACGCATCCCTCTCCTTGTTCTATAAAAGGAAGGGAGCGCCCTTTGTGAAAGGGTTGCCCGTTTTGTGTTAGAGGGTATACCGTTAGGTTTAGAGTTAGTTTCTTTTTCTTTTTCTTCTTCTTCTTCTTCTTGGCGGGGAAGTCAACCGTTGAGGGCAGTGTCTACGAGGTCTCCTGTGCAAGACCCCGCTCCGCGTGACAAGCCCAAGAGCTCCCCGGACGGCGGCTTGGCAGCAGACTGCTGCTGTAACCTACCCTGCCATGGTCCGGCTTGAAGCCGGGATTGTATTCTTTCCCTTGTAATACTTACGATTGCCTATTTTGAGTGTGCGAGGTATACCACATAGGTCGAGTGTAAGGGTTAGGGTTAGGGTTTCTTTATCTTTATCTTCATCTTCGTCGGTTAGGGTTTCGAGTAGTCGTTTGGTGCGGCCTATGCGGCCACCATTTTGTAATCGTTCATTTCGTTTTAATATATCTTGTTGATCATCTTATCTCTATCTTCCTCTTGTTCGATCTAATCTCTTGTTCATTCTTCTTCTTCTTGAGCAAAGCTTCCATTCCATGTCTGATTCCTTCTCCTCTACTCCTTAGTCCAAGACCCCCGTGGTCCCGCCCTTCTCCACGCACGCGCGTAGCAACGTGACACCGTGGAATCTCAAACTAATTCCGGTGCCGAGAGCTCACATCCCAAAGTTGATGGAGCTTCTGAAGCAAAGGGTGGGGATGGGCATCCTCGAACCGTCGAGTGCCCCGTATTCGAATCGGTGGTTTACGATGCCGAAAAAGAACGGCACTTTGCGCTTCATTCAAGACCTGCAACCGGTCAACAAGGTGACCATCCGTTGTCGTGAAGAAAACCATCCCCAGGCGCAAACCGTGTATAGTGTGTGTGAACCAGCCCTTTCACGTGAGCACGTCCCTTGTTGTACGGTGGATGGTTAGGCACAAAAGTTAAATCCTAGGTAGCAATATTCTGTAAGGGAGATCGAGGAGTATCTCTGTCCGAAAGGACAGAGAGTTAATGTGATGTAAACGAGTGAGACGGCCTCCCTCCTTGAGCTATAAAAGAGAGGCAGACGGCGAGGGAAAGGTATCACGCGCTAGAGGGGACGAAGTGCTGTCAGACTGGGACTGAGCTCTTCTCCTCTGTCGTTCTCCATAGCTTTCTTGGCGCAGGTTCCCGAGAGGCTGATTCTGTTCCGTGGAACGCCCGTGTGTTTCTGGCAGAATCTCCATCTTGCCCTCATGTGTGCGTGGGTGATCGGGCGTCGGCATCTGCCTCGCCGACCTGATCAGTTGTAACCGTTCGAGTCGTCTGCATACACGCAAATACATGCATATTGTTACATACATACTCTAGTGTTCTCAACTCGTGTCTCCTGTGTTGTTGTGCGAGCGCCCCATGCGCTTCTTTGTCTATATGTGAGAGAGTGTCTCTCTCTTTCTCTCCTTTCGCTTCCTCACCTATTTCTCGGTCCAAGACCCCAGTGGTCCCGCATTGTTCTCCACGCATGCGTGTAGCAACGCGACACCGTAACGCATGAATCGGACCGACCATAGACGAGTTCGCGGAGGCCTTCGCTGGAAGGTCGATTTACTCTGTCGGTGATCTGTACTCGGGGTACGATCAGTTCCAACTAGCCATGGAGAGCAGAGACATTACGACGATGTGAACTCCTCTCGGCCTAATGCGGATGTGTACCCTACCAAAAGGAGGGACGAACTCGGTGGCTCACATGGTGAACGCGATGAACAAAGTGCTCAGGGATTGTATCTCGGACATCACCATGCCATTCTTAGACGACATCCCGATCAGTGGAGGCTCGGTGGAGGAAAAGGACGAGACAATCGGACCGGACGGATGCTGGAATTTCGTGGCAACTCACATCGATGACTGCGAGAAGGTGCTGCAGAGACTAGAAGGCGCGAGGCTCACCTTCTCTTGGGAAAAATAGGCCTTCGGGCAATCGGAGATCTTGGTCGTCGGCCACCTATGCGGACCATACGGTCGGAAACCGTCTCCGGCCAAGGTGGAAGCCATCTCTGCGATGAAGCATGACTGCAATTCGGTTACGGAGGTTCGGAGATTCTTGGGAGCATGTGCGTTCTACCATATCTGGATCCCGCATTATGCCCACGTCGTGGAGCCGCTGTATGGGTTGCTGAAGAAAGGGTGAAAATTCGAGTGGGGAGACGAGCATACGGAGTCAGTCCAAAAGATGAAGGAAGCACTTGCCACGGCACCGACGCTTCGAAAGGCTGTCTACGGCAAAGACACTCTGATTTACGTAACCGTAGACATGAGTCCGACCAGGATCGGATGGGTGATCAACCAAGAGGATGAAGTTGGCACGAGGTCCCCCATCCGGTTCGGCGCGAAGGTCCTCAACGAGCGACATCGAGGATACGCCCAGGTTAAACGCGAACTCTGAGGTATCGTTTCGGCGGTGAAGGCCGATAAAGACTATCTGATCGGGATAGAGGTAATAATCAAGACGAATTGCCTGCCGATTCTCGGCATGGTTTCCAGATGCGCGACGCCGGACCTGGCAATGCTCAGGTGGATAACGTACATCAAGTCCCTGAATCCGGAGATACGACACATTTCCGGAAAGGACAATGCCATGGCCGACATGCTCTCAAGGGCGATGTTCGCAAAAGAGGACGACATGGTTTCGGAGGACGAGGAAGTCGGCATAGATTTCTTCGAGGCGGCATACGTGACAACCAGAAAGGGGAGCACTCCGGCGCTTAACGAATTCGACGAGAGCAAGTATGACGGGGAGTGGCTCCAGATCGGCGGGCTCCTGAAAAAAATGACATTGGACGCGGCGTGGACAAAGGAAGAGGCCAACCGGATCCGGAAGAAAGCGTACCGATTCTTCCTTCGGGACGGGTACATATGGAAGCACCCAAAAGAAGAGGGACGACATTCCGGTCCGAGTGGTGGCGAAGAAGGTGGAATAGGAGGAGTTGTTGGGGGCCTACCACGAGAGTCCCTGGGCCGGACACCGCGGGACGTGGGCCACGTTTGAGAAGCTAAAGGGGAAGTACTAGTGGGCGGGACTGTACTGAGACGTGCATCGGTTCGTGACGACTTGCGAAAGCTATTAGATGCACTCCATAGTCCGACACCGAGACGAGCTTCACCCGACCTACCCTCCGACCGTCCACTTCAAATGGATGGTGGATTTGGTGACGATGCTGATGGGGGTAGGACAGATGCGGTATCTGGTGCTGGCCCGGGAGGATTTGACAAACCAGGTTGAAGGCCGAGCGCTGCAGAACAAAACGATCGCGGTTGTGTGCCGGTTTCTGATCGAGGACGTGATATGTCGGTATGGGACCATAGGAAAGATCGTGGCTGACTGCGGAGAGTTGGACGCACAAGAGGCTAAAGAGCTGTTTGACCGACTAGGGGTCAAGCTCTTGCTCACCACAATGTACAATCCGGAGGCTAACGGGAAGGTGGAGCGCGGACACGGGCCGATCGTCAAAGCGCTAGTACAGGCGTGTGAAGGCCAAGTCGGGAACTGGCCGCGACTGCTACCTTATGCCTTGTGGGCGGACCGAACTACGCACAGTTCGGTAACCAGGTTCATGCCGGCAGAGCTTATGTACGAACAGAGGCCGACCATGCCAATAGAGCGAACCATCTCCTCATGGGCCACAGTGGGCTAGAGAGATGAGATGAGCCGGGTGCAGCTGCTAGTGGCACAAATTCAACAGCTCGAGCGAAGGCCGGAGGACGTGGAACGAACTGCGGAGAAGCTTCGGTTGGCAAGGTTAAAGAACAAAGGGCGGTTTGACCGGACTCACCGACTGCGACCGAAGAAAATCGAGGAAGGCGACTGGGTCCTAGTGTATGACAGCAACCTCGACAACCAGCACAGGGCAACGCGGAAGTTTTGCAAGGAGGTGGTTCGGGCCTTACGTGGTGACAAGCGCGAACGACAACGGGACCTACCATCTTGCGGAGCTCGACGGTACGAGGATGGAAATACCGGTAGTAGGGAAGAGGGTCAAAGCGTTTAAGAAACGACACGAGTGCAAGCCAGATCTGGAAAGCATGGACGGCGACAACGGGCAGTCCGAGGCGGATGACGATCCGGAAGACGAGGAGTAAAGCCTGGACCGCTTTTCTCCAACAAGAGCCCAATTTTGGCGCATACCGGTGGATGCGCGGTTAGGTGGGGGCGTATGTTGTGAAGAAAACCGTCCCTAGGTGGAAACCGAGTTTAGCGTGTGTAAACCGGCCCTTACCCATGAGCACACTTTTCGTTGTATGGTAAGTAGGTAGGTACAAGTCGATTGAGGTGAAATCCTAGGTAGCACACATTCAATAGGGAGAGAATCGAGGTGTATCTCTGTCCGAAAGGACAGAGAATTAATGTGATGTAACGGATGATAACGGCCTCCCTCCTTGGGCCCTTCTCCTCTGCCACTCTCCATAGCCATTTTGCGCAGGTTTTCGGGACACTGACTCTGCTCCGTGGAATGCCCGTGTGCTTCCGGTAGAGTCTCCATCCGGCCTGTTAGTTGTAACCGTTTTGATATATGCATATATATTTATATACATACGTGTTCATATACTCGGACTTCTAGTCGTCTCGTTTTGCTGTGTTGTTGGACTGTGATTCCTGTGTGCTCCCGTGTCTGTGCGTGTGCAAGTGCATATGTTGCCTTTCCGTTCTCCTCCTTGTCAGCTATTTCTCGGTCCAAGACCCCGGTGGTCCCGCCTCGTTCTCCACGCACGCGCGTAACATCGCGACAACGGGATATTATATGGTCATGCCCGTAACATACTCCCCCTCTTTAAAACATTGCACTCTTGCAATGGAAAGTTAGGGAAGTTAGTTCTGAGAGTATTCTCGCGTTCCCGTGTGGCATCTTTTATTGATTTATCCATCCATTTTATTTTAAATTCTCGTATTTCTTTAGTACATAATTTTTTTGTTTTAACATCGAGAATTCTTTCTGGTACATGTGGTTTAGAAAATAAATCATTAGAAGTAACCAGAGTTTTAGTTGTAACTGTATTGTCGCAAAAACCTAGAAGTTCTTTTAGACGACTCACATGAAAAACTGGATGAATTCCAACACCATCGGGAAGAGCGAGACGATAGGCTGACAACCCAATGCATTTGAGAACTGTAAAAGGTCCACAAAACCGTGGGGCTAACTTAGTGCACTTACCCGTAGACAATGTCTTAGAATTGTGAGGTACACGTAAAAATACCTTCTGTTCAGGGTTGAATACACGAGGTTGCCTATGATGATCGACATAAAAACGCGCTCTATCTTGAGCTGTTTTTATATTATCTCGTGCAATATGCAACATATCTTGCATATCCCAAAGAAAGTTTTGCGTACTTCGCAACTCATCATGATGTATATTAACATCAATCGAGGCTCGTGGTTGAAAACCATACATCAACATAAAAGGACTATATCCCGTCGACGTATGCTTGGAGCTGTTATAAGCAAACTCCAAAATTGGGAGATAACGTTCCCATTTTGTTGGTTTTGCACCAACATATGCTCGAAGCATGTCCTCAATAATTTGATTTACTCGTTCTATTTGTCCATCGGATTGAGGATGATCCGTGGAGCTCATGCTCAACGTAGTTTCTAACTTCTTAAAGACTTGCATCCAGAAGTCACTAGTAAATTTTGGATCTCCATCACTCACGATATCCATCGGTAACCCATAAAAATGAAATAACTCGTCAACGAATTGGTAAGCCAATTCAGGAGCTGTTATCGTGGTTTTAGTAGCAATAAATTTGGCCATCTTAGTTAGTCGATCAACCACAACCCATATGGCATCATGGCCTTTTTGGGTGCGTGGAAGGCTAACAATAAAATCCATGGATATACTTTCCCACTTATTACTGGGAATGTCCAAGGGATGTAAAAGTCCTGCGGCTTTAAGTCGCTCGGCTTTGTTAACCTGACATTGGTGACATTTAGTCACATAGCTATGTATGTTAGGACGCATCTTAGGCCAATAAAATTGAGTGGAGATGAGAACGAGTGTACGATGTATTCCAGGGTGCCCTGCTAAGGGTGCATCATGACATTAAAAAAGAATCCTCTTTTTGACCTCGGGTAAATCTGGAACACAAACCTTCCCATTACGGTAGAGAAGACCGTTAGCAATGTGGAAGTATTCCTTCGAGGATGTGGTGGTGTCTGTTCCAGACTCAACTCTTGCCCAATATTTTGCGAAATAACTGTCATCAGGATACTTTCCTCGAAGTTGATCATAAAGATCTGATGATATTTCAGTGAAGCTAAGCGTGTTAACTTCACGGATGCGACTTAATGCATCAGCGACAGTATTCATGGAACCTTTACGATATCGTATGGAAAAATCAAAGTCTTGGATGAGATCAGCCCATCGTGCCTTACGACCTTTCAGGTCTTGTTGGTCACAAAAATATTTCAAGGACTCGTGGTCCGTAGTTACCACAAAGCGATTTCCATAAAGATAATGGCGACATGTTTTGAGCGCATGTATAACTGCAAATAATTCCTTTTCTTGAACGGTATACGGACATTGAGCATAAACAAGTTTCTTACTCTCGAATGTTATTGGTTTACCATCTTGATATAAGACAACACCTATAGCATAATCACTTGCATCGGTTTCAACCTCAAAAGGTTTTGAAGGATCGGGTAAAAGAAGTGAAGGAGCCTTGCATACTAGGTCCTTGAGTTCCTTAAAGGCGAGGTCTAGTGTAGCATTCCACACAATAGGTTTTGTAGACTTACGCGTTTGACCTTTTAGAAGATTAGTAAACGGCGTCGTCAATTGGGAGTAATTACGAAGGGATTTTCACAAAAAACAGACAAAACCAAGGAATGATCGAACTTCTCGAATATTCCGAAGAGTGAGCCAAAGCTTGATTTTCTCGATGCGAGAAGGATCAATTTCAACTCCTCGTTCGGTTATGAGATGTCCAAGATAAGTAATTGATTTCTTGAAGAACTCACATTTTGAGATCTTCGCGTAAAACTGTTTGTCACGCAATGTTTGTAAAACAAAGCAGACATGTTTAGCATGTTCTTGTAATGTAAGGCTATAAACTAAAATATCATCCAAGAAAATAACGACAAATTTTCCAAGTTGTTCTCGGAAAATGTCATTCATTTCTTGTTGAAATGTAGCCGGAGCATTGGTCAAACTAAAAGGCATAACCTAAAACTCAGAATGGTCATAGCGCGTACGAAATGTCGTTTTAGGAACATCGTCCTCACTTATACGAATTTGATGGTAACCAGTACAGAGATCAAGTTTCGTAAAATACCGAGCTCCCTGGAGACAGTCAATTAGATCGTCAGCCCGGGGCAGTGGATACGAATTCTTGATTGTCACTTTATTCAAGCGTCGGTAATTAATACACATATGCCATGTGCCCTCTTTCTTTTTAACCAAGAGAACTGATGCACCCCATGGAGATTTACTATAAGGTATATAACCCATTCGTAAATATTCCTTGAGTTGCTTAGATACCTCATCCTCTTCGGATCGACTTAAGCGATAAGGAGGTATACTTATTGGTGCAACACCAGGTACAATATCTATACGATGGTCTATATTACGTTTAGGAGGTAAGCCATCTGGTAGTTCACTCGGAAAAACATCACGAAAATCATTTAAGATTTCATCAAGTTGTTGTTGTTCAAAATATGTTAATTGAACCGAGACATTATCGATATTGTAAACGTGGACGTCCAGATCAAGTACACAATAAAATAAAGTAGAACAAGACAACTCGGATATTGATGGACACGAGGAAACAATCGAGAGGGATTGTTTTTTGACACATTGAATAAAATGAGTACAATCGTTCAGTACAAATGTAATCGAATGATGAACCCAATCCATAGATAAAGAAGAGCTTTTATTATAAAACCAGGGATAACCCAGTATTACATCGTTGGTACAAAGATTCGTTACATGGAAGTCTACTTCCTCTATATAAGTGTCAATAGAAATTCCTAATGAATGAATCGCCCCGTTGATGTATTGTACTCTTCCATCAGCCAAGTGCATCGTGTAGGTGTGATCACTTACGGTGGGTTGGATTCCCCATATCTGAACCAAACGGTCATTCACAAAGTTGTGTGAGCTTCCCGAATCAAATAAAAATTGTACGGGAGATCCATTGATATACCCGTTTGCACGTAGTAAATTAGTGGGACCCAATACATAGTGAGGGAAAGAACATTGACAATTACTTAAATGATGTGTATAGACCTGAAGGACATTAGGAATCTGACCTTTATGGTCTGCAGCTTTAGCTTTGTTGTCGTGCTCTTTCCGTTGGAGCTTTCGACATTGATCTTTTGTATGACCCTTCTTTCTGCAGAATACGCAAAAAGGATGTTGTCGCTTACAATCGCGATCCACGAATTCGTTGGGTGTCTTGCGTTTCCCACCGAATTGCGACTACTTAGTCCCGGGCGTTTCGTTGGGTTTGTTGTGCTCCTTCTTCGAAGTGCATTGATAGCGAAGAACTATTTCAACGGCCTCTTCGAAGGATTTTGGATCCTTATCGTGCACTATCCAATGATAGTCTGAATTGGGGATGCCATTGACAAAACAAGCTATTAACCAGTTGTCCCCTTCTAGACCCGATTTTTGGATTTGGGTTCTAGCATGGTGGACATAGTGTTCTAGCGAGGAAAACTTCCTGCTAGAGAGGTTCATTAAAGCTTGTGCTGCCTCGGTTCGAGAGGAAGGTTGCAGAAATTGGCCCTTGAAAACTGTGACAAAATTTGTCCAGATATCGGGCAATTTCCCCAAAGTACGGAGCCCACGCCACCAGGCGGCGGCCTTACCCCCTAGTTCTCGATCGACATATGCAATCTTCGTACTATCTGGCATGGGATAGAGCTCAAAATGAGACTCCCATCGGCCCAGCCACATGCAGATTGCTTCTTTGGTTCTTTCCTTTTTGTCTCCCGTAAATGGCTTAACGACAAACGATGGTTCACCCTGTCACTCATCATGTCTATTAGTCTCACGTTGTAGAGTAATGACACGTGCCTCAAGAGCACTTTGAGATTGCCGAAGTTCGGTCATCTGTTCAGCAGTGAAACTAAGGTATTGACAGGAATACACGCTCCCGATGAACAACGCTCGGCCACTGCCATGAACAGTACTGAGACAAAGAAGGAATTAGTACTAAACGAAGGATTAGTACTATGAGAGGTGTGGAACTTCTTCGAGAGAAGGAAGAAGTGAGCGAGACAGAGAGAAAGAGAGAGATCGAGAGAGAGCGAGTGTGTGATGATAAGAAAGATATGTATTATATGAAGAGAATATACAATGGTGGCTAAAAGGCTTAAGACTGGCATTGAACCAATTTGGTTCAACATAATGCCTAGTGCCCTCTTTTATAGTGTTTTCAGGAGTAATCCTGAAGCTTCTAGAATGTTCTAGAGAAATCTGGAATATACACTAATTTCCTATAATAAAATGTAAATGAAAATAATATCCTATGTATTACAATAGATGGTCTAATGGTCAAGAGCTCGACCCATATAACCTAAGGTCATGGGTTCGAGTCTTGCCATATCATGACACTATCCCCCCTTTAAAACGACGAGTGTCACGAGTCGTCTTGGATTGAGGACCCGGTTTGTGTGGATATTGACGATGGAAGTCTTCAAGAAGAGCACGAGCATTGGTTACATTCTCGATCGGTTCCCAAGTACATTCGTTGGGGCTATAGCCTAGCCAATCGACTAGATAGTAGAGCTTGTTGCGCACAATCTTGGAATCAAGGATGGCGGCAACCTCGTACTCCGGCCCATCTTCAAGCTAGATCGGGGGTGGAGGTTGGATAAGAAGTCCTGGGATGGTGCTCTCGTGGTAGGGTTCGAGGAGAGAACTATGAAACACCGGATGTATCCGAAGTTGAGGAGGTAGATCGAGACGAAAAGCGACATCATTAATCTTTCCAATAATACGGAAAGGACCTAATCTCCGATAATCCAACTTCTCACATGGGCGAGTAGTCTTGATGTGTCGTCGTAGCAGCCACACCCGATCTCCAATATTAAAACTGGATGGAAGTCGATGACGATCCGCGTAGACCTTGTGTGTTTGTTGAGCTTGCTGGAGATGAGTAGATAAATCCGCTTGTATCTTGCGTAACTGCTCCAAACGATCCTCCGTGCACGGATTTGTGGACACCTCTGGGGTTTCAAGTACACTCCACCAGGGGTGACATCCCGTATAAGCATAAAATGGCGTAACTTTAGTGGATGCGTGGATAGAGTTGTTATAGGCAAATTCGGCGAAGTGGAGAATATCTGCCCAGTCGTCCTGATGATAGCTGAGAAAGCACCGCAGATACTGCTCCAATGTTTGATTTGTTCGTTCAGCTTGGCCGTCGGTTTGTGGGTGGTAGCCGAAGGAGAGGTTACAAGTGACCTTGAGCATGTTAAAAAGGTGCTTCCAGAATTTTGACACGAACTGGGGTCCACGGTCGCTGATGATACTATCGGGAAGTCCATGATGCCGACATACTTCACGCATGACAATTTTGGTAGTGTCTTCACTGGAGATCTCCTTAGTACATGGCAAGAAATGAGCCATCTTCGTATATCAATCGACCACCGTTAGAATCGCATTGAACCCCTTAGAGACTGGAAGATCTGTGATGAAGTCTAGAGCAATGGATTGCCATGGCTTGCTTGGAATTGGTAATGGTTCTAATAAACCATATGGATGATGCCTTGGCATTTTCACTCTGCAACATGTATCACAAGTCCGAACAAAATCCTCGACAAATTGTCGCATACAGGGCCACCAGAATGATCGTTGTACTAAATGTAATGTTTTAGTACTACCAAAATGCCCAGCTGTATATGTGTCATGACAGTTTTGTACTACTCGAAGGCGGCAAGAACCATTAGGAACATACAAAAGTTCTTTAAAGAAGAGTAATCCATCATGGTATTTGAATTGCCGATAGTCCGTACCTGGTGGTTGCGACTGTGAACACAACGCTCGAGAGGGATCAATTTGTGCTAGTATAGCTTGGGCGAACGCATCTGTCTTCAAGTCTTCACGTACGGTATCGATAACGCGGGAATCCATAGGCATGTCAAAGATCTGTGTTGCTTGTAGTCGTGCCGGTCCCAAGATGACTTGTTTTTGGTTATCGAAAGCTGGCTCGCCGGGACGGGGTGCTAGATACGAACGCCTTGATAATGCATCTGCCTTCCCTTGGTGCCTCCCCGGACGATATGTAATTTTGAAGTCGAAACGCGTGAGGAAGTGGGCCCACCGAGCTTGACGTCGATTCAACACACGAGCATCCTGAAAGTAGGCAAGATTCTTGTGGTCACTAAATACGGTGACTGGATGAGAGGATCCCTCCAGAAAATGCCTCCATTGCATAAAAGAATCCACTATTGCCAATAGCTCCTTATCATGAATTTCGTAGTTGATTTCGGCAGCATCAAACTTGCGTGAGTGAAAAGCCACAGGATGTAGCTTCTCATCATTCCCCTGTTGTGACAGAATGCTCCCCAATGCAAAATCCGATGCGTCAGCTTCGATAATGAATGGTTTTTCCGAATCGACATGAGCTAGAATTGGAGCCGATGTAAATGCCTTTTTAAGACTCTCGAAAGCCATGTCCGTTTCTTCGGACCAGATGAACAGTTGTCCCTTCCTGGTAAGTTGTGTGAGAGGTAGAACGATCTTTGAGTAATCTTGTATGAACTTCCGGTAAAAATTGGCAAAGCCTAAGAAGCATTGCACATCCCGCACCGAACGTGGAGTCTGCCATTCTACCACCGTTTTGACCTAAGTTAGCTGGGTCCATGGAGATGCCTTCTGACGAAATGATGTGGCCGAGAAATTCCACTTGGTTGCACCCGAAACTACATTTTTCCAGCTTTGCATACAGACCATGTTCTCGAAGTCGTTTTAGTACTAATAGTACATGAGAATCATGTTCTTCTTGGGTCTTTGAATAAACCAGTACATCATCCAAATAGATGATCAAACAATCATCCAATAGATCTCGGAATATATCATTAGCCATGTGCTGGAAGACTGTCGGCGCATTAGTGAGGCCGAACGGCATGACAGTATACTCGAAGTGCCCATATCTGGTGCGAAACGCGGTCTTCCATTCGTCTCCTAGTCGGATCCGTACGAGGTTATATGCTCCCTGTAAGTCGATCTTCGTGAAGAACCTGGCATCATTGATCTATTCTAAAAGACTTGAGATAAGGGGAAGAGCATACCTATTCCTGATTGTAACCTTATTCAAGCCACGGTAATCCATCTTTTTTCTTGACGAAGAAAATGGGCGCGCCGACTGGAGATTTCGAATGCCGAATGAAACCATTTTCCAAATTCTCCTCTATATAAGCCCGAAGGACTTCCAGCTCGGTTGGTGACAAATTGTAGATCGGTCCCCATGGCGGCTCTTTTCCCGGTTGTAAATCGATGGGGCAATCGTACGGTCGATGATGAGGAAGTGTGTTGGCTTGTACTTTATCGAACACATCGGCGTAATGACGATACTTCTCGGGAAGTTGAACGGTGGATTCTTCTTTAGTGGTGCTAGAGGGGTTTACTAATATTGCAAAGAGGAACATTTCCTCCTTGTGCCCTTCTTTACGCAACTGACATAGCGAAATGGTTGCCATCTTCTGAGTTGACCCTTGGGTTTGTCGACACCGGATTTCTCTTGTTCTCCAATCTATGTCTGGGTTATGTAACTCGAACCACGGTAGTCCTAAAACTATAGGATGTTCTGGGATACTAATAATATTAAATGATACTACACATGCTAAGTTATCTAGGACAATATTAATGGGCTCTGACTCTTCTATGATATTTCCGGAAGCAATGGGACGTCCATCAATGACTACTACAAAGGCTGGACACTGGAGGTTTCTTAGGGATATCTTATGAGCTTGACCAAATTTCTTATCCATAAAGCAAGAGTTAGCTCCGGAATCTAGGAGTGCTAGGACATGTACTGGAGGGGTACTTTTAGTACTAACTATTACTTGGGCTACGAACACATCACTAACTTGCTTAGAGGGAATGGAACCACTAATGGGCTGCACAGATCTAGGGCTGTCCAACCAAACGGCTCCTATTTTGGCTGGACTTAGTCGTTTAACTCTTCTTCTAACTGACTAAGGACATCAAATTTGTTTGCTAGATCTGGGATATTAGTACTATTAGGACTATCATATATCCCTACTGAAATAGGCTCGGATTTAGTACAATTAGAACTAGCGACTATTTGGTTTACCTGTCTTCTTGGCCTATGGGGGCAATTTATTGCGATATGTCCTGGTCCACCGCAGTAAAGACATAGTCGATTTGTACAGCGTCGCTGCTTTTCTTCTTCGGATAATGGCCCTCGATGATGTGTAGTGTCAATCTCCATCGGAGTCGGAGTATTCGCTGGAGGCGCATTATATGACTCCCTCGGAAAAGGTCTTGCTACCACTGAGGCGTAGGTGGGCTCTGATCTTGCCCTCGGCATCTGTAGTTGTCGTTCCGAACGTCGCTCAAAGAGGCAGTTGTCACATCTCACCGCGCGACTGATTGCTTCTGTTAAGGACTTTGGCTCTTCGGGGAAGGTCAAGAGTAAATCCTTGACCTCGTTGCGTAAACCATAACGGAATTGCTCCATCAACGCTTGATCATCCCAAGGGATATCGGCGGCGAGTAGGCGAAAATCTGCAGCGTATGCGGAGGCTGGACGGTCACCTTGGCGTAATCGCCGGATTTTGTTGATTGCGGTCCTGATGCTGTCAGTATCTCCGAAACATGCTTTAAACTCACCTAGAAACTCTTCAAAATTGTTGAGTAATGGAGATTCCTTTTCTAATAGTGGAGCGAACCATGACAACGCTGAGCCACTTAACAAAGTGCCTACTAAACCCACTCGTGATGCATCGGTGGGATATCGGGAAGGATGCATTTGAATAACTAATCGTACATGGTTAAGGAACCCTCTAAATTGCGATCGCGTTCCATCGAACTTCGTGGGAAGGCCAATCTTAGGTTCTTTATGAATCCCTTGTGTTCCGGGCCCTTGTTGTTGCATCGCTACGATGGTGGCTTCGAGTTGTTGCACGCGTAACGCAAGTTCCCCATGTTGTTGTTGCGTTTGCTGCTTTTCTAAGGAGATTTGCTGAAGATCCCCCAACAACCGTTGGTTTTCTTGTTCCAAAGCATGGAACTTCTCCATCAAGCATTGAAATTCCGAGAAAACAGATTGATATTCTTCAGCACTAACAATGGCCATGGGATGAAAGAAAAGAGGAATAAAAGATTAGTAGGAAATGAGAGAGACAGAAGGTAGGGAAATTTGGTTCAAACTGTCATGAACAGTACTGAGACAGAGAAGGAATTAGTACTAAACGAAGGATTAGTACTATGAGAGGTGTGGAACTTCTTCGAGAGAAGGAAGAAGTGAGCGAGACAGAGAGAAAGAGAGAGAGCGAGAGAGCGAGTGTGTGATGATAAGAAAGATATGTATTATATGAAGAGAATATACAATGGTGGCTAAAAGGCTTAAGACTGGCATTGAACCAATTTGGTTCAACATAATGCCTAGTGCCCTCTTTTATAGTGTTTTCAGGAGTAATCCTGAAGCTTCTAGAATGTTCTAGAGAAATCTGGAATATACACTAATTTCCTATAATAAAATGTAAATGAAAATAATATTCTACGTATTACAATAGATGGTCTAATGGTCAAGAGCTCGACCCATATAACCTAAGGTCATGGGTTCGAGTCTTGCCATATCATGACAGCCACAACCGAGCCTAGGATAAAACACAGAAAACGGGTAATGGAAGTACGACACAGTGAAGAGAAGAGTACACAGGATGTTTACCTGGAAAACCCAAACTAGGGAAAAACCACGGCAGCCCACAAACTGCAAACTAGCACTAAGTCACAATGTACAATAGTAAAGCACCGAGGCAACAACCTCAAGCTTGCTATCTTCGCCATAGGCGGCGGTTACAACAAAGGCAATGACCTCTTCCTCTCTCTCTCTCTCTCTACACAGTTACGCACTCAAATTTTGCACCAACAAGAATGACGACTACAGCACACTAAGTTTGCCCTAAGTCATATTTATACTAATATGACTTTTCGGCTATTTACAAATATAGCCCCAAAGGACTCTCAGAAACATAGGGTTTATGTCCCTTCATCCGATGAGTACTCGTCATCCGGTTCTCACCGGGCCTTCTGTTGCCGGGTACTCGTCATCCGGTTCTCACCGGGCCTTCTGTTGCCGGGTACTCGTCATCCGGTTCTCACTGGGCCTTCCTTGCCGGGTACTCATCATCCGGTTCTCACCGGGTCTTCCGTTGCCGGGTCCTCCACATCCGGATTCGGCCTCGGCCGAGTTGCTCATCAACTTTGTTCTTCTCACTTCCCATCCAGAGGGACCTGTTTCCTAACAGGTATTGGGTTATTTGAGAAAAATATGTTACCCGTTCCTTTGGGTGAACACCTTCGATAGGCATGCGGCTATTGGTATCCAAGGGCGTGGTACGTGAAGGCTCGTAACAGAGGCGTCGTGAGGGAGAAAATGATCAGAGATAAAACACTAGCGAGATCTTGATAGGCGTGGGCGGCGCTGAAATCATAAGTATGAGCCAAAGCGCAGACACATGGAGCAAAATGGGCACAAATCAGATATATTACTGCAACACCAAAAGGATTATAGAACACGGCCTACGGCCGGTGACCTTACAGGATTATCTAGTTACGATGGACTAAGCTAGTGCTTCCGCCTATATTTTCTGCTCTCGCTCTGAGGTACTGGACCTCGTTTAAATAACGTTTCCCCTAATACACAGCCGAGCCGTCGGTGGCCCGTGATACTCGGACTCGGCGCTCGCTGGCGTTCTTTCCTACTCGGTTACACTACCGTTGTTTGCTAATTTCCTAATTCTATATTTCTGTCCTCTGGACAACACCTGGCACGCCCGTGGGACAGGACCTTGTCCGTCAGACCCACGACTTACAAAATACTAACAACATTACAAAAATTGCCTTTTAGGCGTGACCCTTGTTTCATTCCTCTTCTAAGATGTCGAGGATGTTTTCGGGGTCCGGGGTGGTGGCAGGGTGGTCTGGTTGGACTGTCGGTGCGGGGGGTTGAGTTTGGTCCGGGGTTGTCATATCCTCTCGGGCATCCGCCTCAGGTGTGGCCGATTCTTCTGGTGGTGGTGTGGGTTCGAGGGCGCTGACCTCTACTTCGACTGGATCTGGTACCGTGTGGGCGTCCTCGGGAGGTCTGTTGGCCGGGGCGAGTTCCTGTTGTGCCGTGTCCGTGATCTCCTCGCTGGGAGGTTCTTCCTTCTGCTCTGTGGCCATTGGAGGGCTGGTTGGGATGGCTGCGAGTCGTTCTCGTTCGAGGGCTTCTGCTTCCAGGCGAAACAGCATCTGATCATCATTGAAGTCCTCCAACATTTGCTCGATTACCGCGGTGTGAGATTTTGCCAAGGACCGGTAATCCTCGATTAAATCTGCACGGAGGTTTTGTATGCTGGCTTCGTCCATTTTGTAAAAGCCGCGGCCCTCCTTCCGTCGGTTCTCGGTGTCGGCGCGTAAAATATGCAATTCGGCAGCTTGGGTTGCCCATTCTTCTCCTCCGCGACTTAATGTTTCCTCGACCTTTTGGTGAGGTGTTGGCGCTATTTCTCGATCAGTATTCTGATGCGTGTCTCATCCATGCCGGGTTGTGCTCGGACGGCTGCCAATTCCTCTTTTAAGCCGTTGACCTCGGCCTGAAGCTTCTTTGCGAGTAGTTCATAGGTGGCTTGAGTGTTCTTTGCGTCCGCGGTTACGAGTTGGATAGACTGCTCGTAATGCTTGGTGAGCCCTTCGGTAGCTTTCTCCCATTCTTTTTGACACGTGGCCCGGACTTGTTCCCGTTCGACGATTCTCTCTTCTTGGAGGGCGAAGTAGGAATCAGATAATTCGTCTTTTTGCTCCGAAAGTAGCTTGCATTTGATGAAAAACTCGTCAGCCATTTCTTTAAGGGTCGTACGCTGACTCTGCAGCTTGGCATTCTCCGCGATCATTTGCTCCTCCCATTGGCGATTTCTTTCCTCTTGCCGGTGGTTCCGGTCTTTCGGATTGTTGAGCGCGGCCTGTAGGTCTAGGACCTCCTTCTCTTTCTCTGCCATTGTGGCCGCGTATTCCTCCAGCTTGCTTTTGAGTTCTGCTTCTTTGCCCGCGGCTTGCGCTTATACCCGGCCCAGTGCTTCGTTCTGCTCGTGTATCCTTTGGTCGGCATGGGCTCTAATCTTGGTCATCTGTTTGGAAGCTTCTTCTTTTAAGCGAGCCATGGCCTCTTGATGTCGTTGTTCGTGTCTCTCGGTCCGCCGTTGTTCTTCTTTAAGCTCGGCTCGGTAATCCCGGAGCGGGGGTTCTGTCTGGGTTGCACCTCCTTGGGTGGACGAGGGGGTGGTATCTCGGTCTTCTCCATGGGCGTGGCCGCCTCGGTTGTTGTGCAGGCATCGACCATTTGTAACGAGTCCGTTAGTGTGCTGGCTTGGATCGTCAGGATTGAATCCGTGACGGTGCTTTCATCTATCATTGTTATGCGTGGAGTGGTTGGGAGGGCCTCGCTGGTCGTGGCCAGAAGGCTCAAGAGTTGTTGTTCCGGTCAGTTTTGCTCCCAGGCTACCAGTTTCCGTTTCGCAGCGTGCCATAATTCCGTAGCCACCTTAGCCTGTTTTTGGGTTGTTTTTATCTTTCGGGCCATGTCTTTGGCTGCCCGCGTAGTGCGATCCAAGTCTCTATACGCCTCGATAAGGGCCGTGTTCAACTCGGGGACCTCCATGAGGAGAGCGGCCTGTTTTGCCTACTTCTTCCTCCCTATTTTTTGTAAAGCCCTGTCGTCCTTGGGCTCAATTTCACCTAATAGCGCGCGTTGAATCATTTTTGTTTCGGCGTGCTCTTCCGCCATTCGAGCGGCTGCCGCGACTTGGGCTCTGGCGAGGAAGTTGACCAGCTCGAATATCGTACCGAGGCGTAGGAGCGCACTAAATTCGTATGCCTCCGCAGGGAGGTCTTTATAACCGAGGACTTCATCCTCCGAGATCTGCGTTGTCTGCCCATGCTCGATCTTTCCCTGGTTCAGCGATGCCTCCTCAGGGATGATGGCCAGGTTGCTCTGGCTGACAACTAAGGCTTGCTCCTGTTGTGGCTCTTTTTGTTCTGCCGAGGACTCGCGGTTGAGTCGTCTTTTCTTGCACGGCTGGGTTTGGGGTTCCGGGGCCAATGGTGTCGTTTCCTCCGCCTGCTTCCTTTTCTGGGGTCGTGGTGGTGTTGCCTGCTGCGTGTTGAGGCGTGGGCTAGGCTCTGGGGGAGTTACGGAGGGACGCGGAGTTAGCTGTCGAATGGTGACATCGTCTGTCGTGTTGTCCTCCGTGGCTATTTCCTCCTCCCATTCTTGGCAGGTCTCGGAAACTGCCTGTTTTTGTTGGGGTTGGGTGGGTGGTGGTGCCGATGCGGGGTTTTGGTCGGCAGCAGGAGGTGAAGGCGGTGTGGACTCCTCCCATGCTTCGTGGCTGATGGCAACCAATTTCTCTCTCTGCCTTCGTGGTGGTGGTGGGGACGTGAGTGTCTGAGGGGAAGGAAGAGAAGAGGGTGGGTATAGAACCATCAAAAAGTGGGTAAGAACAGACAACATCTTCTTACCTGACTGGAATGAGGTTAAGGCGGCGCGGAGTCCTTCTCCTGTGATGATACCCCAATCGACTCTGTTTCCTTCATACGCGCTGATGATGATGGCTGCCTTGTTCTGCGGCATGCTCGTCGGGTTCGTATGCACGAACGCATACTCCATCAATATACGAGCAATCTCCCTGAAAGCTCTGTTGGGACCGCCATACGTGCAATATGCCTTCCCTGAGGCTGAGTACTCACCGAAGTACTCTTTCAGCTTCGATGACGGGGGTATGTCGACCTCATGGTCCCCTCCCCGTTGCAGGTCCAAAGCAGCCCGAAGCACGTTGTTGGTGATGGCTTCGGGACAAATACGTCTAGCCACTCCTTGGGCATCCGGGTGCGCGGGGGCATCGATGATCTTCAGGTAACCGCCCATTCCTCGTTCCTGGAGCCAGGCACGGGTTTCTGTTGAAGCGGTAAGAGGCATGGTGGAGATGGAGACGGGGTTTGACTGTGTGGAAGAGTGAGGAAGAGTGATGAGACAGAGGAGGAACAGCAGGAAGGGGAAGCTCGGCAAAGGGGCTATGAGAGCGAAAGAGGGCTTGAGAGCAAGAGCGTTTAGAGCGATGAGAGCGAGAAGGGGCTTCTGAGCTTGAGAGCGATGGAGGTTGGGAGCGATAATGAACTTCATGTATGTGCTGCGTTTTGGAAACGGTTTTAGTAACTTACTCCTAGGGTTTTGTGCCCGAAGCGAATCATGAAGATTCTAAGTCGTGGGTGCCATAATAAGTGACTAGCGCCATGTGTCCTGAAGGTGAGTGGGGTGCTTTGAGTGCTTTGCATGTGCTTAAATAGGTACTAAATGAGAGGTGGCTAGGGGTGCTCCTAAATTGTGGGTGCCTAGGTGGGTGGTGTAGGTGTAGTTAATCGGCGGCTAAACTATGGTTAATCCTACCTACTTTATTAATTTCAAAAAGGTGGGTGAGTCCTTATTAAGGGGGACACGTGGCCTCCTCCGTGGTGGTCTCCCAAAACTCGTTTGTGCCGTGTGGCTCAGTAAACGGGTTGGGTGGTGTAGTGCCTCGATATGGTCGAAGTCGGAAACCATTGGCCCAGCTTTTGATAGTGTCCCCGGCGAGTGTGCCGAGCTGGAACTTCCCGTTGAACTCGTCGATAATCCAGAATGGACTGGTCCACTGAAATCTTAATTTTCCCGACATTGACCCGAGTCGTGTTTGAAAAAGAAGAACAGGTTTGCCGATAGTGAGCTCCTTCTCCAACCCGTTTCGATGTCGATCCACGAAAGCCTTGCGTTGTCGTTGGCGTAGTTCGAGCTGGGCCATACTCTCTATCCTGTCTTCGCCGAGTTCGAGGAGTTGTTCCAACCGGTATTTTGCTCGGATTGGGCCTCGGGGATCCGTGTTTTGACTTGAACTCGGAGGCTCGGGACTTGGAACTCGACGGGCATTATGGCTTCTAACCCAAATGCCATTCGAAAGGGGGTTGATTGGATGCTTGTTTTGAAAGTCGTACGATACGCCCACAGTGCGTTCTGGAGTTTGTCATCCCAATTGGTCCTGTTTTCATTGACGATTTTTTTCAGTATGGTTTGGAGGATTTTATTGGTCGATTCCGCCAAGCCGTTCGCCTGCGGGTAGTATGGTGTGCTTTTCTTGTGCACCACCGCGTAGTGGTGTGTAAGCTCACGTATTATATGATTGATGAAGTGTCCACCTTGGTCACTAACGAGCTCGATTGGGCATCCGTAACGGCACCAAAGATGCCCGTACACGAATTTAGCTGTGGATGTCATCGTGTTGTCTTGGAGAGCTTTAGCCTCGACCCATTTGGTGCAGTAGTCCGTGGCAATGATAATATACCTATTCCCTATACGGGCCGCGGGTGGCTTGAAAGGGCCTACAAAATCCAAACCCCATTTTTTAAATGGGTCCAACGGGAGAATCGGCTGGTGTGGCATCCATGATTGTTCCATTGGTTGCCCCAATTGTTGGCACAAATCGCACTGTCGGCAAAACTCGTGAGCATCTTGTTGGGAAACAGGTCCCTCCGGATGGGAAGGAAGAAGAACAGTGCCGAAGAACGGTATGAACCGAATGGGGAGTACCCGACTGCGGAGAGCCGGATGGTGTAGGCCCGGTATGAACCGGATGGGGAGTACCCGACTGCGGAGAGCCGGATGGTGTAGGCCCGGTATGAACCGGAGGAAGAGACATATTCGTAAATATGTTTCTGAGAGCCCATCGAGGCTACATTTGTAAATAGCCGAAAAGTCATATTAGTATAAATATGACTTAGGGCAAACTTTTAGTTGTGTTGTTTTTTTTGTTGTTGTTATTCTTCCTTGTTGGAAAAGGAAGAAGCGAGAGCGCGTAACTGTACAGAGAGAGAGAGAGAGAGACGAGGTCGTTGCCTCTGTTGTAACCGCCGCCTGTGGCGAAGATCTGAGAGCACGAGGTCGTTGCCTCAGTGAACTCACTATTGTATACTCCTACATAGTGACAGTTTGCAGCCTGTGGGCTGCCGTGGTTTTTCCCCTATTTTGGGGTTTTCCACGTAAACCTCCTGTGTACCATTTCTCCCCTTTGTGTCGCGTTTCATTACCTGTTTTTCTGTGTATCAAAAGAATCTTGGTTGTGGCCGAGCATCGGACATAAGGAACGTCGAGTTCCCGTCACATCTTTCTTCGTTGTCGGCCACCACAATCCGCTTTGCTAAACCTTCCTTGTCGTGGAATCCCCGGCGTAATGTCCCCCCGCTACTCCCTGGTGGGCCTCCTGAAGAACGGCGTTCTTCTCGAAATGTTGAATCGCTCGGCGCCATATGCCGTTCGAACCTTTGTGGTAAAGAATGTCCGAGACGAGGCAAAAATTCCGGCTGCGTACTGCTAGGCGTTTCCTCGCGTCAAGGGGCATGTGCTCGGGAGGTAGGCCGGTACTAAGAAAATGGGTCATCTCCGTGATCCATTCATCTTCGTTATCGTCTGGCATCGTGTTGGGATTTCGGTCCCTCCGGATGGGATGTCCGGAAATGAATGACGGCAAGCCCGGTTGCGGTTACGGAACCGGAGGATGAAGAGTACCCGACATGAAGCAGAATGAAGAAGACCCCGGTTACGGAGCCGGATGACGAATGTACCCGGAGAGGGATCCGGATGCGGGGACATATTTGCGAATATGTTTGCCAGGGCCCCTTGAGGCTATATTTGTAAATAGCCCGAAAGTCATATGTGTATAAATATGACTTAGGGCAAACAGTTATTAGTTTTTTCTTTTTTTTGCTCATTTTTCTGTTTTCCACTAAGTGGACGCGAAGTGAGAGCAGCCGAGAGAGATTGAGAGAGAAAGAGGAAGGAAGAGGTCGACGCCTCTGTGTAATACCGCCGCCTGTGGCGAGGACAGCGAGCTCAAGGTCGTCGCCTTGCAGCTCGCCCTTGTACATTCCCGCGCATAGTGATAGTTGGAGTCTTGCACTCCCGTGGTTTTTCCCATTTAGGGTTTTCCACGCAAAACATTCAGTGTACCCTTCTCTCTATCGTCTACGTGCATTTCGTGTATTTCCCGTTTTCTGTGAATCGATCCTATTCCTCGGTTGTGGCCGAGCACTGTTGTTCAACAAAGTGGTATCAGAGCGACGGTAACACAGAAAATGGAAGGCGGCGGTAGTGGGCCTCCGGGCATGATGGTGTTGAACTCACAGAACTACGCCGACTGGAAGATAAAGATGGAAGACCTCCTCATCGTCCGAGACCTATACGAACCGATCGACAATGCCGAGATACCCAAGGGGGTAATAGAGTCGGAGTGGAAGCTCCTGAACCGGAAAGCCGTAGCGACGATCCGGCAATATGTAGATGTAAGTGTTCTGCAACATGTGGCGAACGACACCAACGCATATGAGATGTGGAAGAAGCTGTCGGGCCTCTACGAGAGGAAGAATGCGTTGAACCGGACCTCCCTGATGAGGAAGATAGTGAACCTCAAGTACCGGGACGGCGAGAATATGGTGGAACACGTGAGCACGTTCATGGGATTCGTGAACCAGCTTGCGGCGATCAAGTTCCCGTTGGAGGATGCAATGCAAGCCATCATTTTGATGTGTACATTACCGGAAAGCTGGGAGAACTTGGTGGTGACTCTCAGCACCTCCTGCACCGAAGATAACTTGTCTCTACAAACGGTAAAGACAAGTATTTTGAACGAAGAAGCGCGTCGGAGAGATAAAGAACCGGCCTCCGACTCGAAGATGCTGCTTACCGAATCGGATCGGGGAAGACAATGGAACCGGAGTCCGCAAAGACGGGAGAAGTCGGGGACCCGGTCGCAGTCAAGAGGAAGGCCCACATGCTTCCACTGTGGGAAGCCGGGGCACTTCCGGAAGAATTGTCGGCATTACCGAAAGGACAGCGGAGCCGACGACACCGATTCGAAGAAGTCACCGGAGAGAAACGGTGCATACCGGGGAGCCACGGACTGGAGAGGTCCGGATCGGCGAGGGCAGGACCGGAAAGGAACGACGGCACTCGCGGCAAGTGAAGAAGAGATAATGCTCATTACCGAAGAGAGGGAGCTGAACCTTGCCGGTGTAGAGATGACCTGGGTGGTCGATTCCGGAGCGTCGTTCCACCTGACCCCGGAGAAGAAATACTTCTCGTCCTACACAGCCGGTGAGCATGGCTGTGTCCGGATGGGAAATGAAGGCACATGCCGGATTGCCGGCATAGGAGACGTGTGGCTGATGACATCAACCGGATGCAAGATGCTGCTGAAGGATGTGTGACACGTTCCGGAGGTCCGATTGAACCTGATCTCGGCCGGGAGGCTAGATGATGAAGGCTACACGGGTAGCATCCGGAACGGTGTCATGAAGTTCAGCAAGGGGAGCCTGATAGTGGCTCGGGCCCGGAAGGTCAACACACTGTACCTGATGAATTCCCGGCTATGCCCGGAGGAGCTGAACGTGGCAGCCGACACTGCCGGTGAGTTGTGGCACAAGAGACTGTGCCACATGAGTGAGAAGGGGATGAAGAGGCTTGCAGAAGACAACCTCATTCCAGTGAAGCATGTGCACCTGGAGAAGTGCACCGACTGCCTGGCCGGTAAGCAGAACCGAACCTCCTTCCACTCAAGGCCACCGACGAGACGTAGCGCACCATTGGAGTTGGTGCACACTGATGTGTGTCAGGTAGAAACGAAGTCACATGGCGGAGCCCAGTACTTCGTGACTTTCATTGATGATCACAGACGGAAGCTGTGGACGGCGTCGTTGAAGACAAAGGACCAAGTGTTGTCCGTCTTCAAAGAACTCCACGCGAGAGTGGAAAGAGAATCCGGCAAGAAGCTGAAAGCGATACGAGCGGATAACGGAGGGGAATACCGAGGGCAGTTCCAGGAGTACTGTCGCTCGAAGGGAATCCGGCTCGAGTTTACTGTGCCGAAGACGCCGGAACTAAACGGGCTGGCCGAGAGGATGAACCGGACCATAATGGAGAGGGTCCGGAGTATGCTGGCGCATGCGAAATTACCCAAGGGGTTTTGGGCTGAGGCAATGTCGACGGCGACATATGTGATAAACAGATCACCCTCAGTACCTTTGGACGGAGACACGCCGCAGAAAGTGTGGACCGGTAAGGAAGTGTCCTACCGGCATCTGAAGGTGTTCGGGTGTCTCGCATACGTGCATGTGGCAAAGGACCGTAGAGGAAAGCTAGATCCAAAGACCCGGCCATGCATATTCCTCGGATACGGCGACGACGAGTTCGGCTACCGAGTATGGGACCCGGTCGACAAGAAGATATTCAGGAGTCGAGATATCATCTTCATGGAGAACAAGACACTCGCCGACTGGGAGTCGGAGAAGAAGATGAAGAGCTCCAAGTCGACCGGTGAGGATCAACTCTACGAGGAGCAGTCCCGACCGGCAAGGGACCGGTTAGCACTCGAGGATCCGGCCGAAGACGGTGAAGAAACAGAACCGGCCGAAGAAGATGAAAATGATACCGGAACCGGCCCCGATCCCGAAATGGATTCGAATGAAGAAGAATCGGAAGAACCGGTTACTGAAGCTCCGGAACGGAGATATCCTCTAAGAGAGAGAAGGGCCCCCCGGAGATTTCCGGAACCAGAGCACGTGCTGCTAACCGACGAGGGGGAGCCGGAGAGCCTTGAAGAAGCAAAGCATGACACCCAGAGCCGCAGGTGGTTGAGTGCCATGCAGGACGAGATGGATTCCCTGCATGAGAACCACACATATGAACTTGTGGAGTTGCCGAAGGGAAAGCGGGCACTTCGAAACAAGTGGGTGTTCAAGCTGAAACCGGGAGATGCCGGAAACCCCCCGAGATACAAAGCCAGGATCGTGGTGAAGGGGTTTCAGCAGAAGAAGGGCGTCGACTTCGATGAGATATTTGCCCCGGTAGTGAAGATGACCTCCATCCGGACGGTGCTGAGCATAGCGGCAAGCATGGACCTCGAGGTAGAACAAATGGACGTGAAGACGGCATTCCTTCACGGTGACCTCGAAGAAGAGATCTACATGCAGCAACCGGAAGGATTCGAGAAGAAAGGGAAGAAGCACCTGGTATGCCGGTTGAAGAAGAGCCTTTACGGACTGAAGCAGGCTCCCTGGCAATGGTACCGGAAGTTCGACTCCTTCATGACCGACGAAGGGTACCTCAAAACGCAGTCCGACCACTGCGTGTTTGTGAAGAAGTTCGAAGGAGGAGACTTTCTAATACTCCTCCTGTACGTGGACGACATGTTGATCGTCGGACGGGACCAGGTTAAGATACGGATGCTGAAGAAGGCTCTTTACCGAACCTTCTCAATGAAGGACCTGGGTCCGGCGAGGCAAATACTAGGGATGCACATCATCTGGGACCGGAGCAAGAAGCAGTTGTGGCTGTCACAAGAGAAGTACGTGACAAAGGTGCTTAAACGGTTCAACATGTCGGAAGCAAGACCGGTTGGATCAACCCTCCCGGCAAACTGCAAGTTGTCCAGCAAGCAAAGTCCCAAGACAAAGGCTGAGAAAGAGGACATGATGAAAGTACCATATGCCTCTGCCGTCGGAAGCTTGATGTACGCAATGGTGTGTACAAGACCGGACATAGGATACGCAGTCGGAGTGGTGAGCCGGTACATGAGCAATCCCAGCAAGGAGCACTGGAACGCGGTCAAGTGGATACTCCGATACCTAAAGGGCACATCAAACGTGTGCCTCCGATTCGGCTCCGGTAAGCCCGAACTCGACGGCTTCACCGATTCGGATATGTCGGCTGACGCAGATACCAGCCGGTCCACATCAGGGTATGTGATGACGTATGCAGGGGGAGCTGTTTCATGGCAGTCGAGGCTGCAGAAGACGGTTGCGTTATCAACCACGGAGGCGGAGTACATGGCGGCCGTTGAAGCCGGCAAGGAAATAATATGGATGAAGGACTTCATTAGAGAGCTCGGTATCCGACAGGAGGAGTACCGACTCTACTGCGACAGTCAGAGTGCCATCCACCTTGCGAAGAACGCGGCCTATCACTCCCGGACGAAGCACATCCAGCGAAGATATCACTGGATCCGGGAAAGGATAGAAGACTAGGAGTTCGTGCTGACGAAGATCCACACGGACGAGAACGGCTCAGATATGCTGACCAAAGTGCTCACACCCGACAAGCTGGAAGCATGCCGGAAGAGGATCGGGTTGGAGAGACATCCCATGCCGAAGTGAAGGGGGAGTTTGTTGGGATTTCGGTCCCTCCGGATGGGATGTCCGGAAATGAATGACGGCAAGCCCGGTTGCAGTTACGGAACCGGAGGATGAAGAGTACCCGGCATGAAGCAGAATGAAGAAGACCCCGGTTACGGAGCCGGATGACGAATGTACCCGGAGAGGGATCCGGATGCGGGGACATATTTGCGAATATGTTTGCCAGGGCCCCTTGAGGCTATATTTGTAAATAGCCCGAAAGTCATATGTGTATAAATATGACTTAGGGCAAACAGTTATTAGTTTTTTCTTTTTTTTTTGCTCATTTTTCTGTTTTCCACTAAGTGGGAGCGAAGTGAGAGCAGCCGAGAGAGATTGAGAGAGAAAGAGGAAGGAAGAGGTCGACGCCTCTGTGTAATACCGCCGCCTGTGGCGAGGACAGCGAGCTCAAGGTCGTCGCCTTGCAGCTCGCCCTTGTACATTCCCGCGCATAGTGATAGTTGGAGTCTTGCACTCCCGTGGTTTTTCCCATTTAGGGTTTTCCACGCAAAACATTCAGTGTACCCTTCTCTCTATCGTCTACGTGCATTTCGTGTATTTCCCGTTTTCTGTGAATCGATCCTATTCCTCGGTTGTGGCCGAGCACTGTTGTTCAACACATCGTGGTTAGGTTAAATAAGCTGGCATCCGGTAAATTGTCGTACGTTGTTTCTGCCGGTTCCCCTGATTCAAGACGGCTCAAGTAGTCGGCGATGGCGTGTTGGACCCCGGGTCGATGCTGAATCTGGAAATCAAATTCTTGGAGTAGGAGCATCCAGTGAGGGCTTGTTTATTGACCAAATAAAGAAGGGTCGAGTGATCCACGTGAAAGGTAAACTTCCGACCCAAGAGGTAATGCCGGAATTTATTGATGTTATAAATCATACCGAGGGCCTCTCACTCGATGGTGGAGTAGTTCTTTTCCGCGGTTGAGAGCCGTCGGTTGGCGTAGTACACATGCCTATACCAATTTGGGAGTGTACATTGCATCAAGGCGCTTCCGATGGCGATGTTTGAGGCATCCACGAAGACATGGAATGGTTTGGACCAAACCAGGGGCTGGACCACCGGGGCATGTGAGAGCATCAGTTTAAGGGTTTGGTAAGTCGTGTCCTCGGTTGACGTCCATTGGAAGGGAAGGCGATGGACTGCCGCATGTAAAGGTGTCGCAAAATCGGCCAGATGCCGTATCATTCGGCTGTGCCACTTGATTTGTCCCAAAAATCAGCTTAGTGCCTTTGCATTCGAGGGTGTGGGGGCGGTCAGGATGGTCTTTACTTTATCCGGGTCCATAGCGATGCCTTCTTGATTGACAATGTGGCCGAGAAGGTTGCCGCTGGTGACTAAGAACGCGCATTTCGCCGGGTTTAAGCTTAATCGAGTCTGGCGACATCGGTCCAGACAGAGTCGCAGCTGGGTCATGTGTTCCCGTTGATGGCCATTAACGGCGAAATCGTCGAGAAAGACTTGCATGAACGCTGGGATGTAGTCGTGAAAGATTTCGGTGATGATGCGCTGGAACGTAGCCGGCGCCGTTTTTAGACCGAACATCATTACTTCTGCCACAAAAACACCCCATTCCGTGACGAATGCGGTTTTCTCCTGATCCTCCAGGTGCATTCTTATCTGGTTATAGCCGCTGAACCCGTCGAGGAAACTGTAGCATTCGTGGCCTGCCACCGTGTCGAGGACGTTGTCCGTGAACAGGAGAGGGAACCCGTCGGTCACCGTGGCTGCGTTAAGCTTCCGATAGTCGACGCAAACTCAGATTTTTCTGTTCTTCTTTGGGATGACTACGATCGGGCTTAACCACGTGGCTCGTTTGACAGGGCGAATGAAACCAACTCGGAGTAGTTTGTCGATTTCCTCTTAGACTTTAGCGGCGTAGTTGGGGTTCATCCTGTAGCGCCTTTGCTGAACCGGCCGAGTGTCGGGTAAGAGGTGGATTTGATGTTGGTCATATTGAGGGTCCAGCCCCTTCATATCGGTGTAAGACCAAGCGAAAACATCCCGGTAGTCGGTGAGCAATCGTACGAGGGATGCTCGTTCCCCGGTTGGTAGATTATTGGCAATTTGTAACGTACGAGGATTCTCGTCCGAGCCGAGGTTTATCGTTTCCAATGTTGATGCTTTGACCCATTGTGAAATGGCGAGCTCGCGTTCGAAAGCATCCCGAGCATGGCGTAGCTCCGCAACTGTGGTTGGATTCGGTTCATCTTGGGGCATGGATTCCTCTGTGATGTCTTTGTCCTTAGGTGGCTCGATGGTTGGTATGGCGTTGATTTCAAAGAGTGGGATGATCGTGGGATGATCATCTAGGAAGTCATCGACCTCCTCATCGGCCAAACCGTCGAGCATATGGACCCCCTCCATGTATAACAGCGAAGCGTTGAGGACCGCGTGGACGCGTTCTTCCGTGATAATTCGGACCTTTGTCTTGCCTCGTCGGAACGAGATCATGTTGTGTTGCCAATGTTGCTTGATATTCGTTGTACGCAACCATGGTCTACCTAGTAACATTGGGTAGGCGCCTTGTGTCTCTAGTCTTAGCACGACGGCCGAGATTGTGAACATGTGGCCTTCGAGTGTGAAGTCGAGGTGGCGGATTAAACCAATGGGACGAACGTAGCGGGTGTCGGCCATCTGAAGCCAAAAGGGGCCTAGTTCAAATTGATTTAGGCCGAGGTTGTGACAAGTTGTTTCGCTAATAACGTTTACGCCAGATCCGCCATCTATGATGCATTTGTGCAAGTCTTGTCCTTTAATGATGATTTTCACGGTTGGGTTCTGAGAATCCATGAGTGGTGGACCTGTGCCTGGTGAGGTGAGGTGAGCCGGTGGCGTTACGGGCTTAGTATTGGCCTAGAGTGCAGCCAGGGTGTCCCGAAATCTCAGCATGAGTGGTAACAGATTATGTAGGGGCAACGAGATGCGGGAGTTGGTAAGAGCATCCCATAGTTGGTCGTCCTCCAATGACGTCGATGGTACCGAGGTTTGTGGTGCTCCACTGGGCCCGTCTCTCATGTCAGTTTGCATGCGCACGGCATTATTTTTATTGGCCGTGTCGATCCATTCTTTTGTTGCCTGACGGACTTCATCCTGGATTTGCCACTGTGTAGTCTGCGCTTTACCCCGGGTAGTGACGGTTTGAACATCGGCCATGATATTATTCACCGCGGGTGCCTTGCCACGGTTAGTTGTTAGACATTGCGTGGCGTAGTGGCGTGGTTGGTTACATTTAAAACACGTAACGTTGGCCGAGCTGCTGGTGTCCGCTCGGTCTGTGTGTGGAAGCTGTTGTTGTTGATTCCCAGTCTCGTTTGGTGGTGGGTTGGTCCGAGGTGCGTTGGAGTTGCGCTGGTCATTTTGAGGAGCGTCCCGTCGGCGGTTGTTGTTATGTCTTCTATTGTTGTGTGAGTTGCGGTTGCTGTTTCGCCGATCAATTCTTGAGTTCCGTCGATCATACCGGTCATCACGATCATCATCATATCGAGCATAATCGTCGTGTCGGTCATCGTGATAGTGATCACGTCGGTAGTCGTCGTCTCGGCGCCGTCGATCCGGGGATCACGGTCGGTCGTTATCTTGGTCTCGGTAGGCATATCGCTCGTCCTGCCGAGAGTATGTATTTCTTGGCTCGATCTGGCGGACCGGTGCCGCCGTTGTGCGGTTCAGCATATTATATTCGCACTGCTCGACAGTGTGAGCTCGAGACTGACAGATCGGACACTATGGTCGGTGGGGACATTCGAGGGCTAGGTGCCCTGATCCTGAACACACCGTGTATTGGAGAGCTTGGCGAAAGCGATTGTCCTCTTGGGGAAGAGCGTTTTGTAAGGATGTCATCGAGAAGGCCGCGTCGTGCTGAGTCCGATCGAGGGCGAGAACCCGCGCTATGACTTGTTCGATAGTATGGTTGGCGAAATTTGTAAGTGTGAGAGTCGTTCGGAGAGGCTCTCGTAAACTGGATAGGAAAGTGTCTGGTATATGTTGTGCGGAGACATCATCGGCCACTTGTCTGTAGAGATCCTGGAACCGGATCGTGAACTGCGCAACCGTTTCGTGCGGTTCTTGGCATATAGAGAAGAATTGTCGGAGGAGTTCCCGTTTAGGCACCTCGCGATGAAAAAGTTCAAGGAACTTTGTGCGCACGATTTGGAAAGTGGTGGCCTCTCCTATTTCGAGGCGAGAGTACCATCGTGCGGCCGGTCCATCGAGGGAGAGTGTGAACTCGGCAATCTTTGAGGCATCGATTTCGGCCGGCGTGAGGCGGTGCGTTGAGTGGTTGGCCTGCCACGTGGATATGAAGGCACGGATGTGTGACTCTGCGTCTGGTCCGTCGGTGTATCGTGGGTATGGGTACGGCATGATGTCGTACTCTAGGTCTTCTGGTAGCACCGGGAAAGGGTTTAGTTCCGGTTGATTGACCTCCGGAGGGCTCAGCGGGGGTTTTGGTGGTGAATCAACTCGCGATCGAGTGTCCGGTGGCGAGGATTGCACTGGGGAAGCCTCTGATTGCTCGGGAAAGGATTGGTCAGTTACCGCCGAGTCGGAAGTTCCTTCGACTGGCTCAGGGCGTCGGGCAGGTGGCCGAGACCTCGTGGTGCGAGGGGGCGCCGTAACGGCGGCTGGTGGTTACCTTCAACGAAGTTCATTGTGCACTCACAGCTGTAACCGGGCGTGCCAAATTGTGTTACCCGTTCCTTTGGGTGAACACCTTCGATAGACCTGCGGCTATCGGTATCCAAGGGTGTGGTACGTGAAGGCTCGTAATAGAGGCGTCGTGAGGGAGAAAATGATCAGAGATAAAACACTAGCGAGATCTTGATAGGCGTGGGCGGCGCTGAAATCATAAGTATGAGCCAAAGCGCAGACACATGGAGCAAAATGGGCACAAATCAGATATATTACTGCAACACCAAAAGGATTATAGAACACGGCCTACGGCCGGTGACCTTACAGGATTATCTAGTTACGATGGACTAAGCTAGTGTTTCCGCCTATATTTTCTGCTCTCGCTCTGAGGTACTGGACCTCGTTTAAATAACGTTTCCCCTAATACACAGCCGAGTCGTCGGTGGCCCGTGATACTCGAACTCGGCGCTCGCTGGCGTTCTTTCCTACTCGATTACACTACCGCCGTTTGCTAATTTCCTAATTCCATATTTATGTCCTCTGGACAACAAAATACATCTCAATGGACATTTGTCCAGGAGGATTCCCTTGAGTTCCTTCCACTTAAGCGGATGACATCGGGTCGTTATTTTGAGCCATTAAATGATTATTTCTGGAAAAGAAATAGGATAAGGTCGGAGAGATAGTCATAACATCATGTCGTGATGTAAACCTATCATGGGCGAGCATTAATCGATATCATTAGCTCACGTTGTCGTGAAGATTTTCGGCAATAGTGTGAAAATCCCATAAAACGTACAAAATCGAGTATGAATCATGTAATACAATAATTGTGAAGATAACATTTTTAATATCTAAAGTACAAAATGATGGAGGTTTCGAATGCACTTTATTACACAAGAAATGGACAACTAAATGTCAAGATATGAGGGTATAAAGTTTGTGAAAAGAAAAGAGAAAATTGTGAGATATCCCACATAGGCACGACAAATACGGCTCTCATCATATATAAGGTGGAGCAAAAGATATTATCTTTGTGTCTATGTGTGGAGCATAGAGAGTTCAAGGTAACTTGAACTTAGAGTGGAGGTGGCTAGCTACTCGAAAAGGGTTTTGGCCAACCAAAACCGGACCGGCGATGGAGCCGGTGATCCGACGGCATCCGACGGCGGCATGCGGCACCGGTATCCGGTGTCGGCGTCGGGATCCGGCATTGGCATCGGCATCCGGCGGCGACATCCGGCGAACCGGCGACTAGATAAAATAAATATATAAATATATATACATACTTACATATACAAGGAGGGCAAGTGTGGATTCAAACCTTGCACCTCCAAGTTAGGAGTCAAATGGCTTACCATTAAGCCATGGTATTTAGTTGAAATTATATTTCTATCATTGTACTTTTACATGTAAATTCTCATACATGAGAGCTAAAATGAGTGACATGGTTAGCATGCACCACATGTAATACTTAAGCGCCAAATGGCAAACATGCAATTTATGCATGTCTTGTACCCTCACATGCATCATATGCATGAGAGCATCTATAAAAGAGGGAAGGGGGAGGAGAAAAAGAGGGGTTTTTTTATGAAAATTAGGAGGAAGAAATTCGTTTTGAAATCAATCGTGTAATCTCATCTTCTCTCTTTCCCAATCTATCTTAAGTACTTTCTCGCCAAAGCTTGTATCGACTCTAAATCCTTCTGGTCCAGAACCCCGGCGGTTCCGCCTCACGATCCGCGCGTAGTGACGGATCTTCACGACATAATAAAGTGGTGAACCCGACGTGAAAGAGGCGGTAGGAAGGATCAAGTCGAGATTAATACTTGGAGATGGCGTCCTCAAGCAACCAACCAGGAGAGCTCGAAAGGATGATGCTAATCGTCGAGCAAATGATGAGATCTCGGGACAACGACGCAAGCGTGGAGAAGGCTGTCGATCGTGTCGTAGAGCTCGAGGGCCAATTCGATGGAAGGAACGTTACGAAGTTCCTTGATGCATATAAGAGGGAGATGAATCAAAGGGACGTGTCCGAGGCACGTCAAATCGCAAGCTTCAAGAGAGTTGTCGCCAACAACATCCAAAGACGCGTCATCGAGCTTCAAGAAGGAAAGACAACATGGTCCGAGTTCGAGAAAACGATACTAGCGGAGTTCGTGACTGAAGACTCAACGAGGATGACTCGACATGCCTTAATGAAGTGGATAGAGAAGAAGAATAAGAAGATGAGCGTCTCGAGGGTGTACGACGAATTCGACCAGATGTTTAGTCGTCTCCCCAATACGGACCAAGTATTGCTTGAAGAGGACAAGACTTTGTACTTCTTGAAGGCCGTGGACATAAAGGATAGACGGGAGTTGGGGACTCTTCTCGAAGATGATACCCAAGCAAATGGGCTCGTAGCGGACTGGATCGCGGTGAAGCGGGCATGCAATAGGCTCAACAAGCGTCGCCAATGGGTTGATGACACCGACTTGACGGGACCGACTACCACGGAGAAAGCAAGACCGCCGAAAGTAGCTGAGCCGCTGAGACAAAGTAACGTGGAAGAAAAGAAGATTGATGACAACATCATTGAAGAGCTAGCGAAGAAGTTCGAGAAGGTCACTCTAGCCAACATGAATCGTCGGGGCCCTAAAGGAAAAGAACCCTTTAGATGCGTGTGGTGCGATAGCATGGACCACATGAGAAGGGATTGTGCGAGCCTTCGAGAGGTGATTCGACAAAATATCGTATACATAGAGGACAACATGATCTGCTCAAGCGAGACTAGAAGACCCCTACGGGTGAATTTCGGAAGAGGAGGAATGAAGAGATCTATGGAGGATGCCGATGCGACTCATGTGGATGCGATGCACTATGTTGCGTCGGCCGGAATAAGAGTCGGGAAAGACAAGACTGAAGCTGCTAGAGCGGGAGCAAAGTTTTGGACTTCCGTTCTCGAATATGAGAAGAAGGGAAAAATCACATCGAACGAGGTAGAGCTTGCGGACCGAAGCGTGCAAAGCATAACCGGGTGGTCGGATCCGGTGGACGACAACACCATACTTGCAGAGGTGATGTGCAACAACCACGAGGTGTTCGTCGAAGAAAAGAGAAAGAGAATAGAAGAGCAAGGGCCATCAAAAAGACATGAAACAAGGAACGCGAAAAAGAAGGACGATGCGGAGACGAGTCGACCTTTACAAACGGAGGAACGAGAATCAAGCCGAAAAGGGGAGCCGAGCATACGAGTTGAAGAAACGGTTCGGCCCGTGAAGGTTGGTGTCGAAGACCCCGCTCGGAGGACAAGGACCATACCTACCTATAAGCTAAGGTCGGACATAGAGCAGACGACGGACCTAAAGAAGATTCTCGAAGAACGAGTTCTTGATAGCCATGTAACTTTGTCCTTGAGGGAATTGCTTGGCATTACGAAGAAGGAGTTCCATGACACGATCGTGGACCTTGTAAAGAGAAAGAGACAACAATCGGACGAGGAAGAAGAGAAGCCGCAGAAAGCAAAAACGAATGCCATAACGATGGCAAGAGACGAAATCGATGAAGATATGGTGGACAGCCACTACACTCGACCTCATTGGGCACGAGCGACAACGGAGACACCGGTGAAGATCGGGGAGAAGAAAGAGACCGTCGTAGCCTTGATCGACCACGGCTCGGAGATCAACCTCATGTCAACCGACTTCTACAAAAAGGGAAGATGGCCAATTAATACAAACCACGGATGGAAGATTCGCGCGGCAACAAAGTCTACGGAGGACTTGTACGGAGCTTGTCCCAATGTCAAAGTCACGATCGGGGATGTGGAGATGGATCAACACTTCTTCATACAAGAATCGGCATCGCATCCTGTCATCCTAGGGCAACCTTATATCACATCATCTCGGATGGAGACCAAAGTGTTCAATAATGGAGCAGCCTTTGCACGAATAAAGAGTCTTGACAACCAAAGATCGGTCCAATTCCTAACAGTGCGAGCCAATCATGAAAGGAATCAAGATAGTCTCGGAGGCGAATCCTCGGATTTTTAGAGCGGACTATTGAAGCATGGGGCACAAATAGTCCGAGCAATCACAAGACCCCACAAGAAAGAAGAGCACGTGGATTGCAAGGAGAAGCAACATGTGTCACACCTAGTGGCGCATGTAAACTAGTACTACCCGACAAGAAGCACAAGAGCCGGATACAAGAATTCGAGAAGATGCTGAAAGAAGAGAACATAATAGAAGAAGGGGAGTTCGTGACTCATATTATGGAAGAAGCCTCATTTAACGACACCATCGGCGAAATCGGGGACGTCGTGGACTTGAGCTATCATCACAACCAATGCGTGATTTCGGTTAACTCTGTCAACATGTACGCTATCATCGATGAATACCGTTGTGGCATCTCGATGAAGGAAGCTGACATCAACACGAAATATAAAACGGTGGATAAGAAGATCAAGCCAGTTGCGGTTCCGCTACCGGAAGATAACTGGCAAAAGATGAAGGAAGTCGCTAACGATCCAAGCTTAAGAGATCCAAAGAAGATAGGTCATGACTTCACCAAAGAGACGAAGGGGAAGCTACGAGTTGGAAAGGAGGATTTCCTTCTCCCTGAAGAGGAGCGAATGTTTCGCGATATGCTTGAGAGACATGGGAAGGCTTTCGCATTCTTCCCACGAGAAATCGGATGCGCCGACCCAAAGGTTATAGAGCCAATGGTGATCTTCACGGTGCCTCATGTGCCTTGGAATTTGAAACCGATACCGGTTCCGAGAGCACACCTTCCGAAGCTGATTGAGCTCTTAAAGGAGAAGGTGAGTATGGGAATTCTAGAACCGTCGAATGCTCCTTATTCCAATAGGTGGTTCACGGTGCCGAAGAAGAATGGATCATTGCGATTCATCCAAGATCTTCAACCCGTCAACAAGGTGACAATTCAAAATGCCGGAATCGGTCCGAGCGTGGACGAATTTGCCGAAGCGATTGCGGGCCGGTCCATCTACTCCATTGGCGATCTCTACTCCGGATATGACCAATTCCAGTTGGTGATCGACAGTCGGGACATTACAACCATGAGGACTCCGATCGGGCTTGTGCAGATGTGTACCTTACCCCAAGGCGCAACGAACTCGGTGGCTCATATGGTGAATGCCATGAATAAAGTCTTGAAGGATTGCATTCCGGACATCACGATGCCATTCTTGGATGATATTCCGATAAAAGGATGTTCGGATGAGGAGAAAGATGAATCGAAAGATAAGGAAGGTTGTAGAAAGTTCATTGCGGATCATATGAAAGATTGCGAGAAGGTGCTTCAAAGGCTCGAAGATGCGAATTTGACATTTTCGGGAGAAAAATCCGCATTCGGGCAACCGGAGATCTTGGTGGTAGGTCACTTGTGTGGAGCATACGGCCGGAAGCCCTCGCCATCCAAAGTGAACGCAATCCAAGACATGAAAGAAGAATGCGAAAACCAAACGGAGGTTCGAAGGTTCCTTGGAGCGTGCGCATTTTATCATATATGGATTCCTCACTACGCTCATGTCGCCGAACCGTTATATGGACTACTAAAGAAAAGAATAAAGTTCGAATGGCGAGACGAGCACACAGAGGCGATGTAAAGATTAAAGAAACTGCTTCTTGAAGCTCCGGCACTAAGGAAGGCCGACTATGCCGAAGGGAAGCCAATTTACGTGACCGTAGATACGAGCCCAACCGGAATCAGGTGGGTCATCAATCAAGAAGGTGAAGATAATGTGCGATATGCCGTCCGGTTCGGAGCAAAGGTTCTCAGCGAATGGCAACAAAGATATGCCCAAGTCAAGCGGGAACTTTGGGGTATTGTGTCGGCAGTGAAGACGGACAAAGATTACCTCATCGGGTCGGAAGTGATAATAGAGACAGATTGTCTCCCAATTCTCGGAATGGTCTCGGGATGTGCGACCCCAGATCTTGCTATGCTAAGGTGGATCGCCTACATCAAGTCTTTAAACCCAGAAATCCGTCACATCGCAGGGAAGAAGAACGCCATGGCTGACATGCTATCGAGGGCAAGATTTTCAAACGGAAGTAACATGGTTTCGGAAGATGAAGATGTCGCCCTCGACTTCTTCAAGATGGCTCGATTGTCGGCGGAAGACCAGGACACGCAAACCCTCCACGCCTTCAACGAGAACAAGTACGAAGGAGAGTGGTTACTCATCAGTAGATTCCTAAGAACATTGACGGCAGATGCTTCGTTGACAAAGGAGGAGGCCCTACAAATCCGAAAGAAAGCTTACCGATACTTCTTGAAGGGAGGATTCCTTTGGCGACATCCAAAAAGAAGGACAGGAATACCACGTCGAGTGGTGGTAAAGAAAGAAGAGCAAGAGACGTTAATGACCGAATTCCACGAGAGTGCTTGGGCAGGTCATAGAGGAACATGGGCGACGTTTGAAAAGTTGAAGGAGAAGTACTGGTGGCCAAGCATGTACAAAGATGTACTCCATTTCGTGTCCACATGCGAAACTTGCCAAGTATATTCAAATATACGTCATCGTGATGAGTTAAAGCCGACATACCCACTCACCATTCATTTCAAATGGATGGTGGATCTGGTCTCGATGCCAATGGGAGTGGGACAAATGAAGTACTTAGCGCTCGCAAGGGAAGACTTGACAAATCAAGTGGAAGGACGAGCCTTGACAAATAAGACGACTTCAGCCGTTTGCAAATTTCTACTTGAAGATGTTGTTTGCCGATATGGATGTGTAGGGAAGATAGTGGCCGACCGAGGGGAGTTGGACGCGCACGAAGCGACGGAGCTCTTCGAAAGACTAGGCGTGAAGCTCTCCCTCACGACTGCCTACAATCCGGAAGCAAATGGGAAGATCGAGCGAGGGCATGGACCTATCGTTAAAGCCATCGTACGGGCATGCAACGGTCGAGTCGGGAATTGGCCACGACTATTACCCTATGCCTTGTGGGCCGATAGAACGACACATAGCTCGGTGACAGGGTATATGCCGACGGAGCTTATGTATGGACAAAAGCCGATTATGCCCATCGAAAGGACGATCGCCTCATGGGTAGCGATACCGTGGGAGAACGAGATGAGCCGAGAAGAGTTATTAGCGGCGCGGATAAGGCAACTTGAAAGAAGACCTGAAGATTTAGAAAAAGCGCGAAAGATGATGAAGGCAGCCCGAGTAAAGAACAAAGTTCGGTTCGACAACACGCATCGACTTCGTCCCAAGAAGATTGAAGAAGGGGATTGGGTTTTGGTCTACGACAGCACCCTTGACAATCAACATAGTACAACAAGGAAGTTCGCAAGAAGATGGTTCGGGCCGTATGTGGTGACAAGTGCCAACGATAATGCCACATACCACCTTGCGGAACTAGACGGATCAAGGTTGGTCGTACCCATTGCGGGAAAAAGAGTAAAGCTTTTCAAGAAAAGACAAGACAAGGATCCTGACCTCGATTACCTCGACGATGAACATAATAGGCCAGATGAAAATGAAGACATGGAGGAATCTAATTGATCATCGTAGCCGAAATCTCACTTCTTCTCTTCTTGGCACGTACCGGAGGACGTGCGGTTTGGTGGGGGTGGATGTCGTGAAGATTTTCGGCAATAGTGTGAAAATCCCATAAAACGTACAAAATCGAGTATGAATCATGTAATACAATAATTGTGAAGATAACATTTTTAATATCTAAAGTACAAAATGATGGAGGTTTCGAATGCACTTTATTACACGAGAAATGGACAACTAAATGTCAAGATATGAGGGTATAAAGTTTGTGAAAAGAAAAGAGAAAATTGTGAGATATCCCACATAGGCACGACAAATACGGCTCTCATCATATATAAGGTGGAGCAAAAGATATTATCTTTGTGTCTATGTGTGGAGCATAGAGAGTTCAAGGTAACTTGAACTTAGAGTGGAGGTGGCTAGCTACTTGAAAAGGGTTTTGGCCAACCAAAACCGGACCGGCGATGGAGATCAACTTACTTGGTTGGCTCAAATGTTTAATGCATTTGTTCTCGAGGTCTCGAGTTCAAATATGACCAAGACCATACAACATCGTTGATACATATGACTATAACACATGTGTAGACTTGAGGTCTAAGTGTAGTTCGGGGTCCTCGTAATAGGACTTAAAAGCCAAAACCACACATGTGCCCAACCACACATGTGGGCACAGAAACATAGTTTATTGTTAACATTTTTTGTGTGTATAAACTATTCATGACGTGAACATACATGGTTGAGCCTTGGGGAGCCACCATGAAAAAATCGATATAGAGATAAGGGAAAGACATTTATTTGTCACCCCCATGGTTTTTAAAACACCTTTGTGTTACCATAGTAACCTGATCTTGAACCTCATCTCATACGTCTAGAGGGGAATTAACGTTGTCGTGAAGATCCGTCACTACGCGCGGATCGTGAGGCGGAACCGCCGGGGTTCTGGACCAGAAGGATTTAGAGTCGATACAAGCTTTGGCGAGAAAGGACTTAAAGAGCCAAAACCACACATGTGCCCAACCACACATGTGGGCACAGAAACATAGTTTATTGTTAACATTTTTTGTGTGTATAAACTATTCATGACGTGAACATACATGGTTGAGCCTTGGGGAGCCACCATGAAAAAATCGATT